>NC_060139.1:892278192-892878192 GCF_021461385.2 Schistocerca piceifrons
AGCTAGGAACGTAAATTTTCGGTTCTGTTTTATGTGTTTTATGTGTATCTATCGACTGTACTGCGCTGAGGTAAGTACTGGCCAGCCCCTCTATACCTTTGTTAGTATTTGAGTAAATAGATACGCGTACAAGGAGGATAACTGCGACGAAACTATCGATAATAGAACAGATATTGCAAGTGATCGGCTTAAGAATAAAGTACAAAACTATTCAGGAAAGGAAAGTAAAACAACGAGATGAATCACTTACGAAGCATACCAATTGGCAGTGCGAGGAAATATTTGGAAAACGTCCAAGGAAAATTTGAAGAGATCGAAAACGAATTTGGTGTCGGAAGGATTTATTGAACACATAGAAAAGTCAGAATAACAATACGTGTATCTGGAAACAAAAGCTTTTGGGATAAAAGAGGAAAAGAAATTTCTCTGTTAATCGTTGCGGAGTCTAAATTTGGAAAGAGTACATTCAGAGAGCCTACGATGAGATGAACTGTGTGTTGACATTGTTGGGAGAAACAAAAGGATTGCAGTTTGGATCACAAAGAGTATCTAGTATAAAAGTCTCATTTTGACAAGGTTATGGATGATTTGCGGTCATACAACGCACAAGTAATTGATAACATGCGTGGGGATTTTATAAATTCTTTAGTGGTGAGGAGCGCAAACTCTTATTTAAGTTAGCGCGTGAAATGTATGAAACTGGAAACATAACATCGGACTTTCAGAAGAATGTCATTCACACACATCAGCAGGTAGCAAAGAGGCAGAACAATAGGCATTGCACAATAGGCTTAATAGCTCATACATCGAAGTCGATGACGAGAACAACATACATAAAAATAAGGAAAAAAATTGAGGCTCTGTTAGATGACAATCAGTTTAGTTTAGAGAAGGTAAAAGCACCTGTGAGGCAGTTCAGACGTTGAACTCGATGTCGATGGTAATAGTTTCATTTGGTCTGTCAATCTATAATAAGTATTCGACAACGTAAAAGGATGGAAGGTGTTTTAAATTATTAGAAAAAAAGGAGATATAAAGAAAGAAGAACCATACTATATATGCATGAACCACGATGGAACAGGAAGAATTAAAAATTAAAAGAGGAGTATATAGATTAAAAAGGGCCTAAGGCAGGGTTGTAGTGTTTCTTCTCTACTGTTCAAACTGTATATCGAGGAAACAATAATGCAACAAAAGGAAAGGTTCAGGAACAAATTTAAAATCAGAGTGAAAGGAAACCATATAAGATTCGCTGTAGACATCGATATCCTGAGCGAAATTGCGTAGTAATTGCAGGGCCTGTTGAATGGAATGGACGTCTGCCAAGCACAGTATATAGTTAGAGAGGAAGCCAAAGTTATTTGAAAGTAATGAGGACTAGGAGAGATGAGACAGCAATAAACTTGACATCAGAATTGGAAACCAGTGTGTACATGAAGAGAAGGAGTTCTTCTGCCTTGCAAGCAAACGCATGACGGATAAAGCAACGATGATACAAGAACGAGAATAACATAGTCAAAAAGAATATTCATTCCTGAAAGAAGCCTACTAGCATCAAATGTAGGCTTCAATTCTGAGAAATTTCTGCCTCGAGAAGATCATTCAGTGGAAATGGATTATGTACTGAGGGAAAACCTGGGAAGCAGACAAACGAAACATTTGTCACGTGATGTTAAGCAAGGATGCTAAAAACGAAAGTACTAAACGACCAGTCCACGGGTATACTGCTGGTCCATAGTGTCCAACGGGCACCACATGAGGGCGATTTGCTTAAGAACTTGCGATACACTTTTCAGTCTTTTGGCGTACATCTTATTTCTTTGTTTATTCATATAAGTGCGATTTATCATTTTTGTCAAAACAAATTTTTTATCCAATATACATATTTAAATTCTTAGACTAGGATTAAATTTAGTACTTATTTTAAGTCGTGTAGATCCTTCTATCGCGCCTTCCCTGGAGTGTTTGCTCTTTCTTGGTTTCCTGCTCAAGGAATGCAAACTCACTCTCTTGTAAATCCATTACGTATGGGCATAATACTATTTGTTTTGATTTTAGAGGCTACTTATTCATGCACGTTGTGAGCAGTAGGCATGAAGGTATTTCTTTATTAATTGCCTGACAAGCAAAATGAGAACTTCGTCCCTCGTCAAGACTGGAAAGAGGGTACACAATGGATAACGCTCATTGCAATTGCTTACATTCAGAGAGGCGTCCACAGGGACGCAAAATTTTTGGATTTGTCCATCCGCTTCATTCTTTAATGAACTATTTCAATCTAGATCTCAAATTTCTCTTTGATTAGATGACCAGGCACCTAATTTGTGCCACACTCAGGAGGTATTTCTTAGGAAGTGGCTCGGTTTATTTTAAAATAACGACCAGTGTGGGAGATTCGGGTGTAATCACAATTTTTTTGTGTTTCAAAAACATTCCTTGCGCTAAGTTCACTTTCTATACACACAAAATAAATGGACTATTTTAATTAGATCTCAAACTTCTCTTTAATTATATAACTTGATATTTGATTTACGCTACTTGCAGCACGTATATCTTAGGTAATGGCAGGGCTTAAATTAAAATCAGGATAGCCACTGTTGATTCGGGTATAATCACAGTTTATTTTCTATTTCAAAAACATACCTTGTATTCAGTTCACCTTCTATGTATCCAAAATTAATGGTTCATTGCTTTAGGTCTATTGTCAGTGGGTCTCCTAATCCTGATTTAAATACGTAACACTATAAAGGAATCAAGGGGCATACATAATCATGTGAAAGAAACTTTCAGAAGCAACACAGCAAACCTCACGGTCATCTAAGCTACTGCAATTGTGAAATAATCATCCAAGAGCTGCCCAAGCACATTGAATCTAGCAGAATAACGCGTCGTAAAATGTTTTGGCGCTCAGTATAGTATGTAACAAGATAAAACTCAGTTATTTTAAAATAAAGGAAAAAAACTTTGGCTATCCTATGGTTTGTACAGTCCAGTTGCATCTGACTGGTTATGCGATCACTCTCGGGAACACCACCACGCGCGATAAACTACAGTGGATTGGAAATTATTCATACGTTCAACAAGCTATAATTTTATTTTTAATCGCTGAAACTACTACAAACATTTCAAGCGTCTTGCGTCAAGAGCGAATTTACGTATAGGACAACTAGACACAAGCTTACGGGCGGCAGCTTTAGAGGGCGGCATATTTTTGTACTGTAATTATTTTAAAATTTTACGATGTAAAATAACAGCCCTTACAAATGACAATAATGATTAATGTTTTTAATATTTTGAAATAACTTAGTAGTATAAACAAGACATAAGACAATCGACGAAGTAAGCTTGGTGACTGAATGAATATTCAAACATTCAATTTCCGTCTTAAATCGTGTCTACGAAACTGTTTAGTAGTATTTAAAGTAAGCTATCAGGAAGACAATCGCCATACGAGCTTTGAAACATTATTTAGTCCGAGAATACTGTCGGTTTCTGACTTCTGTTCACTGAGAGCAGAGAAAGAGGCGACAGTGAAATTATTCTGCACTGCCGTTCCTGTCTAAACGATTCTATTTCTTAGTACAGTTTGGTCAAGTAATCCAAGCTTGTCCGCTGATCATTGTCGTGTTTAAAGTAAAAAGCTTTCAGCTACTGTGCTCTGTGGTACCATTTTTAACGGGGTATTTTTTTATATATAAGCTTATTTTCTTTTGTGTTGCTACTGGCTGACTGTCGTGCTTAAAGTACAAAGCTTAGTGCTCGTGTGGCATGTCGAATGATTTTGAACTGGGTACTTTTTATTTACAACTTATTGTCTTTTGTGCTGGGGTTGGTTGACAATTTCTTATGCGTGTTTAACGTAAATAAGAGTGACAAAATGGAACATGCAAAATTGGCGAAGGAAAAGCCAGAACGAGAAGCAAATGATCTAAAAACGCTTGGCAGAGTGGACAGACTTGTCTGTACAGCTTAGTGAAAGAAATGAGTACCAACGAAACAATGGGTAAAATGAATGAAAACAAATTGGTTCTGAATCCGAGTCTGACAAAAACCTAAGTGCCGAATCAGGTGTTACAATAAGAAATAATTTAGTTAGTGATGATCCTGCAGAGCATGAGTTAATGAA
The DNA here is from genome assembly GCF_021461385.2 of Schistocerca piceifrons. Lineage (NCBI taxonomy): Eukaryota > Metazoa > Arthropoda > Insecta > Orthoptera > Acrididae > Schistocerca > Schistocerca piceifrons. Next base: position 892,282,319 of record NC_060139.1, read on the forward strand.
TCAAAAATCGACATTCTTTTACACCGTGGCAGTAATCAAAATTGTAACGGTGAATTTTCGAATTCAGGAATGTCGTAAGGCGGTAAAACCACATATTTGAACAAAAATTTGTGTGTCGTTAACTTTTAAATGGTGAATAAACTTTACGTGGTTAGTTAGTATATGATTGTAGCATCGGTGCTATTTCTTGTGCTCCATGTAAATTGTTCAGAGGTAAGACTTCGATTGCTACTGCAGGTACTTCAGATTGAAGAAATATTTCTAATAATTTATCGCTTTACGAAAATTCACTAGAACAGAAAAAAATGATTTATCACTTTTAACAAGGAAAAAAAATCACTTTGAGCGGTATAAAACGATTTAGAGTCATATGGTGAGATCGAAAAAATGTACTGGCGCAGTGTGTTGAATAGGGTGTTCACAATAGTAAAGAATATAACAAGTCATGGACCTTCCCTACATGGACAAGTTGAAAAATTCCGTTCATTTCATAAATATTAATTTATAATGTCTCTTCAACTTACAGGCGAGTTCGATCCTTTTCTCAGAGAGTACACTGAACGAAATGGAAATCCGGGCAGGGACGTAAGTTTTCTATCTTCAACAATCTGTGACGGATAACAGAGCTTTTTTCTGAACAAAAAAAAAAAAACTTATCGTAAGTGATATCAAACTGGCCAAATACGGTAGGAGATTCTACTGTGGATATTTCAGACACTGTTCAATTTTCTTTCATATTAAGGTATGTGAACGAGAATGGTAAGCCTGGTGGACGTTTCCTTCTGTTTTTAACAAGCCCGGGATACAAGCCTGAAAACCTAGCAGGGGCCGTACTGAAAGTCCCGTCTGCAAATCATATCGATATTACTGACCTTAGAGGCAAATCATACAACAACGTAAGCAACTTGTCAGGAGTGTACACTGGATTGCAGGCATGCATTAAAGAACGAAACCCGAAAGCGCATTATGTGCCTTGTGCAGTAGGATTTTTTAAATTTTGTTGGCACTAGTGCTGCAAGCTGTTATCAGGAAGCATGTTTATTTTTCTATCTAGTGCAATTCTGGTTCTACACAACAGTGAGACCACCTTCTTCCTTTCATAGAACCAGGAACTAGTACAGTTAGAAGATTCTCAAAAACACGGCGGTCAGCAAGAGAGGAACCATGCGTAAGTCTAAATGTAAATTGGGAGAGGGTTATCATTGCCCTCACACATACCTGTGTCGTACCACTTGTGCAAAATGAGGCTTCAGCTTTACTGCCTCAAAACACTGTTCTTGATCACAGTTTGGAAGAACAAACTCAAGAGATTCAATAGTGTAAATGCGAAATTGTAAAGTGTAAAAGTTGATAGTGAAATAGTGCATGAATTATATGAATCACTTGTAGTGTTTGTTAGTTCCATTCGTGGAATGTTCGACTATTATGAAAATAAATCCGTTGAAGTTACGACAGATACAGACTACAAATGCACCTATGAAAGATCAAGGAAACGCAAACTTCACGTTGATGAACAAGCGGACACTGAAGAAGTCCTTCTGAATCGTAGGGAGAAATTTAGAGACGAAATATTTTTCAAGATACTTCATAGTTTGTATCCTGAATTACTGAGGAGGAGAGGAGGGAAGATTATAAATCACAGTGAAATACATTCATAGATTTCAATAAACTTACGAATAGTTCACCAGACTTCATTTCTGAACGCCCAGAAAAACTCAAAGCGTTATATGAAACCGATTTAGAACCTTCCTTCTCATCTCAATGTATCCTTTTCGCAGCACTTTTGAAATGTTGCATTAGTGATGTACCAATCGAAGCGAGTAAATTTTTACGAAAGGTCTACGTTTCCGAATGTTGACACTGCTGTTAGAGTGTTTCTATGTACGGCACTTATAATTGTTCAGCAGAACGATCGTTTTCGGCTCTTCGAAGGCTGAAATGATACTTGCGTTCTGCCTTGTCTGAGAACGGATAGAATGCATTGCCTATTCTTCACAGCAAAGCTGACCTACCTGAAGACCGTCCCAACTATGAATTTATGATTAAAGAGTTTGCTTGTCATCAAAGTCAGACGCAAACTTTGCTGACCACATTTATTGTGATTTTAAAACTATATAGCCATTATTTAAAACATACTTTTGGAGAGGCGCATATATTACGGTGTGCCTAGCGCCGCAAAAGTATTAAATCTCCCATTGCTTGTGTCCATCATGCTACAAGTTAACACAAATGGTCAGAATGTACGTATGAATTTTACACACGATACTGCATACCCACATCGATTTATGCTATTATGTTCTCATAGCGAAAGTCTTAGCGTATAGTGCGCGTAACGCAAGCCCACATCGTGTAAGGGGGGGGGGGGGGGGGTGCACGTGGAAACTCATTCTTCACAAAGATATCACCCAGGATAGGCATTATGAAACTATTTAAACACACTCAATGGGCTGTAATTGACATTAAACAATATCTAAACTTATACTAACAAACGCACTGAGGGATATGAGTCAACTTGAAGCCTTTAACGGATTTGGCGCGAAGTGCACGTCCGTAAGTTAAGTATAAATAAAAGGATAAGAAGTAACGAAAATAATCCCACATTAATTCACAGATATTTCCGCTAACTAATCAGCTATTTCGTACTTAATGCCCAAATGCACCTCCGGGTGGTGTAGTCGCGCGGTCTTCGGGCGCCTTGCCACACGGTTCGCGAAGCCCCCCGCCCCATGACCCCCCCTCCCCCGTCGGACGTCGGAAGTTGGAAGTTCGAGTCCTCCCTCGGGCATGGGCGTGTGTGTGTGTGTGTGTGTGTGTGTGTGTGTGTGTGTGTGTGTGTGTGTGTGTTGTCCCATAGGAACTCAACAAAAATTTCCAAATTTTGCCGAATGTGCCCTTCATTGCCACCACGTGACACAAACCGTTACACTAGTAACCAAAACAAAGGAATTTCAACAAACACGCAAAAAACCTTTCTAGCACACAACGGTGAAAGAAACATGAGAATTTTCATGACTTAAAGTCCTGGTCCGTTTTCGCGCCACTCGTACTCCGTACTATGATACAGAGAAAGGTAAATAATATTATCATTAAACCATTATAAACTGCGCACGACATTGCACAATTTCACTTGAGCTATGATTTGAAAGACCTTTAATTATTAATTATTGACTTACTTGAGTACCAAGCTTTTGGGCAGTATTCCATCTCACGAACTTGAGTCTCTGTCTTAGCAGCAGTTAATTACCCCAAAATTGCCGAAACAAAAACCAGTTAACTAGCTCATAGTTACCAAAAATCTCGAGTTTCCCCACCGACACTGACTACAAAGCACACATTGCTCGCAAGATTAAGGATTTTGTTGCTCATTTGCAGGACAATTTTCTTACCTTCGTGATCTCGAGCGTGGAGACGTCTTCCTTCTCAGCCGGCCTGGAACACTCTCCCAAGAATACCGTGCCTGAACCCTAAGTTCTTTGAGTTTCAAACCTCCCGAACAAGAAGACATCTACTGGCTGAGCCCATGACTCCATCTCTGTCTACCCTTATCGTCTACCAATTTCTTTGCCCAGTCTTCCGAACAGTTTAATCTTTCCAACCTCACTGTATCTTTCGATAGTCTTTTTGGTAATAGCATAAATTCACCAACATTCATATTTTCGCACGGTATTAACAACAAAGGGAAAAAGGAGGTGTGACCATTGAAATAAAATATCACTCTTTGCCTTCCCACATCCTCATGGCCGTCGTGTGTGAGAATCTTTACGTGTAGCTAAACATTCTGTTATTACGAAATTATTTTTACACATTAGTATTAACGTCATATGCAGTTAGCCTCACGGGCTTCAATGGAAAGAAACTAGTAGTTACGTTTCCTGGTGACCAGCCTTCTTCCGTAGCGGACCAGGATGTTCAGTACGCTTTTGTTGGTCATTCCCGGGCCTTGCTTACGCCCGCCCAGGTCGGCTGCTTCGACGGCTGGCGTCGTTTGTGCCGCTCTATCCACGACCATCTTCTTCAGGCGGCGTTTTTGCTCCGATCTCTGGGTCGTCTGCGTCTTTTTTTCCTGGCTCTGCTGGCTTTTCCTCGGTCTGTTAGGGCGTGGATGTGGTGGTGCGCTGGACGGTCTGCGCCACTCGCGACTCTGTTTTAAACAGCCGGCGGTACGTCTTCCACAGCAGGAGGCAGGGAACCTCCATCTCTGCGCGGAGTGCTGTTCTGAATCTGGACGCGGAACTGAGAGGTTTTTTTTTTTTTTCACCCTGACGGGATGGAGCGGTATGCTTGAGAGCTTGCGGTGTGCTCTTTCCAGCCGATTGGTGTATAAGATAGTTTATTTACACATGTATTTAATTTTATTGCATTGACTTAACAAAATCTTCATTTTAAAATTAACTTTCTGATTTGACATTTTACGAGAAAAGATGCGAAATAAAGATTCAAATCTTCATATCTAGTACGTTGCTGATATTACGCGCATATTACAGATTACATAGATATTAAGCTAATATGTATAATTATGCTCCAAAGAAACTGGTACACGCATCCGTATTCAAATACAGAGATATACAAACAAGCAGAATACAGCACTGCGGTCGGGAAAGCCTATATAAGACAATAAGTGTCTCGCACAAATTGTTAGATCGGTTACTGCTGCTACAATGGCAGATTATCAAGATTTAAATGAGTTTGAACGTGGTATTACAGTCGGCGCGCGAACAAGGGACACAGCATCGTTAAGGTAGCGATGAATTAGGGATTTTCCCGTACGACCATTTCACGAATGTACCGCGAATATCAGGAATCCGGTAAAACATCAAATCTCCGACATCACTGCGACTGGAAACAGATCGTGCAAGAATGGAATCGTTCAACGTGGCAGAAGAGCAACCCTTCTGCAAATTGCTGCAGATGTCTATCTATGCTGGGCCATCAGAAAGTGTCAGCGTACCCCTCCCCGCACCCACCACTAGAGTACAACCTGTGGAGATGGAAGAAATCATGGATGAAGAGGTAGCCACAGCCTTTGTTCCACACACCACTGGTAAAAGTCGGATGCGTACTGAAAAAAGTTAAGTCCCACAGTGCTCAGAGCCATTTGAACCATACTGTAAAAGCATGCATAAGAACTGTTTACTGCCCACCCAACAAAAAACACAGACATTATTTGGGAGTGTCAAGGATAACCTCAGTTTCGGAAGGCTAGGGTATAATAAATTCCGTGCCAATGTAGCTAGACACATCTTGGACAAAAGTGAACACTGAAATGCGTATGTATTCAGTACCAGCGATGGCGAGGCATGACAGAATCTCTGACCAGAGAGTTGTTTATCATTACTAGTCTGCGCTTGACTGCGCGAGAGTTCTGTTGTGAGTTGGACTCGGTCGGAAGTAGGATGTTGTGTGTGGAGTCGGCAGAGTGAGTAGGAAGTTGCGAGTTGTACTCAGTCGAGGTAGTGTGTGTGGAGTCGGCGGGCGTCGACATGGGTCTCTGGTCAAGGTTCGGGACGAGGTATATTGTTAAATAAGGTAATCAAGCAGCACTGCGCACATCTGATAATGTAATGTATGTTAATTGTAATTAATTTGTTCAAGAATTGCCCCAATAATAATTTTGTTTTCAAAGCAATCGTTTTTAACAAAAGAATCAGTCCAATTGAAACAATATTTCCTATGCTTTTCCTCCGAGAATCAATTTATCAGATTAATTATTGCACAGGGCCTAAGGTCAGCGCTGCTGCCCTATTATTGTGGGTTTAATGATTAATGTTCATTTCTCAATTTTTGTGTCGAGTTTACATTGGGTCATTATTATTCAGTAATCTTATAGGGAACTAACTTTTGGCACATTTTCATTATCATAGACTTTTCTTTTATTTCTGCTGGGAGGTTACATTTAGCACGATGTCCATTTACATTTAATTATTTTCTTACAAACTTTGTGGGGAGGTTACACTTGGCGACCCTGCCAGGATCGTATTTCGTTGAGAATCTTCTGAAAAATAGTCAGATATCTGCTCTTATTTACTAAAATATAATTAGCATTTGGCGCAACGATTTTACTAATTTTGTGACTTTCTTTCCTCAGATCATCGGCAATTCGTTGCCCTTTGTTGCACTTGTATTTGTTGAATTTTGCATTGTCTTTGTTTCATTTGTGAATAATTGTGATTTGTGTTAAAATGCCGCGAAAAACTATTAATAGTACATTGCGAGGTGTAATGAATGAAATTACCGATTTAAATAACTTCTCCGATAGTACTTGTGACATGCAGTGTAATGATATCAATCCTGCGTTTACTGACAGTCAGTGCGTTCCAACCACTATAGATGATTTTTGTCTTAATGATGAACAAACGAACTCGGTTGTGTCCTCTGTTGATTTGACGACAATTGATGACGTGCGGCGTTCTGTTGTAATGAGCGCTGCCCAGCTTAACACACCCGGTTTGCAGGTTTTACGTGACGAACTGTAACCTCCCCACCGTAATTTTAAAAGAAAGAAAATGGACAATACTTAATACAAATGGGAGCCAAGTGTAACCTTCCCACAAAAATTTTTAAAGAAAGAAACACGACAATATTTAATTGTGAATGCTAATGGTCATTGCGCTAAGCGTAACCTACCCACAATGAAATGTACTGACAATGGCAACAAAAATGTGAAATTCGCAATCTGACTCAAATATAAATTCTTCACAAAATTTAAAGTCCGTTCAGTGACAAGAAAATACAATTAAACCGAAATATCGGTCTTTGGCCCTGTGTAAAACAATCAGAATTAAAGTCTTACCTCGGAATAAATGGATGTCACATATCTGCTCTTGTTGTTGCGCACCGCTTGGAGGAACTGCATTGCAAATAATAATATTCTGTTTTTTTGTGATTTTAGTGGAGTTTTTCTTCAAAAGAAGTGGAATGAAATGGGAAGTGCAACGAAATCTTGAGTTCAATAAAAAATTAAATTTTTTGAGAAAATGCTTTTGAAATAAAAAATTATTATTGGGGGACTTGTTGGAGAATAATTACAGTAAATAAAATTTTTCATTATCTAATGATTATATTAATTAACAGTATACCTTATTCCTCATCTTGACCATTGTTGCCGACCGCCTACATGACGACTACAGACTGAGTACTGCTCTCAACTAGACAGAGCTACAGACTCGCAACGACTGACTGACAGACTCGCAACGACAGACTGAGAACCGCTCGCAACACTCGCGCGGTCAAGCGCATACTCTCTGGTCACAGATGCTACAATGCCTCGCCATCGCTGCTATGTTACATACGTGTTTCATAACCCTCCACTGGGGGGGCAAAAATTTGGCAGCGATGGTGAGTCATTTGGACTTGCCAAGCGCGGCAAAATTTTTCTTTAATTAACAAAATTCTACAACTTACAGAATATTTAAATGTTGTGCACACGCACTAAGTACAAAATATATCAGACAAAGACAAAATGTGAATACTGAACATAGTAGCAAATCAGAAAAAAGTATATACAAATTATTTGACAGATAATAAAGTGCACAGGCACTGAAAAAATTCTTTAGCATATGCAGAACAAATAAACAGACTGGCAAGAATAATTAGATGTAGTACATAAAGTAAATGTTGTGCACACGCACTAAGTACAAAATATATCAGACAAAGACAAAATGTGAGTACAAAACATAGTAGCAAATCAGAAAAGTATATACAAACTTTTTGACAGATAAAGTGCACAGGCACTGAAAAAATTCTTTAGCATATGCAGAACAAATAAACAGACTGGCAAGAATAATTAGATGTAGTACATAAAGTAAATGTTGTGCACACGCACTAAGTACAAAATATATCAGACAAAGACAAAATGTGAGTACAAAACATAGTAGCAAATCAGAAAAGTATATACAAACTTTTTGACAGATAAAGTGCACAGGCACTGAAAAAATTCTTTAGCATATTCAGAACAAATAAACAGACTGGCAAAAAATATTATGTTGACAAGTGTACATGCACTGAAAAATGTCTTTAGCATTTCCACAACAAATAAACATAATGGCAAAAAAAAAAAAATTCATGTCCAAAGTGCACATGCACTGAAAAATGTCTTTAGTATTTTCACAACAAATAAACATAATGGCAAACATCATGTCGACCAGTGACATAAGTGTACTCACACTGGAGTTTAGCGAATCGAAAAATGTATAACCTATGAACATAAATGATGTTACCAAAAAAAATTTTTTTCTTTATGTGACAAGAATCAGGATAGGAGAGGGAAGGATTGCATCATGGTTGTAGCACTTTAGATTGCACACAGCTGCTCTGAAAGTCCATATCTTTCCACAGTAGTACAACACCAAGTGACACAACTTGAAGTTCTTTTCCCATCAGAATTTATCAGTGTAGCCAAGACACTGAACTGTCGTAGTAATGTTCCATGTTTTCATTTTGGCAGTACATTAGGTAGACCAAACAGTGGGACCATAATAATGTCTTCATCGCTCATGGTGGTGGACAGCATGTCGTGTCAACACCACGCTCTTACAAGGCACACCAATGTAGAATTAGTGCAAAACCAAATATAGTGCTCCATGATCACTAGGATAAACAGGACAAATGGACATTGCAGTAATTCAGGGTAGTTAGCTCATAAGGTGAAGGACAGTAAGTCACATAATATTGTCAATTACAGTAGTAGTGTGCGGCATTCATAGCCCAGTTATTGAACATTTCTGTACCATGGATGTAGTATTACAGAAAAATGTTCATTAATTGTTTTACATAGAATCAGTAATCTTCTTTTCCTAGTTACAAAGCATTATTAAATAATCGCATTCTTTTCCAGTTACAGAGTATAATTAAGAATCATTAGCCTTTTCCTAATTACAGTTAATTAATCATTTGTCGTTAATTAATCATTTGTCTAATTACAGTTAATTAATCATTTGTCGTTAATTAATCATTTGTCTAATTACAGTTAATTAATTAATCATTTGTCATATCAATATACTAAGAATTATTAGCCTTAATTAATTACAAAGCATTATTAAACAGTACCATAGTTAATTAATTATGTGTCATTCCAATCTATTAAGAATCATTAGTCTTTTCCTAATTACAAAGCATTATGAAACAGTCACATTTATTTCCAATTACAAAGTATGAACATTGAAAACAAGAGTTAATTAATGGCATAATTAATAACAATTTCGTTGATTGACATTAATTATTGGCACTCAGTGGCCATCAAGTATTGAATAGAATCATCATTCAGTATTATTCAGATTATTACGAAGTCATTATTAAAAATCAGTTAATTACAGTCAAATCATTAGTAATCACAGGCATTACAATAAACAGTGGCAGTTATTAGCTAGTGACAAAGCATTATTTTGAATATAGTCTCATTAAGAGGTCATTACTCGAGTGACATGCTATTCAGAGTTGATCAGTATTATTCAGAATTATCATAAACTAGTGACATTATGTGGGACTGGTAATACATTTTTTTGGTAGCAATGCATTGCGTTGGGATCGATAATTAATTGCTGAGGCATAATACTTTTTGCTTTTGACCTATTGCTGCAAATGAGGATAGGTAACGTCATTCGTCATGAGTCAGCTGTAGCAAGATTATGTAACAAGGCAGTACATGTGATCACATTTATAAATGATAAACACAAATGGGTAAAAAATATAAAAATGCAAGTACTAGAACAGGTATAATAAGTAACAGGTTTAGTAAGTATCATGAAAAAACTTCTCCTGGAAAAATTACAAAAACGGATTATTGACCTGAAAGAAGAAGCGCACACTATGCTAAAAAGTAGTGAACTTCGAATTAACAGGTAGTGAAATGTGTATAAAAATGTGTTCCATAGCTGTCCTTTCCAAAACTTTCAGTCATCCTACTATGCAATGTAACACCTGCTGTCAAAGCAAACTGCAACAAATACTTAAATAACTACATAACATAAATACATTACTTCAACATTATCCTCATCTGTAAAGAAAAAAAACTTCATTATCCATATCATCATAACTTCATTATCACCATCACCTGTAAAGAAAAACTTCATTATTCATAATACCATATCCTTCATCATTATTCATCAGTATTCATTATCATCTGCAAAAAAATCACTTCATTACTCATTTCATAACTATTCCTTATCTCTAGCATATTTCATCACTAAAAATAAGATGTGTAGTTCTCTCTGACAGCCTGCATCAATCACCTTGTATTCTGAAAGAAAAAATTAGTTAAGACTGCTATTCTGTGATGAGTATAGTATAGTCTTGTTAATGCTTGTTAATCCTGATCCCTTTACTCTTCCTCATAAAGTTATTGCATCTCCTTTCGTTTATTCCGTAGGTGAAATTCCCATTTATGTTAAATTTATTTCTTAGAATCATCATTCCTTTCTGAAATTGATGAACAAAGATTAATGTCTTGCATTTAAATCCTATACCCACTAAATAATGACTGGTTTATGGTGACACAATTAACCATACAGCATAACATGACAGAAAACGTAATATGTCCAAGACATTGACAGTGTTCGGATGCAAAAAAAATGTACACAGAATAATACAATGCAGTAGCAAAAAAAATGTGAAACAGTCACGATGTTGAGATGTCATAAGGCAAAAAAAAAAAAATGTCAAAGTCGACTGGTGTGTGTTATATCTTAACTATTTCATAGTGCATACAAGCAAAACTGGAGTACAGTCATATACACAAAAAAATGGAAAATGTGCACGGTCTGATGTGTAACGACAAGAAAAGCGACCTGCTAACCTTACCTTGCCGGGCACTTGCCAAGAAAAAAAATACGATAATCATCAATAAGTAGTCAGGTGAATTAATTGCATTAGTAAATGGCATCATAGTGTGTTGAATCATACAGTGGTTTCACTCAATAAACGGTTTAATGTTTGAGATATGGTGATTGCCTTTCGATTTTCTGGTTCTCAAAGTTTCGACGTGTACAACACTGGGGTGAGGGATGCTGCGAATCCGATACGGACCTGCGTATAGAAGTTCAAATTTACTGCACTTACCTTTTAATTTGCTGGATAAATAGTGTGTACGTACTAATATCTTCTGTCCAACGTGAAAGTCGCGGCGTGTACAAACCTGTTTTTGCTGTCTTCTCCGGCGCTCTGCGGCACGTTTGATGTTGTTCAGCGCAATGTCAATTATTTCGTGGTGTCGTAGGCGACGATTTTTGGGGAATTCTATTAATTCTTTAATTTTGTTCGGTGGTTCAACGTTTTTCAGTATAACAGTCGGAGATAGCATAGTGGATTCATTTGGAATGGAATTAATTACATCTTGGAATGAGAGTATGTGTGTATCCCAATCAATATGTCTTTTGTGGCAGTATATTCTGCACAGCTTACCAATTTCCTTCATTAATCTTTCACAAGGGTTCGAAGAAGCGTGGTATTTGGATATATAGATCGGAGAAATGTTTCTAGCTCGTAACATGCGTGTCCATACACTACTACGAAATTGAGATCCATTATCAGAAATTACTTTCATTACATGCCCTACATGAAATAGAAAATGTTTTACAAATGCTTTCGAAACAGTTTTAGCAGTAGCTTTGCGTAACGGAGTGAAAGTAACAAATTTTGAAGTGAGCTCAACAGCGACAAAAATGTAGCAAAAACCTCTGTTAGTTCTCGGAATCGGACCAAAAATATCTACTGCGGCCATGTGTCTTAATTTCACAGGTATAATGGGATATAAAGGAGGAATATGTGAAGTGGTGTCTGATTTAGCTTTCTGGCAAATTTTACAAGACGCTAAAACTCGTCGTATACGTTTTTCCATGTTGGTAAAATAACAGTTCTGTCTCAGTATAAGAAAACATTTTCGTGCTCCGTAATGTGCGTAACTTAAATGAGTGTACCAAATTAGTTTGTTAACCAGTTCGTCAGGAATGCATAATAACCAAATGTTGCTGTCAGGATGAGAGCGGCGAAACAGAATGTCATTGCGTACAGTGTAGTGGTTCCTAATCGTAACATTTTTCCTATCTTGCCAAAGATGTTTAATTTCTTTCCACACATTGTCCTTATTTTGTTCTTGTGCTATGTCCTGTAATGACGATGAAATAAAATTTTCAAATGCAACCTGCTGAATGTACATGACACTGAAATTTGCTTTACAGAAGTTGGTTGCTACGTCTTGCTGATTGTTGCCGAGAGAACGCGACAGTGCGTCTGCTATAACATTTTGCGTGCCGGGAATGTGAACAATCGTAAAATTAAATTCTTGCAAATAAAGTTTCCATCTACTTAACCTGTCGTGAGTAAATTTAGCTGAAAGCAAAAATTGTATTGCTCTGTGGTCTGTGTAGACGGTGGTATGTCTGCCGTAAAGAAAATGCCTAAATCTCGTAAAAGCCCATACAACACATAATGTTTCAAGTTCTGTGACGGAGTAATTTCGCTCAGCAGGTGACAAAATGCGACTTGCAAATGCGATGTTTTTAATTATAGTAGAACCATCTTCTTCAATTTCCTGAAAAATGTGTACGCCTAAAGCGGTATTGGAACTGTCGGTGGCAATGGAAAAATTTCTAGTAAGATCTGGGTGCGATAAAAGTGGAGCATTCAACAAAGCATGTTTCAGGTTCATGAATTCAGAATGAGCTTGCTTATCCCAAGACCAAATACTGTTTTTACCTGTTAATTGACATAATCTGGGTGTGTCTAAAGCAGAGTGATGAATAAATTTACGAAAAAAGTTAATTAAGCCCAAAAAACTGCGTAATTGCTTCTTCGTCGTAGGAACACTAATGTCACGTAGAGCCTGAAGTTTTTCTGGATCAGGCGCAATGCCTTCTGCTGAAATCACGTGTCCAAGAAATTTTATAGAAGTTTTGCCAAAGTGCGATTTATTAAGATTAACTGTAAGTCCTTGTGCATAAAAGGTTTGTAACAGTTGTTCAAGAATCAGATTGTGTTCAGACCAGTTAGCTTCTGCGATAAGAATGTCGTCTACATACGTCGTGATTCTGTCTCTAAGTTCTGTCGGAAGTATTGTGTTCAAACCGCGAATAAAAGCTGCAGAAGAAATAGTTAAGCCGAACGGTAATTTGCAAAATTGATAACAGTCGCCGAAACAGAGAAAAGCTGTATATTTTCTGCAATTTGGATGAAGTTGAATTTGCCAAAATCCCGATTTCAAATCTAATGTGGAATAAATAGCTGTACCGTGAAATTTCTGTAAAAGTTCCTCTAGTGTCTGTGGTCGATCTGTTTCATTAATAATAATGTCATTAATGTGACGTGAATCAAGTACAAGGCGAAGTGAGCCATCTTTTTTCTTAACAATATGTAGTGGGTTTATGTACGGACTAACTGCTGGTTCTATAATTCCTTGGTCGAGCATATCCTGCAATTCTTTTTTAACCTGTTCTCTGTGAATGTATGGAATAGGATAATGCTTTGCTTTAAATGTGTCGTGCGGTTTGACTTGAAATTCATACATAAAGCCGGACATAGTACCAGGAATGTTGTCGAAAACTGGAGCTTGCTGTAAAAGAATTTTGTGTAATTGCGTTCGTTCGTCGTCTGTACTTGCACTGCTCTCTTTAACCTTATCAGAAATCAATTGCATTACGTCGTAGTCAGCTTCGTCTGGAGTACTATAGTTGTGTACGTACGTATCCGTGAACAATGTGGGATTACAGTCTATGTTACGTGTTGCGGAAATGACCTCTGTGCGGTTAATTGTTTGTTCTTCCGCAGATAAAGAGTGCTGAAATTCTAAAGCAAGTTGTACATTTTCATCCTTTAACATTAAATAAGAATTCTGAAAATCAATAACTGCGTCGTGTTGTACCAGAAAATTCGTACCTAAAATAACGTCTGTTGTCAATAAAGGCACAATCCAAAAATTAGAGTGAAAAGTATGACCTCCAATACAAAATGATAAATGCGTCTGTAATTTAACGTCTACACCTTTACTCGATACTGCTCCTTTCACTTTTGTTTTGCCTAAAGGTAACGTCGGATAAGTATTCTCTTTGTTGCACTCATTAAAAGTCTCCTCATTTATTACTGATATAGGTGATCCGGAATCAATTACTGCTGAGAATTTCGATGAACCAATTTTAATTTCGATAACAGGATGTGAAATGGTTTTCTGAATAACTGGTCTTTCCTGTAAAAGAGTGTCTCTGATGTCGTCAAAAGTAATTACATTCTCGTGAACAACATTTTGCGTGTCTAAGGTAGTGCTTGTATTATTGCAAGATGCGTCCTGTACATTACCTAGTCAGATTCTATCTGACGTGTTATTATTATTAGGAGGATTCTGTGGCATTTCGACTATTTGAACTGTCCTATTACTTCTTCCAGGCGTGTTACGCTCTGGATGGTACCTACTGTCGGGTTCATTCATGAGAATATGTTCTTGCGTATAATTTTGCTGTTGGTATGACCGACTGTTGTTAGATGTTCGCTGAAAATTGTCCTCATTATTTTTACGTCTGTCGTAATAGTCATTCCTATACGGTGCACTACGATAGGAATTGAAATACTGTCTTCTTTGTACGTAGTTGTTTCCTTGCTGACGTACGTTACTATTTGTTGGACCAGGGGCTATACGTCCACGCGGCGAAACATTAAAGCCTGGTTGACCTTGTGTATTCCATTGTTGGTTAGGTATGTTAATCGGCTGGTTTTGATGTTGTTGTTGTGAAACACCTCTATTGTTACTAAAGTGTTGTTCCTGTTGCTGAAAATTTTGACGGTATTGATAATTAGAATTTTGCCTGTTATTAAATTTCTGGTAGTTATCGTTCCTAAAGCGTCTGTTATCTTTCCGATTGAAATTACGTCCCTGATCATAATTGCAGTACTGTTGTTGACCTTGGTTGTTACTCGAAAAGTTTTTGTTTACAAAAGAATAATCGGATTGCTGTACTTCCAAGAGCTGTAAAAGATCTCTGAATGCTGAAATGTTTTCTTTTTGCTGGCCCGTTAGAAGTGACACTCGTAATGACCGTGGTAATTTAGAGATGCATAGTTGTATAAGTGCGGATTCACTGTACGGTTCACTTAGGTACTGGTTTTGTTGTACCATGTGCTCAAAGAATTGCGTTACACTGGGAAAATTTGAGTTTTCATAGTTTGGCAAACTAATTAGTTGATCTTTAACTCCGCGCTGTGTCGTCTTCGACCAGTACGCTGACAGAAAAGCATTCTGAAATTCCTCTACCGAGTAACACTGTCTCGCGATCGGTCTCATACGAGTTGCCGGTTCGCCTTCCAAAAAACTGCAAATAAATTCAAGTTTATGTGTTACAGGCCAAGTCGGTGGAAGAGCAAAGCTAAACTGTTGAATCCAATCCAGTGGGTGAATCTGCGTTCTATCGTTTTTAAATATTTTGAACTTTCTTACTGACAGAAAGTGTTTATAGTCGAAATTATCATCTCTGTGTAATGAAACAGGTTCAGGATCGTAAGAGAATCTATTGAACTGCGGTTGATCGGAATCTAAGTCCCGTACTCTCTGTAGATTACCCAAATTATACGCGCTGCGTGAGTCTGACACATGTTCATAAAGTGGCGTCTGTTGTGGTATGTTATTAACTGACATGTTTTTCATCTCTGTTACTTCTTGTTGTAAATTTGATAACTTCCGACGTAACGTGTTGTTAGATGAATCGATTTCATTAATTGTCAGCTGTAAATTTTGAAATTCAGGTGTTTGGATAAAAGAAACCGGTGCAGTATCGTCTGATTTATTGTCATTGGTATTTTCGATAACATCAATACGACTGGCCAATTCATCACATTTTTCAGTCAGTATTTTAACCTGATCATCGGTTTTAGAATCAGACGCATTAATCTGTTTTTGCAACTTGCGCGTAGTTTCGCTCAGTTTTTTAACATCAGCTTTGATGACATCGCAATCCTGTGTTAGATCTAGTTGTTCGAATCTATCTGTCACTGTTTGAATATTTACTGTGTGTGTATCCGTTTTTGCTTTAAGATCAGAAATTTCATCCCGTAATTCCGCGTTCAATTGTTCTATGGTATTAATTTTGTCGGACACTGTAGTAATATTATTGTCTACATACGTCTTCGCTTTCGCGAATATTTTACGTTTGTCCTCTTGTCTCTGTGCAGTGATTGTTTCCATGACTTGTCGTTTTACTTTGTTTTGATCTTGAATAAATCTGCGGAAACGCGTATCACTGTTCTGTATGTGCTGACTAAAGCGCTCGTTAATCTGAGTGTTCTGCTGTTCGAATTTCGCGTCTATCTTTGCGTCCATAGTACGCGAAAGTTCTACCGTCATTGCTTTAAACTCGTCCCGTAATTGTGTAGCTTTTTCAGAGCACTGTTTGGCGACTCCGCTAATTTCGTCTCTGAGTGTATCTGTTGCGGCTGTTTGCATTTCCCTTAATTCTTGTGCAACAGACTTTATTTCTTCGCTATTTTTTCGTGAACAAGCCTCAATTTCCACGCGCAACTGTTCCTTAGTGTCATGGCACTGCGCGGCAACGTCTCTAATTTGTTCACTAAGCTGTCTGTTCTGTTCCCTAAGTTGTTTGAAATTTTCACTCTGTTGTCGGACCTGTTCACTAAGTTTGTCTTGTTTTTTGTCATTATTGTCAAGTTTTTCATTTAAGTGTTTGTTATCTTCCCTAAGTTGTTTGAGATTTTCGTCATTCTTGTCAAGTTTTTCGTTCTGTTGTTTGAAATTGTTCTCCATTTTCTCACTTTGCTGTTGTATCAAACTTGTCATAATTCGTACCAAGTCAAAATTAGCGTTTATATTCTCTGTGCTGTTTAGTGGTGGATCTAGAACTCTCTCGCTTTCCGTGACCATTTGGTCATTCTGTAATTTAGAAAAAGGTTTGTCAGTCGGATGTACACGGTCAGACATTATTTCGGAATTGAATAAATCCGTCGTACTTTGTGTATCCTGTTCATTTTCATTAGACAAATTTGTCTGTACATTACTTGGATTTTCTGAATCGGGTGTGTTAAGCTCGACAGCGCTCATTACAATAGAGCGTCCCGCGTCATCAATTGTCGTCAAGTTAACAGACGAGACAATTGAGTTCGTTTGTTCATTATCAAGGTAAAAGTCATCATTAGTGGTTGTAATGCATTGATTGTTAGTGAACGCAGGAATGTCATGATTACACTGCGTGTCACATGTCCTATCGGTAAAATTGTTTAAATCGGTAGTTTCGTTCGTAATACCTCGCGATACACTATTCACAGTCTTTCGCGGCATTTTTACAATAGTCAAAATTTTTCACAAAACAAATCAACACAATGCAAAAGCAGCACACAAATACAACAAAGCAACAAATTGCCGTTGACCTGTAGAGAGAAAGTCACAATATTATTAAAAGCGTTGCGCTAAATCCTAATTATATCTAAGCAAACAAGAGCAGATATCTGACTGTCGCTCAAAAGACTCTCAACGAAATACGATCCTGGACTGGGTGTCGCCAAGTGTAACCTCCCCACCGTAATTTTAAAAGAAAGAAAATGGACAATACTTAATACAAATGGGAGCCAAGTGTAACCTTCCCACAAAAATTTTTAAAGAAAGAAACACGACAATATTTAATTGTGAATGCTAATGGTCATTGCGCTAAGCGTAACCTACCCACAATGAAATGTACTGACAATGGCAACAAAAATGTGAAATTCGCAATCTGACTCAAATATAAATTCTTCACAAAATTTAAAGTCCGTTCAGTGACAAGAAAATACAATTAAACCGAAATATCGGTCTTTGGCCCTGTGTAAAACAATCAGAATTAAAGTCTTACCTCGGAATAAATGGATGTCACATATCTGCTCTTGTTGTTGCGCACCGCTTGGAGGAACTGCATTGCAAATAATAATATTCTGTTTTTTTGTGATTTTAGTGGAGTTTTTCTTCAAAAGAAGTGGAATGAAATGGGAAGTGCAACGAAATCTTGAGTTCAATAAAAAATTAAATTTTTTGAGAAAATGCTTTTGAAATAAAAAATTATTATTGGGGGACTTGTTGGAGAATAATTACAGTAAATAAAATTTTTCATTATCTAATGATTATATTAATTAACAGTATACCTTATTCCTCATCTTGACCATTGTTGCCGACCGCCTACATGACGACTACAGACTGAGTACTGCTCTCAACTAGACAGAGCTACAGACTCGCAACGACTGACTGACAGACTCGCAACGACAGACTGAGAACCGCTCGCAACACTCGCGCGGTCAAGCGCATACTCTCTGGTCACAGATGCTACAATGCCTCGCCATCGCTGCTATGTTACATACGTGTTTCAGAACAAATAAATTTTTCTAATGAAAATGAACAGGATACTCAAAGCATGACAGATTTGTTTAATTCCGGTATAGTGGCTAACAGTGTACATCCGATTGGTAAACCTTTTTGTAAATTACAGAATGACCAAATGGTCATACAAAACGCGACAATTGCAGATACACCATCAAACAGTACAGAGAATAAAGCCGGTAATATTGACTTTGAACAAATTCTGGCAAGATTGCTACAACAACAAAGTGAAAATCTTAAACAACAACTCAATGAAATTAATGAAAAACAAGACAGCCTTAAAGAAGATTTCAAACAACAACTTAGTGAACAGAACAAACACCTTAATGAAAAAACTAGACAATAATAATGAAGATCTCAAACAACTTAGTGACCAGGTCAGACAACAGAGTGAAGATAACGAACAAGATAATGAAAAACTCAAACAATACTTTAATGAAAAATTAGACAACAATTCCAGACAGCTTAGTGAACAAATTAGAGCCGTTGCCGCGCGTTGTCATGACACTAAGGAACAGTTACGCGAGGAAATTGAGGCTTGTGCTAGGAAAAGTAGCGAAGAAATTAGGTCTGTTGCACAGGAATGAAGGGATATGCAAACAGCCACAACAGAAACACTTAGAGAGGAAATTAGTACAGTCGGTAAACAATGCTCTGAGATGGCAACACAATTACGCGACGAGTTTACATTAATGACAGCAGAACTTTCGCGCACAATGGATACAAAGATAGACGCGAAATTCGACCAACAGAACACTCAGATTGACGAACGTTTTAATCACCACATACAAAACAGTGATACGCGTTTCCGAAAATTTATACAGGATCAAAATAAAGTAAAACGTCAAGTCATGGAAACAATCACTGCACAGAGACAAGAAGATTAACGTAAAATGTTTGCGAAGGCAAAAACATACGTAGACAACAATATTGCTACAGTATCGGACAAAATTAATACCATCGAACAGTTGAACACCGAATTACGTGATGAAATTTCTGATCTTAAATCAAAACCAGATACACAGACAGTAGATATTCAAACAGTGACCGACAGACTCGAACAATTAGAACTAACACAGGATTCCGATGACATCAAAGCTGACATTAAAAAACTGAACAAAACCACACGTAAAATGCAAAAACAGATTAATGCCTCTGACACTAATACCGATGATCAGGGAAAAATACTGACTGAAAAATATGTTGAATTGGCCAGTCGTATTGATATTATTGAAAGTAATAATGACAGCAAATCAGATGATACTGCACCGATTTTGTTTAACCAAACACCTGAATTCCAAAATTTACAGCGGACAATCAATGAGATCGATTTGTCTAATAACACATTGCGTAGAAAATTGTCAAGTTTACAGCAAGAGGTAACAGAGATAAAAAATATTTCAGTTAATAACACATCACAGCAGACGCCACTTTACAAACATTTTTCAGACTCACGCAGCGCGTATAACTTGGGTAATCTACAGAGAGTACATGACTTAGATTCCGAACAGACACAGACAAATAGATTCTCTTACAATACTGAACCTGTTCCGTCATACAGAGACGATAATTTCAATTACAAACATTTTCTATCAGTGAGAAAATTTAAAGTATTTAAAAACGACAGAACTCAGATTCACCCACTGGATTGGATACAAAAATTTAGCTTTGCTTTTCCACCGACTTCGCCTGTAACACACAAAGTTGAATTTATTTGCAGTTTTTTGGAAGGCAAACCGGCAACTCGAATGAGACCGATCGTGAGACGATGTTACTCGGTATAAGAGTTTCAGAACGTTTTTCTGTCAGCGTATTGGTCGAAGACGACACGGCGCGGAATTAAGGATCAACTAATTAGTTTGCCAAATTATGAGAACTCAAATTTTCCCAGTGTGACGCAATTTTTTGAACACATGGTCCAACAAAACCAGTACTTAAGTGAACCATATAGTGAATCTGCACTCATACAATTATGCATTTCTAAATTACCACGGTCATTAAGAGTGTCACTTCTAACGAGTCTGCAAAAAGAAAACATTTCGGCATTCAGAGATCTGTTACAGCTTTTGGAAGTACAGCAACCTGATTATTCCTTTGTAAACAAAAATTTTTCATATAACAACCAAGGCCAACAAATTTACAGTAATTACGATCAACCACGCAATTTCAATAGCAAAGCTAATAGACGCTTTAGGAACGACAACCACCAGAACCTTAATAGCAGACAAAATTTTGATTATCAGTACTGACAAAATTATCAGCAGGAACAACCACATTTTAATAACAATAGACGTTTTTCACCACAACAGCATGAAAGCCAGCGGGTTAGGGTACTTGACCAACAATGTAATGCACAAGGTCAACCAGGTTTTAATGTTTCGCCGCGTGCACGTATAGTCCCAGGTACATCAAATAGTAACGCACGGCAGCAAGGAAATAACTACGTACAGAAAAGACAGTATTTCAATTCCTATCACAATGCACCGTATACGAATGACTATCACGACAGACGTAGAAACAATGAGCATAATTACCAACATATGTTTAATAACAGTCGGTCCTACCAGCAGCAGAATGATCAGCAACAACATATTCTGATGAATGAACCAGACAGTATCATCCAGAGCATAATACGTCTGGAAGAAATAGTAGAACAGTTCAAATAGTCGAAATGCCACAGAATCGTCCTGACAATAATGACACGTCAGATAGAATTTGACTAGATACTGTACAGATCACATCTTCCAGTAACACAAGCACTACTTTTGTCACGCAGAATGTTGTTCACAAAAATGTAATTACTTTTGACGATATCAGAGACACTCTTTTGCGGGAAAGACCAATTGTGCAAAAATCCATTTCAAATCCTCTCATCGAAATTAAAATTAGTTCATCGAAATTTTCAGCAGTAATCGATTCCGGATCACCTGTGTCAGTAATAAATGAAGAAACTTTTAACGAGTGTAACAAAGAGAATACCTATCCTACATAACCATTAGGCAAAACGAAAGTGAAAGGAGCAGTGTCAAGTAAAGGAGTAGATATTAAATTACAGACACATTTATCATTTTGTATTGCAGGTCACACATTTCACTCAAATTTTTGGATTGTTCCTTTATTGACAACAGACGTTATGTTAGGTACGAATTTTCTGGTACAACACGACGCAGTTATTGATTTTCAAAATTCCAATTTAATGTTAAAGGATGAAAATGTACAATTGGCTTTAGAATTTCAGCACTCACTATCTGCGGAAGAACAAACAATTAATCGCACAGCGGTCATTTCCGCATCACGTAACATAGATTGTAATTCCACATTGTTCACGGATACGTACGTACATTACTATAATACTCCAGACGAAGCTGACTATGATGTAATGCAGATGATTTCTGATATAGTTAAGCAAAGCAGTGCAAGCACAAACGACGAACGCACGCAACTACACAAAATTCTTTTACAGCAAGCTCCAGTTTTTGACAACATTCCTGGTACTATGTCCGGTTTTATGTATGAATTTCAAGTCAAACAGCATGATACATTTAAAGCCAAGCATTATCCCATTCCATATATTCACAGAGAACGGGTCAAGAAAGAATTGCAGGACCAAGGAATTGACCAAGGAATTACTGAACCGGCAGTTAGCCCGTACATAAACCCGCTACATATTGTTAAGAAAAAGGATGGCGCACTTCGCCTTGTACTTGATTCACGTCACATCAATGACGTAATTATTAATGAAACAGGTCGACCACAGACACTAGAGGAACTACTACAGAAATTTCATGGTACGGCTATTTATTCCACACTAGATTTGAAATCGGGATTTTGGCAAATTCAGCTTCATCCGAATTGCAGAAAGTATACAGCTTTTCTCTGTTTTGGTGACTGTTATCAATTTTGTAAATTACCGTTCGGCTTAACTATTTATTCTGCAGCTTTTATTCGCGGTTTGAACACAGTACTTCCGACAGAACTTAAAGACAGAATTACAACGTACGTAGACTACATTCTTATTGCAGAAGCTAACTGGACTGAACACAATCTGATTCTAGAACAACTGTTGCAAACTTTTCATGCTCAAGGACTCTCAGTTAATCTCAGTAAATCGCACTTCGGCAAAATTTCTATAAAATTTCTTGGACACGTAATTTCAGCAGAAGGCATTGCGCCTCATCCGGAAAAACTTGAAGCTCTACGTGACATTACTGTTCCTACGACGAAAAAACAATTACGCAGCTTTTTGGGTGTAATTAACTTTTTTCGTAAATTTATTCATCACTCTGCTTTAGACACACCTAGATTATGCCAACTGACTGGTAAGAACACTATTTGGTCCAGGGATAAGCAAGCACATTCTGAATTTATGAACCTGAAACATGCTTTGTTGAATGCACCACTTTTATCGCACCCAGATCTTACCAGAAATTTTTCCGTTGCCACCGATAGTTCCAACACCGCTTAAGGCGTACATATTTTTCAGGAAATTGAAGAAGATGGCTCTACAGTAATTAAAAACATCGCATTTGCAAGTCGCATTTTGTCACCTGCTGAACGAAATTATTCTGTTACAGAACTGGAAACATTATGTGTTGTATGGGCTTTTACGAGATTTCGGCACTTTCTTTATGGAAGACACACCAACGTTTACACAGACCATAGAGCTACACAATTTTTACTTTCAGCTAAATTTACTGACGACAGATTAAGCAGTTGGAAGCTTCATTTACAAGAATTTAATTTTACAATAGTTCACATTCCCGGCACACAAAATATTGTAGCACTATCTCGTTCTCTCAGCAACAATCAGCAAGACATCGCAACCAACTTCTGCAAAGCAAATTTCAGCGTTATGTACATTCAACAAGTTGCATTTGAAAATTTTATTTCGTCCTCATTACAGGACATAGCAAAAGAGCAAAATAAAGACAAAGTGTGGAAAGAAATTAAACACCTTTGGCAAGAAAGGAATAATGTTACGATTAGAAACTATTACACTGTACGCAATGACATTCTGTTTCGCCGCTCTCATCCTGACAGCAATAATTGGTTATTATGCATTCCTGACGAACTGGATAACAAATTAATCTGGTATACTCGTTTAAGTTACGCACATTACGGAGCTAGAAAATGTTTTCTTATACTGAGACAGAACTGTTATTTTACCAACATGGAAAAACGTATACGACGAGTTTTAGCGTCATGCAAAATCTGCCAGAAAGCTAAGTGAGACACAACTTCACATATTCCTCCATTATATCCCATTGTACCTGTTAAATTAAGACATATGGCCGCTGTAGACATTTTTGGTCCGATTCCCAGAACTAATAGGGGTTTTTGCTACATCTTTGTCGCTGTTGAACTCACTTCAAAATTTGTTACCTTCACTCCGTTACGCAAAGCTACTGCTAAAACTGATTCGAAAGCACTTGTAAAACATTTTCTATTTCATGTAGGGCATGTGTTGAAAGTAATTTCCGATAATGGATCACAATTTCGTTCTGCTATATGGACACGTATGTTACGAGCTAGAAACATTTCTCCGATCTATAAATCGAAGTACCATGCTTCTTCGAGCCCTTGTGAACGATTAATGAAAGAAATTAGTAAACTGTGTAGAATATACTGCCATAAAAGACATATTGATTGGGACACACACATATTCTCATTCCAAGATGTAATTAATTCCATTCCAAATGAATCCACTATGCTATCTCCGTCTGTTATACTGGAAAATGTTGAACCACTTAACAAAATTAAAGAATTAGTAACATTTCCTACATCTCGTCGACTACGACACCATGAAATAATCGACATTGCGCTGAACATCAAACGTGCCACAGAGCGCCGGAGAAGACAGCAAAAACAGGTTTGTACACGCCGTGACTTTCACATTGGACAGAAAATATTAGTACGTACACACTATTTATCCAACAAAGGAAAAGGTAGGTGCAGTAAATTTGAACTTCTATACGTAGATCCATATCGGATTCACAGCATTCCTCACCTCAATGTTGTACACGTCGAAACTTTGAGAACCAGAAAATCCAAAGGCAACCACCATTGGTCAAACATCAGACCTTTTATTGAATGAAGACACTTTATGATTTAACATGCTATAATGCCATTTTGCTAGTTTATGATCACTTATGCAATTATATTCACATGACTAATTACCAATGATTATCGTATTTTTTCTTGGCAAGTGCCCGGAAAGGTAAGGTTAGCAGGTCGCTCTTCTTGTCGTTACATATCAGACTGTGCACATTTTTTTCCAGAGAAACTTACGTATCTTATGAATAATTATGCAATGCTATCTTGTGACATATTAATTTTATTAAATTTTCTCTCCATTAAAGTCTTTAATTCTCGCCTCTATTAACTACACAACATACAAGCTGAACACAACGAACATCACATTTTTTGTCTTTCTTAGGTATATACGATTGTTTCATGCACTATGAAATAGTTAAGATATAGCAAACACCAGTTGACTTTGACAATTTGCCTTATGATATCTCAACATCGTGACTACTTTACTGTTACATTGTGATACACTGAGTGCATTTTTGCCTTTGAACACTATATAAGTTTTTCACATATTTCGTTTTCTGTCATGTTATGCTGTATGCTTAATTATGTTACCATAAACCAGTCATTATTTAATGAGTATATGATTTAAATGCAAGACATTAATCTCTCTTCATCAATTTCAGAAAGAAATGATGCGTGAAAGAAATAAATTAAACAGAAATGGGAATTTCACTTTCGGAGTGAACGAAAGAGAATGCAATACTTCGTGATGAAGAGTAAATGGATCAGAATTAGCAACCATTAACAAGAATATACTATACACATCGTAGAATAGCAGTCTTAACTATTTTTTTCTTTCGGAATACGAGGCGATTGATGCAGGCTGTCAGACAGAACTTCACATCTTAGTTTTAGTGATGAAATATGATAGAAATAAGGAATAGGTGTATAATGAGTAATGAAGTAATTTTTTGCAGATGGTAATGAATGCTGATGAATAATAATGAAGAATATGCTACTATGGATAATGAAGTTTTTCTTTACAGGTGATGATAGTATTGGAGTTATGATAATATAAATAATGAAGTGATGGATAATGAAGATTTTTTCTTTACAGATGAGGATAATGTGGAAGTTATGTATTCATGCTATGTAGTTATTTAAGTATTTGTTGCAGTTCGCTTTGACAGCAGGTGTTATATTGCATAGTATAATGACTGAAGGTTTTGGAAAGGACAGCTATGGAATACATTTTTATACACATTTCACTACCTGTTAATTCGAGTTCACTACTTTTCAGCATAAAATGCGTTTCTTCCTTCAGATAAATAATCCATTTTTTTGTATATTTTTTGCAGTAGAAATTATTTATGAAATTAATGTGCTATAAGCAGTTGTTCATTAAATCTATGTCATTTATGAATGTGATTACATATACTCTGCTTGTTTCATAACCTTGCTACAGCTGACTCATGACGAATGACGTTACACATTTTCATTTAAAGGAAGAACCCAGAAGCAAATTTTTTCTTTTTCTCTTATTGCTTTCCCCTATAATTACCCAAAGCAATGCATTGCTAACAAAAAAATGTATTACCATTCCCAAATAATGATACCAGTTTAAGAGAGTTCTGAGTAATACTGATTAGCTCTGAATAGTATGTCACTTGAATAATGAATGCTACTGATTACTGTATTGAGATGACCAATGATTAATTAATAATGCTTTGTAACTGGGAAATGAATGCTACTGATTACTGTATTGAGATGACCAATGATTAATTAATAATGCTTTGTAACTGGGAAATGAATGCTACTGATTACTGTATTGGGATGACCAATGATTAATTATCATCATTATTTTGTTATACTATGTTATTGACTACCTCCTGTTTTAAGTAATGACTTCTGATGTTTTGTAATTAGGCAACGAATTTCAATGTTCTCTGTAAAACTAATGACATCTGATGATTTGTAATTAGGCAATGAATTTCAATGTTCTCTGTAAAACGAATGACTTCTTCTGATTGGTAATTACGCAACGAATTTCAATGTTCTCTGTAAAACGAATGACTTCTATGATTTGTAATTAGAGAATGAATGCCAATGTTATCTGCAAAATGTTCTCTGTAAAACAATTAATGAACATTTTTCTGTAATACTACATACATGGTACAGAAATGTTCAATAACTGGGCTATGAATGCCGCAAACTACTAATGTAATTCTCAATGAAGACTAGTATGTGAGTTAATGTCCTGCTACAGCTGACTCATGACGAATGACGTTACACATTTTCATTTACAGGAACAACTCAGAAGCAAATTTTTTCTTTTTCTCTTCTTGCTTTCCCCTATAAATACCCAAAGCAATGCATTGCTAACAAAAAAAAATGTATTACCAGTCCCAAATAATGATACCAGTTTAAGAGAGTTCTGAGTAATTCTGATTAGCTCTGAATAGTATGTCACTTGAACAATGAATGCATAAATTCTATGCGCATAATTTCATTACTCTATTGAGATGACCAATGATTAATTAATAATGCTTTGTAACTGGGAAATGAATGCTACTGATTACAGTATTGGGATGACCAATGAATCATTAATAATGCTTTGTAACTGGGAAATGAATGCTACTGATTACTGTATTGAGATGACCAATGTTTAATTAATAATGCTTTGTAACTGGGAAATGAATGCTACAGATTACTGTATTGGGATGACCAATGATTAATTATCAACATTATTCTGTAATACTATGTTGTTGACTACCTCCTGTTTTAAGTAATGACTTCTGATGATTTGTAATAAGGGAATGAATGCCAATGTTCTCTGTAAAATATTCTTTGTAAAACGAATGACTTCTATGATTTGTAATTAGTGAATGAGTGCCAATGTTCTCTGTAAAACAATTAATGAACATTTTTCTGTAATACTACATACATGGTACAGAAATGTTCAATAACTGGGCTATGACTGCCGCAAACTGCTAATGTAATTCCCAATGAAGACTAGTATGTGACTTAATGTCCTTCAACTTCTGACCTAACTACCTTGAATTACTGCAATATCCATTTGTCCTGTATATCCTCTTGATCATGGAGCACTATATTTGGTTTTTGCACTAATTCTACGTTGGTGTGCCTTGTAAGAGCGTGGTGTTGACACGACATGCTGTCCACCACCGTGAGCGATGGAGACGTTATTATGGTCCCACTGTTTGGTGTACCTGATGTACTGCCAAAATGATAACATGGAATATTACTACGACATTTCAGTATCTTGGCTACGCTGATAAACACTTCTGGGAAAAGAACTTCAGATTGTCTCACTTGGTGTTGTACTTCTGTGGAAAGATACGGACTTTCAGTGCAGCTGCGTGCAACCTAATGTGCTACAACCACGATGCAATCCTTCCATTTCCTATCCTAATTCTTGTAACATAGTGAAAATCATTTTTTTTGCTAACATCATTTGTATTCATGGCCTATACATATTTTTCGATTTGCTGATATATTCTGCACTACAGTGCGTGTGCACTTTTGTCATTTTTCTAACATGATTGCTACTTATTGTATATACATTTTGTGATTTGCTGATATATTCTGAATTTCAGTGCGTGTGCGTGTTTCTAACATGATTTCTACTTATCGTATATTCATTTTGTGATTTGTTCTGACCTATAGTACTTATGCACTTATGTCACTTGTCAACAAGATTTTTTTTTGCCATTACGTTTATTTGTTGTGAAAATGCTAAAGAGTTTTTCAGTGCATGTGCACTTTTGTCATTTATCTAACATGATTGCTACTCATTGTATGTGCATTTTGATTTGCTGATATGTTCTGAACTACAGTAAATGGGCACTTATGTCATTTGTCAATGAGAGTTGTACTCATTATGTTTATTTGTTGTGAAAACGTTGAAGAATTTTTCAGTGCATGTGCACTTATATCATTTGTTAATATGTTTTGTACTCACATTTTGTTATTGTCTAATAGGTTTTGTACTCGGTGCATGTGCACCACATTTACTTCATGTTCTACATCTGTATATTCTGTGATTGTAAAGTTAATTAATCAAGAAAAAATTTGTTGCTCATGGCAAGTCCAAATGACTCACCATGGCTGCCAAATTTTTGCCCCCCCCCCCCCCCCAGTGGAGGATTATTATTTGGGAGTGTCAAGGATAACCTCAGTTTCGGAAGGCTAGGGTATAATAAATTCCGTGCCAATGTAGCTAGACACATCTTGGACAAAAGTGAACCCTGAAACGCGTATGTATTCAGTACCAGCGATGGCGAGGCATGACAGAATCTCTGACCAGAGAGTTGTTTATCATTACTAGTCTGCGCTTGACTGCGCGAGAGTTCTGTTGTGAGTTGGACTCGGTCGGAAGTAGGATGTTGTGTGTGGAGTCGGCAGAGCGAGTAGGAAGTTGCAAGTTGTACTCAGTCAAAGTAGTGTGTGTGGAGTCGGCGGGCGTCGACATGGGTCTCTGGTCAAGATTCGGGACGAGGTATATTGTTAAATAAGGTAATCAAGCAGCACTGCGCACATCTGATAATGTAATGTATGTTAATTGTAATTAATTTGTTCAAGAACTGCCCCAATAATAATTTTGTTTTCAAAGCAATCGTTTTTAAGAAAAGAATCAGTCCAATTGAAACAATATTTCCTATGCTTTTCCTCCGAGTATCAATTTATCAGATTAATTATTGCACAGGGCCTAAGGTAAGCGCTGCTGCCCTATTATTGTGGGTTTAATGATTAATGTTCATTTCTCAGTTTTTATGTCTAGTTTACATTGGGTCATTATTATTCAGTAACCTTATGGGGAACTAACTTTTGGCACGTTTTCATTATCATAGACTTTTCTTTTATTTCTGCTGGGAGGTTACGTTTAGCACGATGTCCATTTACATTTAATTACTTTCATACAAATTTTGTGGGGAGGTTACAATACCAAGGAGATCGCTGATGAAAACACCAGCGGCACTTTCGACAAATCTACCCCAACAAGTCGGCGGTCCCGGAGCACCATTTTTCGCAGAATCATGCGATGAAATATGAACGTACGAGGATTTAATTCAGACTTCCAAACATTGGGACTGCGTCGTCAGAGAAGCCATCTAAATTCGCACCAGGGATAATCTTAACAATCGAGACGGTAGCAATAATGTCATCAAAGCTCGGGAACCAGCACTGGTTCGGATTAAGAAGACGCTCAGCAGTCACGACGATCTGGTAATAGAACAACTTCATCGTCGCTACCACAGACGCCGTTGCTTGTGTCTACGCCCACGGGTGCGGGCCGCGGAGGAAACGGATAGCCGGCGGGTGTTGGGAGGAGGGGGGGAGGCTATAAGTCGGCAGCGTGCCTGAGAAGCTCAATACGCTAGTCCACTTGACGATGTATACATTTCTGATCGCCCAGATATTTTATCCATTGAACACGATGGTCCTTCAGTACAACAAACACGCTGGGAGTATGACAAGCTTGAGTAATACGAGTCTCAGGGTAGGACGAACGAGTGTTTTGTAAGCAATCACCGTTGTATAATTGTCCGAATTTGTCCGTATCCTGCCCATTAAACGAAATCTTCCACCTGGTTTACCCACGACTGAGCCTCTGTTGTCGTTCTATTTCATACCCTTACAAATTGTTACAGTAGGTGTATGTTTGTGTTGAGTGTTTCCAGTTGTGACTCATTGAGATTTTAGTCATGGAATACTACTCTTTTGTTTTGTAAAGTGCACGCTTTTATATTTCTTATTATTTAAACCAAATTGGTAATCCTTACTTTACTTTGTAATCGCAACAAGATACGATCGAAAATTTTTGCAGTTTTTTTTAGGCTGTAAATAGAGTCTACTTGGATGATATTCCAAAAGTTAACACACTCAACTGAGTCTATTTTGAGGATGATGCAGTTACGTAAGTAAATTATATAACGACACCTGTTCACTACCTTCTCCATCAATTTACTTATGACACTTTCTCTGGCGACAGACAAATGTATCTATGTTCACTAGGTGCTAGAACTGTCTCAAATGTCATGTCTCCGGCGACAGATGGAACCTTTCGTGATATGTCTCAGTCAAGTATTTCGAACAAAATTGCAAGTGTAGAATGTTATTACTGTGAAAAACATCAAACACTGACAGTTTACTTAACTTTCCGTTTATTTGTCACAGATACACAATAAATAGAAAATGCTGACATGCTGAACCCATTTTCAGATGACACTAAAAAAAGAAATGACTATGCTACTCGTAACACTGAAATAGGCCTACTGGGAGCTTGTTATTTGTATTTCTGGAATTTGTACATACTTTGGATGTCTCAAACGCTAAGCAACAATTTTGAATCGCTTGTTATTCGCACGCAGTCTTTGGTGAGAGTAGCTGTGTTTGTTTTTGTCATCGCTGTTTTGCAGCGAGGAGCGCGGGAGTTCTGTCGTTAGTGGAGTTGTGAGACAGACGCCGAGCAGAGAATTCGTGGCAGTGTAAAGTTAATTGCATCTGTGTTTAAGTAAAATGATTTGTGTTTAAATATTGTGGAACGGAGGAGAAAAATTCGATTAGTGATTTAGAATGAAGTGAGATGTAATGAGATTAGAAAAACATATGAAGAGGAATGAAGGTAATATTTTTTATTTAGTTTCATTGCAGTCGTGCCTAGTTTGGAAGCATTGTTGAATGAGACACCCATATCAGGGAACTTTATATTTTCTTGTTAAAGATAGTGTAATCTTCATTGTAAGGTGTTTTTTGTGTTTATCAATTATTTGTCTAACAGTTGTGAGAGTAAGAGTTTGACATCAATGTTACCCTTTGTCATTGTTAATGAGTATCGTAACGTGAATTTCATACAGTTAATAATATATCAGATAATTTAAAAACAGTTCGTCAATGCAATACGAGCATTGTGCACGTCCTTGATCCAAGTCATTTTTATTTAGAGTGTCTCACCCAATGACGTAACGAGAGAGGTGACGCAATGGTCAGCACACTGGACGTCTGAATGACAGTTCAACCCAGTGTCTGGTCATCCTGATTTACATTTTTGGTGATTTCCTTAAATCACTTCAAACAAATGCAGGATGGTTCCATTGAAAGGGCTTTGCCTTCCCCATCCTTCATGGAATCGATGACCTCGCTGTTTGGCCCCCTCCCCCAGACCAGCTAACCAGCCAACTCGCTTATGTGTATGAAATAGTTTACTTGCTGTCTTAAGCCTTGCACTAAGCTCTTACTTAGCAATTGTAGTTAGAAATGTGGTGCTGGGGCACAGAGAGCAGCAGGCACCATTTTTCCAAGCTATTAGATTACGAGATAAAATGTTTTCATTTCAGCATCAGTTAACTACGAAAATTATCAACGTACGGGGACCACTTTACCAACATCATTATTGTGCATATCCTTAACGCATACGGACCACTTTCTTTAAATAAAGAGGCCGTGCAGCATTTAATCAGACTGCACATTTTTTTTTGGAAAATTTTAAGACAGGTCCAAATTAATGTTGTATGCTCGCAACTGGAAATGTACAAAGTCACACAAAGATTAACAAGAGCCAAGTTACAACCAACCCACCAAGCCATTACAAAACATAAAAAATTAATGAAAATGGTTTTTAAAGGAAACTTTAACACATCTCTCAGCTTACAGACCATATCGTCGTAACATACGGTTATTGTCGCATCAGTAATGACCCAAAATAGGTATCTAACACAGGAATAACCAATACAGACGAATGTTTATCCTCTGTTGCTGCCGCATACATTTGTCCCTAAGTAAGGAAGTTTATGAGTGTCTTTAGACGGAAGATCAATTTAACTTAGCCAAATATTCTACGTAAAACTATGTTACATGTTCCGATACACAAATTAAGTGGTTAAACCTATGTTTAGCATGTGATACGAATTAACAGCCGATGGACAGCGATATTAGCGCTATCTCAAAAGAGGCTCTAACATCTTTGATGTCCAAAGAGGATGGCGTCATGTTGTTAGGCAACGACGTTGCACAGAATGGACTCAAGCTTTGTCTCTTCCTTGTTACGATAACGAAAGGCTGTAACTTAAGGGACACCTGTTCCTTTGTCCTGTTGTGGATTCCCACATAACCGGGTAATAATGACTCAGATTGTTTTCAGCGGTGTGTTTCCTATGTGTATTGGTTCATTAACACCCAGACCAGATTTCAAATGTTTTAGTATCTTCAAACTGCCCTTGAATCGTATTCTGAGTTGCGTCGCCTCTCATTACAAACGAAATCGGTAAGTAAACCATATATTATTACACACATACATTTATTTTCTTGAAAGTGTATGGCTGTAACAGTAACAGAGACCGGTAGTGAGTGAATATGCACCTATCTGTAGCATTACCAGCATTAGTATGTGTCTCATTAGGAGACTCATTGGCGTGTAAACCATTTATTGTTTTGGTAGTATATTCAGATCAGGAGGAATATTCCTTTCTAGTCGTCGCCTTTGACCTTCACGTCATCTTAGTGAGAAATCACATTTTGGGGAATTTTTTGAATTTCAATTCTTTATAGCGTTATTTTCTGTCGTAATTTCGATAGCATAGAGGGAAACTTGTTTTTTCATCTCTGATGTTTATGAAAACAAAGTCGTGTCTTTTATGTATGCACGGGAATTTTATCAGTTCGTTTATACGTCAATGTAGTAGGTAAATAAGGAAGCCGTTGCTGTACTGCACTTGATTTAGTGGACAATTTTTAAGGTAGTGCGAGTGGTGAAAATGAATTTTCCTGCGGACATTTCAGGGTGGTGAAGCTGGCGGAAGAATTTTTGCCTGCAGCAAGGGCGGCTGAAGTGCACTTACTGTGTCTTTTCCGAAAAATAGTTGCATGGGCTCCTAGCAGCTAAAATGTATTTTGCGATACTATCGTCCATTTACTTACGACAAATATTTATTTTCAGTTCATATGGTGTGCTGTGATGTCCATTACAGCACTGTGTGACTTATTGTGATATCTATCCTTCTTATTTCTGGAATTACATCTGCTTTTTTATCTTATTTATTAGAATATTTGTAGTACGAAGTATTTCTTTCACGATGTAATATATTTTCATATTCAAAATTGTCCACGTTTAGAGCATTCGAAAAAATCGCCACTGATCTTACGGCGTTTGTCGCATGTTTAAGACGTTCTGGTCAAAGCCGACAAGTATCGAATAGTTTTCTTTATCAGTATTCTCATTACTGCGGGTAATCAACTTACCACCAGTGCTAAACTATTAATTTGAAGAATAGTAATAGTCCATGTTACGTATAATCTGTGTTTGTGGGAGTTGGGTTACGTCTGAAGACACTTACATAGAATAAGAATACTAAAAACTATGTCGCTTAAGCCAGCTACTGATGCACCGATCTTAATACAATACTCATCTAACAGAACACTAATATGTTTCGCTCGTAGGAAAAATCTCGTTAATTTTGTCAAACATTGGAAAATATCTTTTATGTCTTCAACAAAAATCAGAATATTAAAGGTCTTACTTTCTATCATATTAACTATCCAGATCTGAGAATTAGGTTCTATAAATGACAACATTTTCCACCCTTATTATTGTAACATGTATTAATTCTACATCGCCGCTTCGTCCTATTAAGTCAGTCTCAGAGTTACAGCTCGTAGTGATGGTCACATGAACACAATCCTTAAAGAAATGATGAAAAATGTTATCATACACACTGTGGTTCGGTACCTCGAAAGCCGTCTGTGCAGTTACATATTGTTCGAACTCTTACTGATCATCAAACATTGAGGTCGTATTACTTGGAATGTTCTGACATGCTGGTGCAGCTCTGCCTTATTGGAAAAATATAATCAAGTTGTAATTGTGCAAAACAGTCATTGAAGCGTTACATGAAGAAAGTCATCTCTCCTAAATATAAAAAATACTTCAAAGTGATTTTCTGAAGGAAATGTTTCACGTTGTCTATGAAAAATCTGACAAAACATCTATGAACTGGGAATTCAAATCAACGATATGAGAGAATTCAACTTGTGAATCGCAGGAATTGTATTTTAAGCGCTTTGTGACAAAACGTAAGCGATAAGCGAAGCTCCTCTCAGCAACTCTTTTCTCTTGTCACCACCGAACTGAGCAGATGCATTTTTTGTATGTCTCTCTGTAGTAAAATTAGTTTTGCTTCATAATTAGATATGTTAAAAACAGGTTATGTTTATGTTTCACTTAAAAAGAAATGAACTCTCCGCAATTATTAAGTGGCATGTAATTTATGATTTGTTGTAAAATTTGTTTCAGAAAAGCCAGCTGAATCTGCGAGCTCAGCAGGTCATTGTAAAGAGACGCAATGTGCCGAATACAGTTCGCTTTCAGGCATTGATCCCATTCTCCTATAAGCAAAGCACGACCCTGAGATTAGTTGCATATCATTTATCAGTGACTTGCGGTCATTCTGAGCAAGCACAAACTACGTATGATCTGTCCACTGTTCAAATGGCTCTGAGCACTATGGGACTTAACAGCTGTGGTCATCAGTCCCCTAGAACTTAGAACTACTTAAACCTAACTAACCTAAGGACATCACACACATCCATGCCCGAGGCAGGATTCGAACCTGCGACCGTAGCAGTCGCGCGGTACCGGACTGCGCGCCTAGAACCGCGAGACCACCGCGGCCGGCCTGTCCACTGTTAACCTTCTTCACGGATCTGATACAGGTGCCACGGAACTGATAGTGGTGTTACATTATTACGCCTCGTAAACTGTAAAAACTTCAGAGTCAACTTTATTTTGAAATCAAAATATTCTTTTTAGATGCGTTATCAGATGCAGGAGGAAGAATGCACGCCACCAAAAATTGCTCAATAAGAAAGAAACCATACTCATTTGATTATTTGATTTTCACTGATGTTGCCATTTTATTCAATTACCGGAGCCAACAGCGCATCACCATTTCCAGAGCATTTCCAGGTCTGACGTTCATGCAACAGCGTCAGCCACAAACAACCAAGGGCCAAGCACTTCACTGTGAGAAATCACGCTAAAAGTAATGCGTTGGTCTTCCATGCTGCACATCTCCACATTGTTAACCATAAGCTTAAATTCTTAGATTTCGACTGTTCATCTTGCCTCTTGGATGAAACAATTCCTAATATTGGAAACCACTTCTGGACAAAAATATTCGTCCGCTGGCTCCTTCTAGATCCAAAATTTACACGGCGCACCTTAACGTCAATGCAGAGGGTCTATGATTGTTTAATCCTAAGTAAAAAACTTCCCTGCAGTTGCGTACTCTGACATGCAAGGAAGCATCAGTTCTTTACTCGCTAGACAGGTGAACTTCCTGCGAATAGCGACAAAGCATTGTGTAATGTGACAACATGGAATACGTTTTCAGCGGCAGAAGGTTTGGTGACATACTGTCCACGAAGTCACGTGCGACTGTTGTGATAGTTTCATACACGTCAAGGTGTAGTGTACTGAAAGCCTATCCTTTTTCAACATCGCCATCTTCATTGAACTTGCACCTAAAAGCTATCATGTGAACTTCACAACCCTTCTCAACGCCAAGTTTATCAGTGTGCCTTAGCGGTAGATAACTGAGTCAGTTGGCTGCTGAATCACATAGTATTTCTTAAATAAACCGCACTGTACTAAAATGAAACATCCACCTCTTAGAAATGCCTTTATATGGCGTGGATTCTTTCATTGCTTCGTGCCAGAAAAATTTCGTGGTGGATTGTCAAAAGTACGAAAACTGCGGCTGATTTTGTTGTTACTTTATAAATTACCTGTTGCTACCTCACGATGATATTAAAATCCGGAAACCGGTCAGCACTAAAAGTGTAGTTGGAACGTAATGTAGTTTGTGTGTGTTTCTTTGTTAAACCCCATAAAGAAGACAAAGTGGATGGCAGAGTGCAAGTGTTAATAAGATTACTGTAAACGTTTCTTCAGTAAAAACAATGCGATGGCTTTCTAATTTACTGCCAGATCATCACCAATTGAGTCTGGTTTATCAAGATTGCAACCGGTGAAGAGATATTCTGGGCTACACCACTTCGAATCATGAAGAGTTATCATCCAATAGAAAACAAGTGAATGGTTATGCGCTGACATTGGAATACACTGCGCCATTAGCCATGTAATGTGATAGCTAGCAACATATATCCTCCAGAACGCTTATTTGTCTTTGAGGAGCGAGCTGTGGTAGGGTGGCAAACCTGATCCGCGCTGCTTCGTAGGTACAGTAAGTATTATGCACAGAGATTATGAAATGCAGTATACATCATGAACAGTATTCTCTCGTCATTCTTCGTATGTCAGAGCCTTCGACATGTCAAATTGAAACGTCCCCTTTCAACAATTTTACATGACTGTGCTTAACCTGACACACAATATTTTGTTAGCGCAACGCAATCTGACTTTCAAAAATCTCTACAAAAGAATGGCCCTGACTAACATTAAACTATACCTTTCACAATTCACTTACCTCACAAAAATCTTCGCTGCTCAAGCTACTGCAATACAGCGAGCGCCACTGCTGCCAGCTAAATAAAAGATTCAAACTACTGAAGGCACTAACTACTGATAGGGATAGTTAGCAAATGAAAGATATTAATAGAGAACAAACAATGTATTTACCTTAATATCATCACAAGCCATAATATATATATATCAGTTCATGACAAATTACAAATCTCCGCCATCTCTCTCCCCACATCCACCACTGCTGGCGGCTCACCTCCAACTGCGCAACGCTACGCGCTGTTCACAGCCAGCTGCCTCTGCCCAACACTACAATGGCAGACAACAATGCAAACTACCCACAGACTGCACACAGCACAGCCAGTGATTTTCATACAGAGGTGCCGTTACCAATAAAAAACCTAAACAGCATACTTACATAGCCCCCATGCTCCCCACAAAAATTTTTACATATTGGATTGGGCAGTGGCCAATACAGATTTGAAAAAAATTTTTTCATAATTACAATAACAAAGAAATCAAATGCACACACTTTGATACAATGTTGGTCAAAAGCTAAAATTTTCTCACAGTCCATAAAGACAGTCCTAATCGTACATAACAGGAGAATAGCAGTGTTTTTCTCAAAGTCTGAGCAGTAAAAGAAAATGCACACGGAAGTAGTGGATTTCCATGCAGTCTTGAAGAAGTAGTGTTGTCCTTCCAATGGAAAGACAGTGTTGACTCTCGACATGCTGACAGGTAGTGGGCCACAACAGAGCAAACCCACTGCAGAGTCAGTCGAAGTTTTGATGAATATTGGTAGGTAGGTCATCACAGAGCAGACCCACTGTAGTCCTGGTAGAGATTACGGTATTGGTGGGCCACCAGAGGTGCAGACCCACTGCAGTCCTTGTAGAAATAATGGTATTGGTGGGTCATCAAAGATGCAGACCCACTGTAGTCCTTGTAGAAATAATGGCGTTGGTGGGTCATCATAGATGCAGACCCACTGTAGTCCTTGTAGAGATAGCCAGCAGCCATCTGTTGTGACTGTGCAGGTGCACAATCACCACTGAAGAGTCTTGCGGAGAATATAGCAAGTCCATAAACCACCACTTGTGCACTCACAAAGTTTTTGGAATTGTCCTTAGAACCAGCAATGCTGTTATCCAGTCCCTTGCTGAATTATTAACACAGTTGCAAACACTAACAGTCCCTACTTCTCACATATTGTCCATATACTATGACCAACAGAAACGTGTGCAGTGAAATGTAACTTACAAGTTAATAATGTCATGAACTGGTGACAATTACAATTTTATAACATAAGAATACAATTACAAAGGTACAAAATACATCATTAAAAACATAATAATACAGATAACATTTGTAGTACAGGCTTTACAAAAGAATAGAAATAAACACATACATCAGTGTTACAAAAATAGTGACATAAGTACATACATAAAATAATGAGAATAGTTTTCGAAACATTAATTTCACACATGAACATTGAAACAGAACAGAATTGTAAACAACTTTACAAAGAAAATAACATATTATTAATGCAACTTATATTTGAGGATAACAGTATTCCTCCTCATAGTGAATATAGCTTAGTATTAGAAGAGAAAAAAATTCTATGAAACAGTACACAGAGACAGGAAGAAAACAAATACTCAAGGGTACACAAACACATAGTGGGATAACACCAATAGGAAAGGACAGGGTTCGTTTTCAGTGTAACATTTGGTACTGCAGTCCAACCCAAAACTTCATATATCTTTCCTCTTATTTCATCCTTTGTTTCCACCAAAAAAAATTCTATCTAAGCATGCTTTCTGTATTTATATGTTCACACATTTCTTACCTCAACAATTATTTCCAAGAAAATCCTACCTAAACCTGTTTTCTCAATGCATTTCTTCCAATTCATCGCAACTCATTCTCTTAGAGGCTACCCCCTCTTAAGCTAACTTAAATCTACTGAGCTCAGATGCTAAACTAAGGGACGAGGCAATGCAGCATCACATAACAAATCAACACAAACAGCAATGCAAAAAATGCAAATTGGCAAAGCTAGCAGCATAAATGAGCAAAAGTCAAATTCAATAACACTATGCCTGGCAAACAGCAGCAACTTATACCTAAACATGACATAGCGCAAGCAGAAAAAATATTACACTAAACAACAATGCAGATAAGGGAAATGTATATTCACATCTTAATGTCTATGTAATTAAAGTGGTGCACCACAAGAAGTTATTCTACCAAAAAGTTACCAATTACTTGAAAAGAAAATTATGAATGCAGTTACTAGTTCCTTCTTATTGTTCTTTCCTTTCCAAGTGCTCCTTTTTTAAAGAATGTGGATCATAAAATAATTATTTAATAGATCTGTTGACAGAAAGTGTTCACATTAGCAAATGCATTTAATTTTATTTTATGAAACCAATGCTGCAACACAGCTGGAAAACAGATGTCAAATGAAATAAGCAATTACGCAAACCAAAGCATAAAAACATCATTCAATAGCTATGTGGCATTTCGTAAGTCAGTAGCTCTCAATTCTCGTAGAAAGACACTTGTCATTATCAGGTTTGCAGATGTAAGAATATTTCCAAGGATAATGGCCTCCCCCTTTTTTTTTTGTGCTACCTGTGCCGCTGAAAAGGGCTCCCAATAATGGCTTTTTCTCCAGGCGTCTGACACAGCTGGGTGCCCGCGACGCATTACGTGCAGGTGGTCACTTAACTTTCGTACGGAAATATTTACGACAGGAGATTCTGCTACCGTGGTAGTCTCATATAAAAATATTTCACAGGTCAAGAATTAGCGTTGCAAATCTGTAGAAACAAAACCCTATAAATATAACAGTGTCCAAAAAAATTTTCAGTGGCATTGTGATACATTCATGCATATACACACACATTTCATAACTCTTAAAGTACGATTCTTGGTTTCCAACAACCTTTTCATAAATCAGAGTCCCTAACCCCTACTCCTTATTCCTTACCTTATTACACATATACATATTCATATTCATCAACACGTCTTCAATATTTCATCATAATAGCTACATAGCATAATCAGATTCCTCATATAGCATCAGCTTATTTATCATAAACATACCTCAACAGCATAGTACACATCGTCGTCGTAATAATAACATCATAACACTTCAGTCAAATCTTAAAATCGTCGTAACTTCCTCCAAAAATTTCAAAACGTAAAAAAAATTCTCTGCTCATTTCAATAGTGTCATCTACCTCAAACGTACTTTAAAATCATGCTCCCTTACCAAATATATCATTCAAATCTCTCATAGTATCACAATGGTTCCGAAAAAATGTGAAGAGTTCACACAGTACAGACAAAATACAATTTCGTAAGTGTGAAGTAATCCAACTCTGTAATTGCGTAAACATGAAGTTATCCAACGGTGTAGTTACGTAAACATCTGTCACTGACGTAGTAAAAAACATGTTTATCTCTCAGTTAAATGATCAGATAGCTGCGTAATTTGTGTGTTAGAGAAATATGGTACCGATGTGTAAAGTTGTATAAGCAAATACCATATTAGCTAGGGTTCCTTGTGGTTGCCACACACATGGTACACAAAGTAGGCGTGTACCCCCCTGAGGATTAATGTAATTATACCCTCAGGTGTTACAGATTACACCAATGGAATGAAATATATCACGGAAAACTTTTTTTGTAATTCAAAAATCTTTAAAAATAAATGTTTTAAGTATAAAATTGATCACTGAAATGCGTGTCCTGTAGCGCTAAATGTGCATCTTGTTGTAAGATAATCTCTGTGGAAGTGTCGTAGTTATTTTCCTCCGAAAGCTAAGTTCCGCAGAAGCCAATGTACTTACCTCATGATAAACCAAAGTGAAATGCTTTGCGTATAGATATCGTAGTTATTACGCTTATTGTTGTGATGAAGAAAGTACTGTGCTGTAACGTATTGTTGTGCTACAGAAAAGCTGTCTCCTTGTAGCTATACCACAAAAGTTACTACTAAAATATGTTTTACTTTCCAGAAGAATTCAGAAAACTGTGCAGATATAAAACAGATACACCGCAAAAGCAACATTGTAACTTGTCACTCATTAGTAGCGTCGTGATAAAAATCGTGTAGCTGTCACATAAACTAACCTCTGTGTCATCTGGTATCTCTCAGAAAGCACTTTAAATACAGAATGTATTTTCAGGTAACCAAAATGTTGCATTAAAATCTCATTAGCAGTACTGGTAAATGTTCTAAGTATGTGAGCCTTATAGTCGTTACGTAATCGTACAACTAACAAGCAAGAATGTACACACACAATAACACTGTGACGTCTGTTCACTATAACAATGCATTCGTCATTTCTGTTTAAATAAGTTCTCTTGGTTCTTGATTGGATATTTAACTTCAAACATTGTTGTATGTTAACAGATTCTAAGTCTGACAAAGCATATTAGTAATGTGAAGCGAAAAATTTTATGACAAAGACTAAGTTAAAAAGCAGATTATCTTTCAATAAATGGTTTTACATGTGAAATGTGGTACAATCTTTTACTCTTCCTAGTGCACAGAGTTTCAACTTCAACGCAATTATCATGCGGTATTCGTCGGTAAAGAATACTGGAATTTTGCTCAAGGTTAGCGTCTATGTTATTTTTCTCTGAGCCACCTGGCGCACGCGGCTGCCTGCGGTGCGAGTCATTGTCTGTTCCTTTGTTGGCGCGCGTCGTTATTGGGATTAGGAGGCCTAACTTCTACAAATTCACCGTGACGAGAGGGCCCAGCTCTGTTTACAGCTCGCCAGTTCTGATGGAATTCAGGTCTGTCGTTTTGTCGGTAGTTTACACAGTTTCTTTCGTGTCGGTCACGTGGTGGAGAATTTCTCCCTGAATCGTAACTGCGCGCTGAACTGTTGCGTCTGAAATTATTCTGTTTCCCTTGATAATACTCGTTTTTGTTTCCATATTGTCTGTTTCTTTGGTTATCTCTGTCATATTCATTACTACGGAAATGCGATCTTTCTCTGTAACTATTATTACTCTGCCAGTGGTTGTCATATGGGTGGTGTCTGTTTTGGTCACGATTTGCGTTGTAAGAATAGCCTTGTCGTGTCCAGTTATTGTTTCTGTCGTCACGGAATTGTGACGTATGTGACCTGTAGTGATTGTTTTCCTGTTTTCGCATCCGGCGACTGTCAGTGTCAATTTCTAATTCTTGTAAGAGTCCCTGAAATGCTTCAATGTCGTCTTTGCAACGTCCTGCCAAAATAATATGTCGTAAATGTTCAGGCAGTTTGATTAAGCAAATGCGGATGAGTTCTGAGGGGCTGTATGGGTTTGAAAGATATTGATTCTTATACAACATGTCTTCAAAATATTTGACAAGACTGGAAAATTCAGATTGTTCAAAGTGTTTCATCATCATGATGCTATGTTTTACACGGTCTTGTGTAGCTTGAGACCAATACGCTGAGAGGAAGGCATGGTAAAATTCTCCTTCACTGTGGCAATCGTGAATTACCGATCGCATTCTTACAGCTGGTTCATTCTCCAAGTAGCCACACATAAATTCTAATCTGTGTTCTAACGACCAGTTGGGAGGAAAACAATGAGAGAATTGATGGAGCCACGCTTGTGGATGAATGTCGTTGGCAGAATTCTTAAACGTTTTGAATTTACGTGTAGTAATGAACAGCTTATAGTCAAAATTATCATGTCGGCAAGTCGCATGTCGGTCATTGTTACTTCGTTTCGGCGGTTCCATCTCGAAATTCGGTGCACATTGCCAGTTTCTTTCATAACTTCCGAAATGCCCTGTGTTATTATTTTGCGTCTTTTCCGTATTTCTAAGTCCCTCTTCCCGTGTTGGGGCGCGAGTGTCCTCTGAAATACGTAATTCTTGTATTACCTGTGTCAGCTGATCTTGTACTTCCCGGATTTCTCTTTGGTGTTGCGTATTAATTTGATTCTGATTTTGTTTGAATTTCTTGATTTGTTCATACACTTCTGTGTCAGTGAAGGCTACAGGTGTTGTGTCATTCAGATCATCATCTACCTTTGTAGATAAATTAGTGAACTGATCTGAAAGTTCGGCTACTTTATCCGATAGTGTACTTATTTCCTCAGTGTGTTTTTCTGAACCAAGTTTCAGAGTATCTACTGTGTCCTTTAAGTTTTCCTGAGTTTTTGCAAGTTGCGTAACCGAATTGGTAGATGCAACTGAGTCAAATTTAGCTTGCAAGGTCTCATGATTTTCATTAACAATAGTTTGCAGTTCTTTTATGGCTGCTTCGTGCTTCTGTAATACATTTTCATGACGCGAAAAAATAGGTTGGAAATGCTCACAAATTTGTGTTTTTACGTCATTACAGACTTTTTGACATTTCGATTCAATGTGATGTAACTCAGTAGTTAAATCTTCACGCGTTT
Organism: Schistocerca piceifrons; assembly: GCF_021461385.2. Classification (NCBI taxonomy): domain Eukaryota; kingdom Metazoa; phylum Arthropoda; class Insecta; order Orthoptera; family Acrididae; genus Schistocerca; species Schistocerca piceifrons. The sequence goes on from NC_060139.1 coordinate 892,325,605, forward strand.
GTTCAAGAGTTTGTTCCAATGAGTCTAACTTTTGAAGCTGTTGCTGTGTTTGTCTCTGATTTTGTTCCAGTGTGTCTAACTTTTCAAGCTTTTGCTGTGTTTGTCTCTGATTTTGTTCCATTGTGTCTAACTTTTCAAGCTTTTGCTGCGTTTGTCTCTGATTTTGTTCCATTTGTTGCATTAATTGCAATAATAATGTATTAGTGTCTGGAATCTGTTTCTCTACGCTTTTCGGCAGTGCATTTGCACCGGCAACATTCACATTTTGACAAGCAGAAAATGTGTCTTGACTTATTTGAGAAAACGGTGATGACCCAAAACCTGAATCTACAGTATTTGCGAAATTGTGTCCTGTCATTTCGGATTCCTGAGGCGAGCTGTTGCCGACCGATCGATCGATAATGCTTCCCTCTTCACTAATTGTTTCACTGTCCATGCCATTGTTTGCCGCCCGCTCCATTTCCCTATTCACAATTACCAAATTACTACTTTGAACATCAGTTAATTCACTACTCGGTGGCGCTAACACACTGCTTTCGTCTTCACTGTCATTTCTCAGTTTACTTTGGAGCCTAGTATTACGTATTTCACACGCCATTATTGTCACAATATTTCACACGACAACACAGAAAAACACAATTTGAAGATCAAAAATAAGAGAACACATTAACATAGCACTGAAAATAATATCTAGTTACTTGCAAGCGCAGCTGCGAAATACTTGGTGCAAATCTACATGCATGCCACAACTGTTTTACTATACAACAATGAAAGGCTGCAACTACAAAGGAGATTCTCTCTACAATTACGCGCTAGCAATAAACAAAAGCTACACTAATTACACAAACTACAAGAAAAAATCAGAAGATTCCAGTGAGGTATCCTAGGCTAAGGGTCGACATATGAAACGTCCCCTTTCAACAATTTTACATGACTGTGCTTAACCTGACACACAATATTTTGTTAGCGCAACGCAATCTGACTTTCAAAAATCTCTACAAAAGAATGGCCCTGACTAACATTAAACTATACCTTTCACAAATCACTTACCTCACAAAAATCTTCGCTGCTCAAGCTACTGCAATACAGCGAGCGCCACTACTGCCAGCTAAATAAAAGATTCAAACTACTGAAGGCACTAACTACTGATAGGGATAGTTAGCAAATGAAAGATATTAATAGAGAACAAACAATGTATTTACCTTAATATCATCACAAGCCATAATATATATATATCAGTTCATGACAAATTACAAATCTCCGCCATCTCTCTCCCCACATCCACCACTGCTGGCGGCTCACCTCCAACTGCGCAACGCTACGCGCTGTTCACAGCCAGCTGCCTCTGCCCAACACTACAATGGCAGACAACAATGCAAACTACCCACAGACTGCACACAGCACAGCCAGTGATTTTCATACAGAGGTGCCGTTACCAATAAAAAACCTAAACAGCATACTTACAAAATGATTGTCGACCCATGACCACTTGTATCCCCTGCGCAAACAGTCAGTTAGGCTTGTAAGTAGGCTGTTTAGGCTTTTATGTTGGTAAGGCCACGTAGCGCTCTGTATCAAAATCACTGACTGTACTGTGTGCAGTCTGTGGCTGGTTTGCACTGTTGGAATATTTTCTATTGTAGTGTTTGGTAGATGGATGTGAACAGCGCGTAGCGTTGCGCTGTTGGAGGTGAGCCGCCAGCAGTGGTGGATGTGGGGAGAGAGATGGCAAAGTTTTGAGAGTTGACGATCTGGACGTGTGTCATATATATATATATATATATATATATATATATATATATATATATATATATATATATATATATATATATATATAATGACTCTTGAACACTATTAAGGTAAATACATTGTTTGTTCTCCATCAAAATCTTTCATTTGCTAACTTTGCCTGTCAGTAGTTAGTGCCTTCAGTAGTTAGAATTTTTTATTTAGCTGGCAGTATTGGCGCTCGCTGTATTGCAGTACGTGGTGACTGGGTGTTGTGTGCTGTCCTTAGATTAGTTAGCTTTAAGTAGTTCTAAGTTCTAGGGGACTGATGACCAAAGATGTTAAGTCCCATAGTGCTCAGAGCCATTTGAACCATTTTTTTTATTTTGTATTTCAGTAGTTCGAGTAACGAAGATTTTTGTGAGGTGAGTGATTCATGAAAGGTATAGGGTATTGTTAGTCAGGGCCATTCTTTTGTAGGGATTATTGAAAGTCAGATTGCGTTGAAAAAAAAATTGTGTGTCAGTTTAGTGTTGATCAGAATAAGTAAAGCGAGAAATATCTGAGTACGTTCAGTTTTGCTCAGCTGTTTTAAAATCAAATAACGTAGAGGTTTTCCAGCACTGTCATTTATAAATTTTTCCAAGGGGATGCTACAGGCTAAATAGAAACTGAATGTTTCGACAATCGGCTTGAACGAAATGTTTCGTCTTTCTACGGTGACCAATATAATTAAAAGCTAGATCTGCTTTAGAGCACAAACAATCGGTGGAAAGTTCAGTGAATATTTCCGAGTGCTGCCTCTAACGGACACCGAGAATTGGTGGGGAAGCTACAGAAAGACGAGGCCAGCGGGAATGAAAACAACAAGCCAGTTAATTGGGAGGAACTGAAGTACCTCCGCACATTTTATATGGAAGCTGCTGAGACCCAGGAGGAGGAGGAGACATCAGACTAAGTGAAATACTATAATTCCATCAGCATTGTTGTTTTCTTTCAGAATGAGAGGTAATCGTCATGACAGAGGAAACACTATAAAAAGAAGTGTCACGTCCTTTTACTGATTCGTTATTTCTTCTACAGAGTTGATCAGTTCAACGATTCATTATAAACCTGTAACTTGACATTTTTTACGTGGAATCCGGATGAGCAATGCAATAAATAAGTTAATTGACCACATATCGAAAGAAATACTTCCACTCACGAAGTGGCAAAACTCGAGTCGGTTTTACAAGAAATTATAAACTGATTATGAGAATAGGTTAGAGAACAAACTAGCAAAATAATCCCAACATATTACTAAAAGTAACACTGAATATCAGTATTAGTCACATGGAGAAATAAATATCGTAACGTCTACTTTCGCACCCATCAGAATGGCACATTCACGGTCTGAACGTAATACTGAATTTATAACGATGCAACCAGAAGCACAGGGCAGGAACAATTATTCTAACGGTCTCTTCTGCAGAAAAAGTCTTCCTGTAAGAGTAACTTAGTGCAAGACAACTCATCTGTACTGGTGTTATAGTAAACAATACTGCATAAAATTAGTAATGGAAAAAAAAATCCTGGCATGAGTCCGTGGTCTTAATGGAAAGGAGATGACTTTGGTCTTTTCAAAATATTATTCCAGGAAATTTGTCACTCTTCTTGGCACCTTCAGAACATAGGAGACAGCAGGAATTTATCCGAGAGAGTGGGGCTGGGGGTGGCGAGAAAGACTCTAAAATTGTAATTTTTAATATAAAAGACATTTTGAAACCTAAGCAAACGTAAGTTGTACAGAAACTGCTAAAGCCAAGTTACTGTCTCACTGCGATCAGCCATCTAATGCTATATTTGAAGAAGCGAATGGTTCAGCGAAACAAAAGAAAAGCGTGTCTAGAATGAATGAGAATGCTGTATTACGGATTCCATGAGGGGGCAGGGGAGGGGGGGTACGGCAAGTGCCATCCTCTCAGTCTCTAATTCCCCCCCCCCCCCCCCTTCCTGCTTGCCGCTTTGCGGAATCGTAAGCTTCTGATCATACGTGAATGAGGTCGGAACTAATAAACGATTTTTACTTAGTTCTGCTTATTAGTTTCATTTTTTTCTAAATACTGTCACCCATATCTCTGTACTGTCTTACGAAAAATGATTCAGTATTTTCAGATGCTTTTGTACAAAAACCCGCAGCTTCTGCAGTTGCTAGTTAACACTTCTGAGGAGCCGATCAACACTTTGTTGACCAACTATTACGTCTGAGTGTTCTCCGTTAGTTTTGTAAGTAACAGTTTTTACGATTTATCCAATAAAGCCCATTAATTTATTACCTTCTTTAGAAACATAAAATTTCGAAATCAAGGAGAAACTTTTCCCATTTATTTTGAAATTTTTACCCTGCTCTGTTAGATAATGGGTAAGTAATCAAAAATTTTTTTTGCATCGTTGTGCACCGTTTCTGTTCTGAAGACAACCTTAATGTTAAGTAACGAATGTCAATTTTTCTTCTAATATTGTAATTGTGCACCTTATTGTTCGTTTTGAACTATAGTGGATTATTTACAACAAACTTCATGAGGCAACAAATATACTGTAAAGTAGTACTCAGAATACCCAACTCCTTAAACAGTTGTCTAAAACATGATTGCAGGTGAGCACCACATATTATTCTTCCTTCTTAAAGATGAGTTACCGCAGAACATTATTCCATATGACATTACTGTATGATAATAAGCAAAATATGTCAGCTTACCGATTTCTCGCTCCCCAAAAGTTGCTGTGATTCTAAGCGCAAATGTGCATGAAATAAGTTGTTTTAGGAGTTCCAAAATGTGTTTTTTCCAATTTAACTTCTCATCAGTATCGACACCCAGGAATTTTGAAGTTTACATTCTAGGTATTATTTCATCACCATGTGCAGTACCGCTTCAAGTGCAGAACTGAATATGATGTGTCTTTGTGAAATTCAGGGTGAGACCATTCACCGAAAACCAATGATACTTTTGAGAACTTTGTTCACCATTTTCCCATTTCTGTATGTATACCAGGAGTAATTACAACACTCGTGTAATCGGCAAAAAAAACTAATTTTGCTTGTTGTATATTAGACAGGAGATCATTTACATTTATGAGAAACAGTAGTGGACCTAAGATTGAGCCATGCGGAACCCCATACATGATTTCTCCCCACTCAGAATTATGTCCTTGAATTCTGTTGGTTGAATTACTACTAAGTACAACTTTCTGCATTCTTTTGGTTAGATATGACATATTCATAGTGCTAGTTCTGCAAGGTTCGCAGAAGAGCTTCTGTTAAGGTTGGAACGTAGGAGACGAGGTACTGGCAGAAGTAAAGCTGTGAGGACGGGGCGTGAGTCGTGCTTGGGTATCTCAGTTGGTAGAGCACTTGCCCGCGAAAGCAAAGGTCCCGAGTTCGAGTCTCGGTCGGGCACACAGTTTTAATCTGCCAGGAAGTTTCATATCAGCGCACACTCCGCTGCAGAGTGAAAATCTCATTCTGGGGGCATCTGGCAGTTGTCGAACGGGAGTATATAAGTACCGACTTGTTAACAAGAGATTTGTCTGGCAGTCGTGTTTTTTCAGCTTGCGTGAAGTAAATGCGGAAAGGTGAACTGTGGCGACATTATTACCAATTCCGTCCAAACACGACCAAAGTGTTGCTATTATTTTGCTGGTTGCTGAAGGGCAGATGCTGGTGGACATCTGTCGGAGAGTGAAGAATGTGTACGGGGCAGCATGTGAATCGAAAAGCACCGTAGTGAAATGGTGTGACACGGGGTGTCGCTGCTTCATGAAACCGCATGTCGCATGCACACGTTGTAACGAAGAAGTTACGCCAACTCAAGTGCGAGACACTCGAGCACGCTCGCTGTAGCCCTCATCTCTCCTCATGCGATTATCAAGCGTTCGGTCCTAAAAAAAAAGGCCTTGAAGGGTTGAAGATTCCTGTCGAACAAGGGCGTACAGCAGGACACGCTACATTACCAAACGGGTGTCTTCAGCCTGGTGCGTCGGTGGGATAGTTGCTTCAGTGTACACAGCGATTTTTTCTGTGTGGCATACTGATTCTGGACTGTAGGGCTTCGAACTCAAACTTTTTGCTCTGCCCTTATATTTTTATTTTCAATTTTACGACGAAAAAGGGATATGCTCTACCTACGGAAAAAAGGCTATCGATGGGTTTAATCGATAAATATACTAACGGCCATTAAAATTGCTACACCAAGAAGAAATGCAGATGATTCACGGGTATTCATCGGACAAATATATTATACTAGAAAAGACATGTGATTACATTTTCACGCAATTTTGGTTCATAGATCCTAGGAAATCAGTACCCAGAAAAATCACCTCTGGCCGTAATAAAGGCCTTGACACTCCTGGGCATTAGGTCAAACAGAGCTTGGATGGTGTGTACAGGTATAGCTGCCCACGCAGCATCAACACGATACCACAGTTCATCAAGAGTAGTGACTGGCGTATTGTGACGACCCACTTGTTCGCTCACCATTGACCAGACGTTTTCAGTTGGTGAGAGATCTGGAGAATGTGCTGGCCAGGCCAGCAGTCGAACATTTTCAGTAACCAGAAAGGCCCGTACAGGACCTGCAACATGCGGTCGTGCATTATCCTGCAGAAATGTAGGGTTTCGCAGTGATCGAATGATGGGTAGACCCACGGGTCGTAACACATCTGAAATGTAACGTCCACTGTTCAAAATGCCGTCAATGCGAACAAGAAGTGACCGAGACGTATAACCAATGGCACGCCATACCATAACGCCGGGTGATACGCCAGTATGGGGATGACGAATAAACGCTTGGTGGAGTGAGGGGAATTGTGGAAGTAGTAAAATCATATCCTCTTACATAATGAAATAGTGGTAGAATCATTACATTAAACCATCAAATGATGAACAAAACACTTTGTAGTATACCTGTTGAGTCCGTTACTTCTGATCCGTTAAAATGCGGGAGCGGCTGCCCTAAAACTGTGTGTATTTTCGTTGTCTCATTAGTTGATTTTACCGGTAGATATCCAAACACCCGTGGAGTGTTGATTAATTTTCACAATACCGTGGAGGGAGAGGGGCGATGGAGGGGAGGCGTTGAGGGTACATTATGCCCACCTTTCGAAAAAAAATTTAATCTAGTGATTTACTTTGTATTATAAAATTGTGTAAAAATATTTATTATTTCTAATGGATTCTTGTACTAGATTCGATAAATGTTTTAAATCTTAAGTCTTAGTGTAGATGTAGCTTTCTCCAGTGAATGTCATTCAGAATTTTCAGGTTCAGGACTTTTCGCATAAATGTGTGCTTAAAAATTATGTTGTGAATAAAAGTCGACAACAGTGGACAAAATTTACTTTTCGTTATTTTTTATGGTATTAATGAAGTACCACGGTGGTGGTGGTGGTGGTGGTACGTTCGTATGGGACCAAACTGCTGAGGGTGTTATGTATGAGGCGGAACTATGGGCCTCATGGAAAAAGAGTGACCCGGCTGAGTCACGCAATTTGACTCTTAGTCTGATCACGAGGTGTGGCCATTAATTGCACGCGTTGTTCCCGTAGGCTGACGTGAAGATCAATGAACTATATTTGACGGGATGTATCTGGAACATCTTAGGTGATTAGAAAGTTAGTAGACAGGAATGCAATTAAAAATTTAGCTTCAATTCAGCATCAGCGGTGAACATCGATCTTGACTTTGTACAATAATATTTACAAGTGCAGTTATAGACCGAACTCCGAATACTTCTTTACAATTCTGTTTGCTTCACAAATATAGACCAGTTGTCAATGTATAAACTGTATCTGGCGCCTGGCTGGGTCGTAGCTACTGACTTAGCTGAAGGCTATGCTAACTAGCGTCTCTGCATATTCCTATTAAAGTCGGCTGTAGATGACCGCTACGGTCGCAGGTTCGAATCCTGCCCCGGGCATGGATGTGTGTGATGTCCTTAGGTTAGTTAGGTTTAATTAGTTCTAGGTTCTAGGGGACTGATAACCTCAGAAGTTAAGTCCCATAGTGCTCAGAACCATTTTTGAGCCTACCCTCCTCGTACGTGCCCGTTAGGGAAAATGCGCTGGTACTGATAGGGGTAATGCGAAGGGCAAGAGTTAACAAGATCATTTCTCCTAAGAAAGCTCTAAATGCCTCAAATCTAACTAAGGAAAGAAGTGTGCAGACTACTTTTTCGACTCATGTGAATGTTGTCATATTTCTCAGGAAGGTGACATCTCCTGACAAGACGTTTCAGGATGTTCACCGCCGGTTCTGATATACTGCACAGATTCCTGAGACCTGAAAATATGTGGTGGTCAATCAGTGTGTCCATCAGTGTTCATGCTTTACCATGGAAAGGAGTAATTTTCTAAGGACTTATTGTCTTACTGTTGTTCGTCCTTTCGAGTTTATGGATAGTCTAATACCTATACCACTGCGGATAACCACTCTGTGAATGGCGGTGTGTCATAATCATTCACTTTACAAGTGACACTAACTGTTTAGAACTAATCAGTGTCGTAACATATACATTGAGTGACGAAAAGTAATGGGGAGGCAACGGATGTGATGTTTGGTTGCCGTATGCTGAATCCTGTGTGGAAACTGGTAGAAACGGGTTCCTGACGCTCAATTATCAATTCAGCGTCGATCTGATTCGCAGCAGACCGTAGACCACCCTGCACTGCTCTGCGGATATCGATGTGACGCCCATTAGTCAACACTTGTGGTGATCCTGTGAGGTGGTCTGCGTTTGTGGTAACATCATGTCAGCGATACTGAAGATAAACGCCAGGCTCTGCTGACCTCTGAAACCGGCATTCTTATTCCATGTCCAGTATGTTATGACAATTGTCTTACACCGATTACCACGTTCACGACCTCTCAATATGTCACTACACATTTGTCTCTAATAGACAGCGCAGATTTCGAAACTAAACTCAGGAAATACGCAGCATCTAGACGCAACATTCGGGCCTCACTGGTGACATACTTTCTGTTGGGACAACACTTCCTGTGACTTTAGACCACTCTGTACCTGACCCTAGCAAATTGTCGCAATACAGTGGTTATTGGTATAGCCTGAGCGTCTGTAAAATTTCTATCGATTAACCCAGTCGATCATTAAGACCACTACCCACGGTGAATGCAACCGGGTGAAGCATTGCTGGTACGTGACGGGGGAAGGGAAGAACGTAAGCGCAGTAGAGACAAAAGAGAAATCATTCTCGCGACATTAGTGGTCTCAAGTGAGGAAATCCGCTAACATAAACAATTTTGAGGAAGGAAGATGATTGTGGGCCGGTGCTTGCGAACGAGAATCTCTGAAACAACGAATCTTTTCAGCTGCTGATATTTGGCGAGCGGCGGTGAAACCACGAGTAGATGACACGGTGGCCTCAAAAAGGACGTGAAGGTCGCAGGCTTGCTGACTCTGTGAAGCAGGATGGGAAGAAATCTGTGGCGGACCTGGCGGCAGAGTACAATGCTACTGCAAGCACAGGTGTTACACAGCACACCGTTAGCGCATGATGATGAACTTGGAGTTCCGCAGCAGACGATCCCTACGTGTTTCTATGCTGATTCAACGACATCGTCATTTACTACTCCAGTGTGCACGGGATCATCGATATTAGGCCGTGGATCGATGGAAATATGTCACCTGGCTGAATGAATTATACACTCCTGGAAATGGAAAAAAGAACACATTGACACCGGTGTGTCAGACCCACCATACTTGCTCCGGACACTGCGAGAGGGCTGTACAAGCAATGATCACACGCACGGCACAGCGGACACACCAGGAACCGCGGTGTTGGCCGCCGAATGGCGCTAGCTGCGCAGCATTTGTGCACCGCCGCCGTCAGTGTCAGCCAGTTTGCCGTGGCATACGGAGCTCCATCGCAGTCTTTAACACTGGTAGCATGCCGCGACAGCGTGGACGTGAACCGCATGTGCAGTTGACGGACTTTGAGCGAGGGCGTATAGTGGGCATGCGGGAGGCCGGGTGGACGTACCGCCGAATTGCTCAACACGTGGGGCGTGAGGTCTCCACAGTACATCGATGTTGTCGCCAGTGGTCGGCGGAAGGTGCACGTGCCCGTCGACCTGGGACCGGACCGCAGCGACGCACGGATGCACGCCAAGACCGTAGGATCCTACGCAGTGCCGTAGGGGACCGCACCGCCACTTCCCAGCATATTAGGGACACTGTTGCTCCTGGGGTATCGGCGAGGACCATTCGCAACCGTCTCCATGAAGCTGGGCTACGGTCCCGCACACCGTTAGGCCGTCTTCCGCTCACATCCCAACATCGTGCAGCCGGCCTCCAGTGGTGTCGCGACAGGCGTGAATGGAGGGACGAATGGAGACGTGTCATCTTCAGCGATGAGAGTCGCTTCTGCCTTGGTGCCAATGATGGTCGTATGCGTGTTTGGCGCCGTGCAGGTGAGCGCCACAATCAGGACTGCATACGACCGAGGCACACAGGGCCAACACCCGGCATCATGGTGTGGGGAGCGATCTCCTACACTGGCCGTACACCACTGGTGATCGTCGAGGGGACACTGAATAGTGCACGGTACATCCAAACCGTCATCGAACCCATCGTTCTACCATTCCTAGACCGGCAAGGGAACTTGCTGTTCCAACAGGACAATGCACGTCCGCATGTATCCCGTGCCACCCAACGTGCTCTAGAAGGTATAAGTCAACTACCCTGGCCAGCAAGATCTCCGGATCTGTCCCCCACTGAGCATGTTTGGGACTGGATGAAGCGTCGTCTCACGCGGTCTGCACGTCCAGCACGAACGCTGGTCCAACTGAGGCGCCAGGTGTAAATGGCATGGCAAGCCGTTCCACAGGACTACATCCAGCATCTCTACGATCGTCTCCATGGGAGAATAGCAGCCTGCATTGCTGCGAAAGGTGGATATACACTGTACTAGTGCCGACATTGTGCATGCTCTGTTGCCTGTGTCTATGTGCCTGTGGTTCTGTCAGTGTGATCATGTGATGTATCTGACCCCAGGAATGTGTCAATAAAGTTTCCCCTTCCTGGGACAATGAATTCACGGTGTTCTTATTTCAATTTCCAGGATTGTATTTCTCGTTGCATCATGACGATGGACGTGTCCGGATACGCCGTCATCTGGACCAACGGCATACCGTGGACATGATGCAACGAGAAATATAATTCATTCAACCAGGTGACACATTTCTATTGATATTACCTATGGGAGACATTGGTCTCAGTTTCCCTAGGACCTGTAACATTATTGAAAGGTACCATGAGAGTCGTGGAATACATGAACATTGTTACAGACCACCTCCGTTCTTTCGTGCTTGATATCTTCTTCTATGGCAGGGGCATCTTCTAGTGCGTAGCTTTCAGTGTAACAAGAGGCCAGAACAACGGTACAGTGGTTTGAGCAGCGTAATAGTGAGGGCACATGACTATCTTGGCTACCAAATTCTCCTAAGCCCGATGGAACACATCTGATGCACTACCGGCTGCCTGCAGCGGGCCCACGAGCCACCAGCCCGTAATTTGAGGGAATTTCTTGAGCTGTGCGTTGGCATCTGGTGCCAAATACCTCCGAAAACTTACCAAGGGGTTGTCGGATCCATGACATGAGAAATGGCTGCTACATTGAGTTCCTAATATATTAAGCTACTGAGCGATTAAGCAGATCGTCATAATACTTTCCCTCGTTAGTGTACGTAAGCAGTAAATTTTGTGCCGCAGTAATAAATAACAACAATTAACAACGAAATTTCAGTGGCTTACCGTACTATCGTAGTATATTGTGAGATTTCTTTTCTTTTCCTTCGGATTAGCATATACAGCACTTTTCTATGGCAGAGCACAAAAGAAAAAAAGCTATAGTTCACTGGAATTGCCTCGTTGCTCGTTTTGTAGCCACTAGCACTCTTTGCTTCTCCGTTTAGATACCGCAGTAGGTACCGTCGGGTAGACGCCATACGTTCCGGTTTTCGCTACACCCGTTTGTAGCTCTTGTTGGTTATCGCACTCCACCGCCGTAAAGGAATAAAATGGGGACGCTGGATTCACGTCTGCAGTTCCCCCTATTCACATGCCGCCCACTGCCCAAGCTCATGAATATTACCGTATAAAAGAATTGGCTGCTTTCAAAATAACTCTTTGACCAATGGCCTTCACCGTTTCTCTTGAAAGCTCTTTCAAAGCACTTTGCAAGTAGCAATACAGTAGCCTAAGTAGCCGACTACATCGCGACCAGCAACATTTTACACAACCGAAACGAAATTCGGTGTTGGTTGAATGAAAATAAGGTTGAAACAATAAGTATAAGTTGACAGCCTTCGCAGTGGAAACCAACTGCTGTCATCAGTCTAGCATATCTGAAAGTTCTTTGCCACATTAGGATTACGCTGAACGCTGTAACCTTACCCTCCCACACATATCACTACTAAAGTTCTTTGTTTATAAAAGCTTCGAAAGCTTCAAGAGGTATAAGATATACAAATCAAGAACTTTTTACTTAGCTTCATTTTCTCTTCTTGTTGTTGTTGGCTGTAGTGGCTCTGAGCACTATGGGACTTAACATCTGTGGTCATCAGTCCCCTAGAACTTAGAACTACTTAAACCTAACTAACCTAAGGACATCACACACATCCATGCCCGAGGCAGGATTCGAACCTGCGACCGTAGCAGTCGTTGGCTGTAGTTATTGTGTCTAGGAGTACATTCTTGCGGCTGAAATTTTGGTTTAACGTTGTGGGTTCTTGTTGAACTGAACGACTGATGAAATTCTTTCTGTTGATATGAGTATCTTTTTATTTTATCCCATTCTTCTATATCCCACTGACTTCACTACCTCCATTTCAGAACACTAGTTCACATTATTGTTGACATAATTAGAAATAGACGTTCTTTTCCATCAGATTCATGCCCAGTACACCTAACACTCTGCGGTTGTCAAATATTCCAAAGAGTTTACAAAGCAAAAGGGTTTACTAACTTTCTCGACCAAAGAAGAATCTTCACTGAAATATGTCATTATTTCGTAAATGAATCCAGAAATAAATTTAACGATTCGCGTTAGATTGAGCAATTAATAGTATGAATCTTAAGTATACTAGAAACTTCGTAATTTCTAGTATTGTTAAAGGAAGAGTAATATTAACTGTACGTACAGATTAGTAAGAAATTAATTTCTTTTCACATATTTTAGCACGAAACATAACAGATCTTATACAAAATCATACGAAATTCATTCAGTTAGACAGCTGATATAATGTTCTCCCACACAAAAATCGACAGTATACACGGTATCGGTTATATCTAGAAAAAAAAGGTAATCTTAGAGGAGGGGTCCCATTAAAACGCTCTCGGTTCATTAGTTGAAAAAGCGAAGATACGAATAATTTTAGGCGAAACTGACTGCCCTATCTGTATTTGGCCACAGTTCTATTGATGCAGTGGAATCCTGGGTCATTTTAAAAGATTAGACATTAATTACGTCCCTTTGGTATACATTCTCAGATCTTAACTGGTTTACAAGCAGTTTCAGTGATAGATTGCCGTTCACGTCTAAAATTACATTTAACTTAGTCTATACATGTGGATAGGTTACTTTTCGTTGTGAAAGTTACATGTGATGTCGGTTGCCCTGCAGATAAAACACTGCACAAAAACGATAATGGTAAACAAGTTTTTAAGGTAAGAGCAACGTTAATTTTGTGATAAATCGAAAATCCTGAGTCATCTTATTACATTGTGGACTGCTTTATAGACTTCCATATTTTGTGGAATAGTAACCAAAATTTAACAGTTCCCTGAACTGTGAAGATGGCTGTGAGCACTATGGGACTTAACTTCTTTGGTCATCAGTCCCCTAGAACTTAGAACTACTTAAACCTAACTAACCTAAGGACATCAAACACACCCATGCCCGAGGCAGGATTCGAACCTGCGGCCGTAGCGGTCGCGCGGTTCCAGACTGTAACTGTGAAGAGGCGGACAGTATAGAGCACCATATATGCATCTATGTATATTTGCCATATGGATGTACATGTAGGAAAGTAGCACTTTACAGAGACAGTGTGTCTGCCAGATGTGTATGTAAACAGCATTGTAAACAGTGACTGGTTACTGTTCATAAGCGTCTGCGAGGGACGGCAAGACGCGACATTTACCCCCTCCTCCACCTTTCTAGAATCTAATTTTTTTTTTTTTTTTTGAGTCATTAGTCTTCTGAATGGTTTGATGTGGCCCGCCACGAATTCCTTTCCTGTGCCAACATCTTCATCTCAGAGTAGCACTTGCAGCCTACGTCCTCAAATATTTTCTCGATGTATTTCAGCCTATGTCTCCCTCTACAGCTTTTATCCTCTACAGCTCCCTCTTGTACTATGGAAGCTATTTCCCGGCGTCTTAACAGAGTCCTATTATCCTCTCCCTTCTTCTAGTCAGTGTCTTTCACATATTCTTTTCCTCTCCGATTCTGGGCAGAACCTCTTCTCAGCTTCGTTGTCAGCCCAGCTAATTTTCAACATTCGTCTGTAGCACCACATCTCAAATACATTTATCCTCCTATGTTCCCACCGTCCATGATTCACTACCATACAACGATGTGCTCAAAACGAACATTATCATTAAATTCTTTCTCAAATTAAAGCGTATGTATTGTACTTGTAGACTTCCCTTCGCCAGAAATGTAATTTTCGCAATTGCCAGTCTGCTTTTGATGTCCTGCTTTCTTTGTCCGTCAATGATTATTTTGCTGTAAAATTCCTTAACTTCATCTACTTAGTGACCATCAATCCTGATGTTAAGTTTCTCACTCTTCTCATTTCTGCTACTTCTCATTACTTTCGTCTTTCTTCGATTTAATCCCAATCCATATTCTTTACACATTAGACTGCTCATTCCATGCAACAGATCATGTAAATCTTCTTCACTTTGACTCATTAGAGAAGAACCCATCTTTTCTTACCACCATTGCTTCTTCGATGTACAGATTGAAAAATAAGAGCGAATGTCTACATCCCAGTCGCACACCCTTTTTAATTCCACCACTTCGTTCTTGGTCTTCCACTTTTATTAATCCCTCTTGGCTCCTGTACATGCTGCAAATTACCCATCTCTCCCTATAGCTTACCCATATTTTCCTCGGAATTTCGAACATCTTGCACCATTTTACACCGTTAGACGCTTTTTCCACGTCGACAAGTCCTATGAACGTGGCTTGATTTTTCTTGGTGTTGCTTCCATTATCAACCGTAACGTCATATTTGAGTCTCTGATGTCTTAGGTTTTCCTAAAACCAAAATGATCGTCATCTGCCACATTCTCAATTTTCTTTTTCATTCTTCTGTATATTCCTCTTGTCGGAAACTCTGATACATGAGCTGTTAAGCTGATTGTGAGATAATTCTTGCACTTGTCAAGCTTGTAATCTTCAGAAGTGTGTGGATGATAGTCTTCTGAAAGTCATATGGTATATCCCCAGACTCATACATTCTACACACCAACGTGAAATGTCGTTTTGTTACCACTTCCCCCAATAATTTTAGAATTTCTAATGGAATGTTATCTAATACATATGCCTTGATTGATCTTAAATCTTCAAAAATCCATTCAAATTCTGATTTTAATACTGGATTTCCTATCTCTTTTAAATCGCCTCCTGTTTCTTCTTCTATCACTTCATACAAATCTTCCCTCTCACAGAGGCTTTCGGTGCATTTTTTCCATCTATTCGCTCTCTCCTCTGCAATTAACTCCTTAAGTTGCCATCCTTGCTTTCAGCTTCACTGACGGTTGTTTTGACTTTTCTACATGCTGAGTCACGCCTCCCGACAGTCATCTATATTTCGATTTCTTCATATTATCCCGTAGCCATTTCGTTTTAGCTTCGCTGCACTTTCTATTGATTTCATTCCTCAGCGACTTGTATTTCCGTATTCCTGAATTCGCCTGAAAATTTTTGTACTTCTCTTATTCTTCGACCAACTGAAGTATTGATGTGACTTCTGAAATTTTCCCGGCGTATTTCTTCTTCTAATAATTTCCGGGTATGCAGCCGGATATGCAGCCGGATCCCGTCGACGGGATCCGGCTGCATACCCGGAAATTATTAGAAGAAACTGAAGTATTTCTTCTGTTACCTATGGTTTCTTCGGGGTTACCTTCATTGTAGCAAAGTTTTTCATGTTAATTTCTGCGACTTCCCATTTTAGAGGTGTCCAACTCTGCTGAGCTATTCCTTATTGCAGTATCTACAGTCTTAGAAAACTTCAAGTGTGTCTCTTCACTCCTTCGTTGTTCCGTATCCTACTTCTTCGCGTATTGATTCTTCCTGACTACTCTTTTAAACTTTCACCTACTCTTCATCACTGCTACATTATGATCTGAATACTTATATGCTTCTAGGTACGCCTTACATTCCAGAATCTGATTTTGGAAACTCTGTCTGACCATGATGTAATCTAACGGAAATCTTTCCGCATCTCCAGGCCCTTCCCAAGTAAACCTCATCCTCTTGTGATTCTTGAACAGAGTATTCGCTATTACTAGCTGAAATTTGTTACAGAACTCAGTTAGTCTTTACCCTCTCCATATTCTACCTCAACTCCTTCTTCTACTCCTTCCTCTACAATCACAGTCCAGTCCCCCATTACTATTAGATTTTCATCTCCCTTTACATACTACATTACTCGTTCAATATCCTCATACGCCTTCTCTCTCTCTTCATCTTCAGCTTGCGACGTCGGCATATTTACTTGAAGTATCGCTGTCGATGTTGGTTTGCTGTCGATTCTGATGAGAGTGACCATATCAGAGATCTGCTCACAGTAACACACTCTCTGCTCTACCTTCCTTCTTAACTAATCCTAGTCCTGTTCTACCATTTTCTTCTGCTGCTGATGATATTACACTGTTCGCATTGACCAGAAATCCCTGATTCTCCATTTCGTTTCACTGATCCATACTGCATCCAGATTGAGCCTTTGCATTTCCCTTTTCAGATCTTCTAGCTACCCTACCACGTTCGGGCTTCCGACATTCCATGCCCAGACTCTTAGAACGTTGTCCTTTCGTTGGTTATTCCATCTTTTCCCTATGGTCAACTTCCCCTTGGCAGTCCCGTAGCGGAGATCCGAATGGGGGACTATTCCGGAATCTTTTGCCATGACGCTTTCTCAGTTACAGGCCCCATGTCCTGTGGATACACAATTTGTGTCTTCGATGCATTGGTTTTTATTGCGTTCTGTATCCTCAAGCCGTTGATCATTGCTGATTCTTCCACCTTTAGGGGCAGTTTCTTACCCCATGGGCAAGAGAGTGCCCTGATTCTCTCTCAGCTCCTCCACTGTCTTTGACAAGATCAGTGGCAAAGTAATGGTGACTTCTTATGCCGCTAGTTTCCGGCCGCTAATGCAGATAGTTCTTCAAAATGTAAGCGTTGGCGGGATTCGAAGCCTCGACCGAGAACTATTTGATTACTAATCAAAGGTGCTATTTTTTTTTTTTTTTTGCTGATTTCATTTTCTTCATTTGTGTCCGGCACATTGGTTTGGAGCAGACATCCCATGACACCCGGTCGAGTTCATTGTTGATCCATTCGCTCAGTTTTTTTTATTACAGAGGGCAGTGAACCCTCTGACCGAGTACTCTGAGCTACCCTAGTGACACATGTAGACCCCTAGACGACAAGTCGAGACACTTTATTCAATTCTTGTAAGTAGACTCTTTAGTTTTTTTATTGGTAACGCCACGTAGCGCTCTTTATGAAAATCACTGGCTGTGCTGTGTGCAGTCTGTGGCTGGTTTGCATTGTTGTAATATTCGCCGTTGTAGTGTTGGGCAGTTGGCTGTGAACAGCGTGTAGCTTTGCGCAGTTGGAAGTGAGCCGCCAGCAGTGGTGGATGTGGGGAGAGAAATAGCGGAGTTTTGAAATTTGTAAGACTGGATGTCATGAACTGCTATGTATATTATGATTTTTCGACACTATTAAGGTAAATAAATTGTTTGTTCTCTATTAAAATCTTTCATTTGCTAACTATGCCTATCAGTACTTAGTGCCTTCTGTAGTTTGAACCTTTTATTTAGCTGGCAGTTGTGGCACTCGCTGTATTGCAGTAGTTCGAGTAACCAAGATTTTTGTGAGGTAAGTGATTTGTGAAACGTATAGGTTAATGTTAGTCAGGGCCATTCTTTTGTAGGGATTTTTGAAAGTCAGATAGCGTTGCGCTAAAAATATTGTGTGTCAGTTTAAACACAGTCATGTATAATTTTTCTATGGGGACGTTTCATATGTCGACCCTTCGCCGAGGATACCTCACTGGAATCTTCTGATTTTTTCTTTTAGTTTGTGTAATTAGTGTAGATTTTGTTTATTGCTA
Organism: Schistocerca piceifrons; assembly: GCF_021461385.2. Lineage (NCBI taxonomy): Eukaryota > Metazoa > Arthropoda > Insecta > Orthoptera > Acrididae > Schistocerca > Schistocerca piceifrons. The sequence goes on from NC_060139.1 coordinate 892,343,741, forward strand.
GCGCGTAATTGTAGAGAGAATCTCCTTTGTAGTTGCAGTCTTTCGTTGTTGTACAGTAAAACAGGTGTGGCACGCATGTAAATTTGCACCAAGTATTTCGCAGCTGCGCTTGCTCTTAACTAGATATTATTTTCAGTGCTATGTTAATGTGTTCTCTTATTTTTTCTTTTCAAATTGCGTTTTTCTGTGTTATAGTGTGAAATATCGTGACAATAATGGCGTGTGAAAAACGTAACACTAGGCTCCAAAGTAAACTGAGAATTAATAGTGACGACGATCGTAGCTTATCAGCGCCGCCGAGTAATGAATTTACTAATGTTCAAAGTAGTAATTTGGTAACTGTGCATAGGGAAATGGAGCGGGCGTCAAATAATGCTGTAGACAGTGAAACAGGTAGTGAACAGGGAAGCATTATCCATCGATCGGTCGGCAACAGCTCGCCTCAGGAATCAGGAATGACAGAACACAATATTGCATATACTGTAGACACAGGTTTTGGGTTCTCACCGTTTTCTCAAATGAGTCAAGACACATTTTCCGCTTGTCAAAATGTGAATGTTGCCGGTGCAAATTCACTGCTGAAAAGCACTGAGGAACATGTTTCAGACACCAATGCATTGTTATTACAATTAATACAACAAATGGGACAAACACAGCAAAAGCTCCAAAAGTTAGACACAGTGGAGCAAAATCAGAGACAAATGCAGCAAAAGCTTCAAAAGTTAGACACAATGGAACAAAATCTTCGGAAGTTAGACACCACGCTTGAACAAACACGTGCTGATTTAACTACTGAGTTACATAACATTGAATCGAAATGTCAAAAAGTTTGTAATGACGTAAAAACACAAATTTGTGAGCATTTTCAACCTATTTTTTCGCGGCATGAAAATGCATTACAGAATCACGAAGCAGCCATAAGAGAACTGCAAACTATTGTTCATGAAAATCATGAGACCTTGCAAGCTAAAATTGACTCAGTTGCATCTACCGATTCGGTTACGCAACTTGCAAAAACTCAGGAAAACTTAAAGGACACAGTAGATACTCTGAAAATTGGTTCAGAAAAACACATGGAGGAAATTAGTTCATTATCAGAGAAAGTAGTTGAACTTTCGGATCAGCTAAATAAATTATCTACGAAGGTAGATGATAATCTGAATGACACAAAACCGGTAGTCTTTAATGACACAGAAGAGTGCGAACAAATTAGGAAATTCAAACAAAATCAGAATCAAATTAATACGCACACCAAAGAGAAATCCGGGAAGTACAAGATCAGCTGACACAGGTAATACAAGAATTACGTATTTCAGAGGACCCTCGCGCCCCAATACGGGAAGAGGGACATAGAAATACGGAACAGCTACAAAATAATAACACAGCGCATTTCGTAAATTATGAAAGAAATTGGCAAGCTAAAATTGACTCAGTTGCATCTACCGATTCGGTTACGCAACTTGCAAAAACTCAGCGAAACTTAAAGGACACAGTAGATACTCTGAAAATTGGTTCAGAAAGACACATGGAGGAAATTAGTTCATTATCAGAGAAAGTAGTTGAACTTTCGGATCAGCTAAATAATTTATCTACGAAGGTAGATGATAATCTGAATGACACAAAACCAGTAGTCTTTAATGACACAGAAGAGTGTGAACAAATTAGGAAATTCAAACAAAATCAGAATCAAATTAATACGCACACCAAAGGGAAATCCGGGAAGTACAAGATCAGCTGACACAGGTAATACAAGAATTACGTATTTCAGAGGACCCTCGCGCCCCAATACGGGAAGAGGGACATAGAAATACGGAACAGCCACAAAATAATAACACAGCGCATTTTGTAAATTATGAAAGAAATTGGCAAGGTGCACCGAATTTTGAAATGGAACTGCCGAAACGACGTAACAATGACCGATATGCGACTCGCCGACATGATGATTTTGACTATAAGCTGTTCATTACTACACGTAAATTCAAAACATTTAAGAATTCTGGCAACGACATTCATCCACATGCGTCGCTCCATCAATTCTCTCATTGTTTTCCTCCCAACTGGTCATTACAGCACAGATTAGAATTTATATGTGGCTATTTAGAGAATGAACCAGCTGTGAGAATGCGATCGGTCATTCACGATTGTCACGGTGAAGGAGAATTTTACCATGCCTTCCTCTCAGCATATTGGTCTCAAGCTACACAAGACCGAGTAAAACATAGCATCATAATGATGAAATATTTCGAACAATCTGAATTTTCCAGTCTTGTGAAGTATTTTGAAGACATGTTGCACGAGAATCAGTACCTGTCAAACCCATACAGCCCCTCAGAACTCATCCGCATTTGCTTAATCAAATTACCTGAACATTTACGACATATTATTTTAGCAGGACGTTGCAAAGACGACATTGAAGCTTTTCAGGGACTCTTACAAGAATTAGAAATTGACACTGACAATCGCGGAACGCGAAAACAGGAACACAACAATTACAGGTCACATCCGTCGCAATTCCGCGATGAAAGAAATAATAACTGGACACGACAAGGCTATTCTCACAACACAAATCATGACCTAAACAGACACCACCCATTTGTTAACCATTGGCAGAGTAGTAATAATTACAGGGAAAGATCACCTCTCCGCAGTAGTGACTACCACAGAGACAATCAGAGAAACAGACAATATGGGAACCAAAATAATTATTATCAAGGGAGACAGAATAACTTTAGACGCAACGGTCCAGCGCGCAGTTACGATTCAGGGAGAAATTCTCCAACACGTGACCAACAAGAAAGAAACTATGGAATCTACCGACATGACAACAGACGATATAATCGTAACGACAGAGCTGAATTGCATCAGAACTGGCGAGATTCAAACAGAGCAGGGCACTCTCGACAAGGTGAATTTGTAGCAGTTAGGTCTCCTAATCCCAATAACGACGCACGCCAACAAAGAGACAGACAATGACTCGCACCGCAGGCAGCCACGTACACCGGCCGGCTCAGGGAAAAAATACATAGACGCTAACCTTGAGAAAAATTCCAGTATACTTTACCGACGTATACCACATGATAATTGTGTCGAAGTTGAAACACTGCGTACTAGGAAGAGTAAAGGTTTACACCACATTTCAAATGTAAAACCGTTTATTGAGAGATAATCTGCTTTTTAACTTTGTCTTTGCCATATAACTTTTCACTTTACATTACTAGTATGCTTTGTCAGACTTAGAATCTGTTAACATGCAACAATGTTTGAAGTTAAATATCCAGTCAAGAACCAAGAGAACTTATTTAAACCGAAATTACTAATGCATTGTTATTGTGAACAGACGACTTAGTGTTATTGTGTGTGTACATTCTTGCTTGTTAGTTGCATGATTACGTAACGACTATAAGGCTCACATACTTAGGACATTTACCAGTACTGCTAATGAGATTTTAATGCAACATTTTGGTTTACTTGAAAATACATTTTGGATTTAAAGTACTTTCTGTGATATACCAGACGACACAGTGGTTAGTTTATGTGACAACTACACAGTTTTATCATGACGCTACTAATGAGTGACAATTTACAGTGTTGCTTTTGCGGTGTTTCTGTTTTATATCTGCACAGTTTTTCCACATTATTCTGGAAAGTGAAACATGTTTTAGTAGTAACTTTTGTGGTATAGCAAGAATGAGACAGGCTTTTTCGTGGCACGACAATATGTTACTGTACAGTGCTTTCTTCATCACGCCAATAAGCATAATAACTACGATATCTATAAGCAAAGCATTTCACTTTTGTTTATCATGAGGTAAGTACATTGACTTCTGCAGAACTTAGCTTTCGGAGGACGATAACTACGACACTTCCACAGAGATTATGTTGCAACAAGACGCACAGTTTAGCGCTACAGTACACGTATTTGAGTGATTAATTTTATACTTAAAACATTTATTTTTAAAGATTTTTGAATTACAAGGAAAGTTTTCCGTGATACATTTCATTCCATTGCTGTAATCTGTAACACCTGAGGGTATAATTACATTAATCCTCAGGGGGGTACACACTTACTTTGTATACCATGTGTCTGGCAAACACAAGGAGCCATAGCTAATATGGTATTTGCTTATACAACTTTACACATCGGTATCATATTTCTCTAACACACAAATTACACAGCTATCTGATCATTTAACTGAGAGACATGTTTATGTAATTACACAGTTGGATAACTTCACACTTGTGAAACTGTATTTTGTCTGTAATTTGTGAACTGCTCATATTTTTTCAGAACCATTGTGATACTATGCGAGCTTTGAATGATGTATTTGGTAAGGGAACATGATTTTAAAGTACGTTTGAGGTAGATGACACTATTTAAATGAGCAGAGAATTTTTTTTGGGTTTTGACATTATTGCAGAAAGTTACAACGTTTTTGACATTTGACTGAGGTTTTATGATGTTATTTTTACAACGACGATGTGTATTATGCTGTTGAGGTATGTTCATGATCAATAAGCTGGTGTTATATGAGGAATTTGATTATGCTACGTATTTATTAAGATGAAATATTGAAGAAGTGTCGACGAATATGTATATTTGTGATAAAGCAAGGATTAATGAGTAGTGGTTAGAGACTCTGGTTTGTGGAAAAGGATGTTGGAAACCAAGAATCGTACTTTAAGAGTTATGAAATGTGTGTAAATGCGTGAATGTACCACAATGCCGCCGAAATTTTTTTGGACACTGTTTTATTTACAGGATTTTGTTTCTACAGATTTGTAACGCAAATTCTAGACCCGTGAAATTTTTTATATGAGACTGTCACTGTAGTGCAAACTGGTGTCGTAAATATTTCGGTAAGAAAGCCAAGTGACCTTGACGTAATGCGTGTTGAGCGGCCAGCTGTGTCCGACGCCTGGAGAAAAAGCCATTAGTGTGTGCCTTTTCAGAGGCACAGGTAAAACAAAAAGGGGGCCATTATCCTCGCTATTGACATTTCTTTGTAGAAAGCATCGCAAATACGACACACTCAAACTTGAAAACATATTATTACACTGTGGAGCTCTTAATTTATTATATTTACTAAAATGCCTAATGAAATGATGAGAAACAATTTACATCTATTGTCTTTCTAGTTGAGAGATTTTTTTGCCTTTGGAGACGCCATTTGCCTAGTGAATGACGTTTCATATGTTGCTTTATATATATATTTGCTCATTTCATTTAATATCTAGTTTCTAGCTGCACTGCAGCATTGGTTAAAATAATATTTAATAGATGTACTAATATAGATATTTTATGCCTACAGATCCAGTAAATAACCATTTTAAAATCTACATCAAAAAAACGAGGGAGTACAAAAAGACATTTCCTTTCACAGGAATTGCATACATAATTTTTGTCAATGACTGGGTAACTTATTTAGTAGTGTAAGTTAAGGTGATGCATCACCCTAGTGTTAAGATGTGAGACAGGTATTAAACATGGCCATTTTTACTGTAATAATTTTTCTGCTTGAGCTTTGTCATGTTTAGATAAAAGTTATTGCATTTGCTGCTGCTGTTTGCCATGCATAGTGCTACTAAATTTCACTTTGTAATACTCTGTTAAGCTAGTTTTACTACTGATTTATTTTGCTTGTGGCTGCACATTGGCTCATATTAGTTGTAATGTTGCATTGCTTGGTAATTTAGATTTACTGTAGCTAGCTTTGCCAATTTCCATTTTTTTATCATTGCTGTTTGTGTTGATTGTTTTGTGCTGCTGCATTGCCTCGTCCCTTGGTATATATATATATATATATATATATATATATATATATATATATATATATATATATATATATATGAGCTCAGTAGATTTAAGTTAGCTTAAGAGGGGGTAAACTATATAAGAAACTAACTATGACGAATTGGAAGAAATGCATTGAGAATCTATAAGAAAATGATTTGGCCAAAAAAGTAGTGTACAGTGGAGAGAAACTAATTTTGAAAGAAATGTGAATAGAATACAGAAAGCAGGTATAGATAGGACTTTTTGGGAATAATGATGAATGGAGGGAGATCTCCAAGAAGTAAAGAAAGCTTTGTTTGCAAAATACTGCAGTAAAACAAACCCTGTCCTTTCCTTTCGTATTATTCCGCTATATGTTTGTGTACCCTTGTGTATTTGTGTTCATCCTGTCTTTATGTGTTTAACTGATACGATTTATGTTGTAGAATTTTTCTAATACTCAGCTACATTCACTATGATGAGGAATACTGTTATCCTCAAATATAATTTGCATTAATAATATGTTATTTAATTTGTAAAGATGCTTAGACATTATTTATCTGTTCTGTTTTGTTGCTCATGTGTGAAATTGATGTTTCAAAAGTTATTCTGATCTTTTATGTAGGTACTTATAATTCCTGTAACACTGATGTATATGTTGTTTCGATTCTTTTGTAAAGCCTGTATTACTACAAATGTTATCTGTATTATTATGTTTTTAATGATGTTTTCTGTATCTTTGTAATTGTATTCTCATGTTATAAAATTGTGATTGTCACCATTTCATCATATTATTAACTTGTAAGTTACATTTCACTGCACATGTTTCTGTTGGTCATAGTATATGGACAATATGTGAGACGTTGGGACTGTTTGTGCTTGCACGTGTGTTAATAATTCAGCAAGGGACTGGTTAACAGCATTGCTGGTTCTAAGGACAATTCCAAAAACTTTGTGAGTGTACAAGTGATGGTTTATGGACTTGGTTATGACATCTTTAAATGTACGATAAAACAGTAACGGAAACCCATCGGGCCCCAGCGACTTGTTCGACGCCCTCTTATCGAGCGCTTCTATTATGTCGTCATCTGTGACTTCTCCCGCTAACTCTGGGTCGGTCGTCGCGTCGAGGAACGCGGACAGCGTTCGAGGGACCTCATTAAAAGCTGCCTGATTGTGTTCCCCTTCTTCATAGAGATGACCGTATTGTTCCACAAAGGCGTTGACAATGTCTTTTTAGGTTGTCATACGGCGACCGTCCGGCAGTACGACCTCGTGTATTAAGGTCCTGCGGCTACGTGTTTTTCTCTGATAACGTGATATATCGACGGTGATTCTCTACAGACTTGTTGAAAGGCCCTCGCACGGACTGCGACACCCTTCAGATGACGTCGCGTTGTAAGGTTATGGTTAGGTGGTTTCTTATTCTATGACTGAACATAACTGTGTGAGCTGTGATGACATCGTTTAATATTGCAATCTTGTCACGAAAATACACGCTTTTACAAAGTTTACAACTAGACAATGTTAAGACAGTTGTCAAAATGACGCATCTTGTCCTCTGAAAGTGAACTAATCCTAAAGAAAACAGTCTTAAATTTTAACTCTTGGAAAGTTTAATAATCCTAAACACAATAATATTAAATTTTAACTGGGAGTTTCTTTACAAAGTTATTCTTACGATTACGTTATAATGTTGGCTAGTACCACAATAAATCATCCGATTCCGGTTCAAAGTTCAGTATTGTTTTTAGGATGACAATCAAGTCTACGGAGGATGGTTAGTTCTGTGACAAGTTGGGCAAAAGATTATCCAAGGTCGCTCGAGTTTACAGTGGATGCACGTTGGTGAACCAACAAGTTTACGCCTCTGCACGTGATATTTACCTTAGCTGCGTCGAGCTGTTGTCTACCCGTCTACTCTTGCTCTCTCAAATTCCTATAAAACTAATTAAACCCTTGCTGAATTTTCCAGAATATGTACTTCACTTTAATATTGTCATCTTTAAAATTCAAAGGAAGTGTTCCCTTAAAGGTACCTCTAACAGTTTTTCAAAAGCTAGTGATCTGGAGTAACGTCCACCCAGCTGCTCAAGACAATGGCAGCGAAAATCATTCACTGTTGAACATAGCTTTGCTGCATATACAGGGTGGTCCATTGATAGGGACCGGGCCAAATATCTCACGAAAGAAGCATCAAACGAAAAAACTACAAAGAACGAAACTCGTCTAGAGCTTGAGCGAGGAAACCGGATGACGCTATGGTTGGCTCGCTAGATGGTGCTGCCATAGGTCAAACGGATATCAATTGCATTTTTTTAAAATAGGAACCCCCATTTGTATTCGTGTAGTACGTAAAGAAATATGAATGTTTTAGTAGGACCACTTTTTTCGCTTTGTGATAGATGGCGCTGTAATATTCACAAACGTATAACTACGTGATATCACGTAACATTCCGCCAGTGCGGACGGTATTTCAATTATTCAAAAACAGTCTTCATCGCATTTATTATTATTGTCATACCGCCAACCGGTTTCAACCGGAGCACGGGCTATCTTCGACTGCTGGTGGTTGTCACTCCTGTCTATATAACGGCAGGAAACTATCAATGGTGTAAACGCCCAGAAGATGACCCCTATGTCGGGTTGAAACCGGTTGGTGGTATAGTAATAATAATAAATGTGATTAAGACTGTTTTTGAATAAGTGATTAATCATACTAATCGATGCTTCATCTCCACAACCATGTTGTCCATAAAAACGGACGGTATTGGCTTCGTGATACATTACCCGTGTCAAAATGGACCGTTTACAAAAGGTCGATATCGTGTTGATGTATTGTGATCAAAATGCCCAACGGGCGCGTGCTATGTATGCTGCTCGGTATCCTGGACGACATCATCCAAGTGTCCGTACCGTTCCCCGTATAATTACGTTACTTAAGGAAACAGGAAGTGTTCAGCCACACGCGACACGTCAGCCACGACCTGCAACAAGTGATGATGCCCAAGTAGGTGTTTTAGCTGCTGTCGCGGCAAATGTGCACATCAGTAGCAGACAAATTGCACGAGAATCGGGAATCTCAAAAACGTCGGTGTTGAGAATGCTGCATCAACATCGATAGCACCCGTACCATATTTCTATGCACCAGGAATTGCATGGCGACAACTTTGAACGTCGTTTACAGTTCTGCCACTGGGCAAGAAGAGAAATTACGGGACGATGACAGATTATTTGCACGCGTTCTATTTAGCGACGAAACGTCATTCAGCAACAGCGGTAACGTAAACCGGAATAATATGCACTACTGGGCAACGGAAAATGCACGATGCCTGCGACAAGTGGAACATCAGCGACCTTGGTGGGTTAATGTATGGCGCGGCATTATGGGAGGAAGGATAATTGGCCCCCCTGCTATTGATGGCAATCTAAATGGTGTAATATATTCTGATTTCCTACGTAATGTTCTACCGATGTTCCTACAATATGTTCCACTGTATGACGGAATGGCGATGTACTTCCAACATGATGGATGTGCGGCACATAGCTCGCGTGCGGTTGAATCGGTATTGAATAGCATATTTCATGGCAGGTGGATTGGTCGCCGAAGCACCATACCATGGCCAGCACGTTCACCGGATCTGACGTCCCCGGAAGTCATTCTGTGGGGAAAGTTGAACGATATTTGCTATTGTGATCCACCGACAACACCAGACAACATGCACCAGCACATTGTCGATGCATATGCGAACATTACGGAAGGCGAACTATTCGCTGTTGAAAGGAATGTCGTTACACGTATTGCCAAATGCATTGAGGTTGACGGGCATCATTTTGAGCAATTATTGCATTAATGTGGTATTTACAGGTAATCACGCTGTAACAGCATGCGTTCTCAGAAATGATAAGTTCACAATGGTACATGTATCAAATTGGAACAACCGAAATAAAATGTTCAAACGTACCTACGTTCTGTATTTTAATTTAAAAAACCTACCTGTTCCCAACAGTTCGTCTAAAATCGTGAGCAATATGTTAGTGACTATTACAGCGCAATCTCACACAAAGCGAAAAAAGTGGTTCAACTAAAACATTCATGTTTCTTTACGTACTACATGAATATGTAATAAAAATGGGGGTTCCTATTTAAAAAAAGCAGTTGATATCCGTTTCACCTATGGCAGCGCCATCTAGCGGGCCAACCATAGCGCCATCTGGTTTCCCCCTTCCAGCTAGGCAAGTTCTGTTCTTTGCAGTTTTTTCGTTTGACGCTTATTTCGTGAGATATTTGGCTCGGTCACTATCAATGGGCCACCCTATAATATAGCTTTGAATGATACGCTCAATGGTTTCCATTGCATTGTGAATTTACACATATAATAAAATTGTAACTTGAAGACGTCTGTACGTAGGAAATATTTAAGGAAACTGAATATGAGGGTGTTTTTTATAAGAGCTATTGAGACAAAAAAATTATTTTTAGAATTTTTTTGTGTATGTCATTACGCATACAACACAAAAACTAATGCACGGAATTGGATGCGATTTTCAGTTGTATTTTTGCAGCTCAAACTTAAAATGTTATAAAGCATTCGTTTTGACACTCCGGGTAGAATCAAAGTTACCGCAGTTTTGCCATAAAAGCATGTGTTGTTACACACCTTAGGACATTGTCGCTTGCTGCAAACAATCGAATGTGCCGGCAGGACTGCAAAGCTTTGTGAGCCGCCGCCCGTGCCGGCGTCTTTTATGCGCGGACAAAGTCGCGGGTAAAAGTTAGTCACTGTATAACAATGTACAAAGCAAACATGTCTCTCGGACCAGTTACAGTCTAATACAGCACGTGAACAATCTCAAAACTATATATCACGGAAAGTGGTGAAAAAATACGTGTATAGGAGAGCGGTTGCGTGTTTGGCACTGGCTTCTTTAAATGTCCTTTGAAGGAAACTACGCGCACAATTTTCACCATTTAGGAAATTTTTAGCAGAGTGTGTTTATTAATGTGTTGTTTTCAGTCATTCTAATTTGTCCGACAACAGAAACAAGTCCGGGCTTTTGTCAGATAGTCCCTCCGGGCAATGGACAGCTTTGGATACTGTCAATGCGAAGACACATCCGGAGAAGGCCAGATTTGCGACAACTCTAAACCAGTAGACAATCTTCTTCCACCTGGTTGTATCGTAATTCCGGAAACGAGAGACTCTTTAGCTCCATGTTCTTCATTCATTGACAACGTTTTGTAACCTTAAAACTATTACGGAATGAAAACTAATCTACTGTAATCTTGTATGATTTCAGAAAAAGCGTCTTCTCGCGACATCCGTCAGTATTCCTTGTCTATAAAATGACCATTCTGCTAAAATATGATACCCATAAAACTAAATTTGCTCATCTCTTTCCCCTAGCGTGTATATCTGTTCATTTAAATGTAGAAACAGAGGCGACAGCAAGAGTCGATCTGCAGATGCCGTTTGCATGTTGTGTAGCCTTATATAGTCTCACTGACGCACAGACTGCAGGAGCGTGTCGTCTTTCGTCTGTTTTAATAAGAAGACGACCATACATGATTTCTAAAGTGAAAATACCCTTATACATATTTTGTCTATCGAAAACTCACGTAGGCATAGTAGCAAGGATTTTGTTGAAAAATTCTTCACACAGTACATATGACTGTGTCGTTAGGATACCTAGTTGTTCTGTTGTAGTAAGATGCGTTATTTTTCGCACCACAATAGAACGCTTATTGAATACGTACACCCACGCAACAGATTATATTTAAAAAAATTCGGCCCACTTGTGGCTATAATGTCCCATTGCTCAATATGTTAAAGTCGCGTGAAGTCACGTTATAATGGCATACGATATTAAAGATATGTAGATCGATTATGACGACCTCTGGAGAGGCCGTTTCGTATACTCCTTCGCTATCATCTTGAGCTATTACTGACGCTTTTAAATCTGCAGAATAGTCTTCATTATCACTTCCTTCCTCATTTTAACGTCCATTGTCCTTACCACCATTGGAGGTTGGTAAAGAAGCATCTAACGTTAGTCCATTATTAGCTTCTTCATTCGGAAAGTTGCCTATATCTGTAACGAAACTGAAACGTATAAATAAGAGCCCATATAAAAGCCCATACACTTCCATTTGCACGTGAAAAAGCCGGATAACAATGATTTTAGTCATGTCTTTACTACCTCTAGCTATTTTACATTCAACCGTTTCAATTTGACCGTCCTTCCATTTAAATCTAGGAACTGCCGCACTGTAGGTCGTGGGAAGCTGGTATGTCGAGGTTACGTATGTACTTCGCGCTTAGGTTTAAAATGGCTGCAGGTTTAAAATGGCTGCAGTGTGGCAGAGCGAGTGACGAGTAACCAGTGCGTACGAGTATAGTCAGGTCTTAACTGCATACTTTCACTATATGGCCCACATTCTCAATCTAGCTCGTTTGTGGGAGCCGATATTTTACCAGCATGCTCCCCTTATTAAATATGAAACATGAAGCAAAGTGTTTGATGTTTTGTTGAGAGCCGGCCGGAGTGGCCGTGCGGTTCTAGGGGATACAGTCTGGAACCGAGCGACCGCTACGGTCGCAGGTTCGAATCCTGCCTCGAGTATGGAGGTGTGTGATGTCCTTAGGTTAGTTAGGTTTAAGTAGTTCTAAGTTCTAGGGGACTGATGACCTCAGAAGTTAAGTCGCATAGTGCTCAGAGCCATTTGAACTTTTTTTGTTGAGAGCGCTAGTTACGAATAATTTAAAGATGTACCTTAGTTTGTATTTTTGGGTAGATAACAGCTGAGAGCTCATTCTCAACTCGTTTTATTCTTCTTCCTGCATAATTTTTATGAGCAGAGATTCAATGGATCTCGATAGGTGGGAAGCTGTAGTACTCTAAACTCTTGAAAGGCGACTGTCGGTTTCGCCCCACTCTCGTGTAGTGCTAGTGAGCAAACTCTCGCTTCTGCTTACACAGCGCGTATTATTTGCAAAAGCTCTGTGGATGAAAAATTCTCATATATATAGCTGACCATTTGCTAAGTCAACTGGCACTAGCTTCAATAGAAAATGGACGTATATGATACGTATGCGTTACACAATCCGATTAAGTAGTAGTGTTCCATTTTATTTTGTAATTTATTTTCACTTCTACACAAGTAGAGCTAACCACCATGAGCAGCAGACAGAGAGATACTGGACGCCACTACGTTTCTGGAAGTGCAAAGCGGAAAGCAAGAGATAAAAAGGAGAGAAAGATACATGCTGTTTTATCTAAAATAGGTAAATTATGTTTTTTAATGTTCAGAATGATTTTGCAGAATACACAGAAAATGAAGTACAAAATGCAAAAGCTGTAGTTGATTGTAAGGATGATAGTTATACTACAGAAGATTCATCAGAATATGCAACATTTTTCGATGTAGTGACGTTTTGCACAAGTGATACAGCAATTGAACAGAGGCAAGCCTTCCCAGTTCAGCCACAACGTCTCCAAGCCAAACTGAACTGAAAAGCATAGGAAGTCCTATCGGTCCAGAGACCTCGCCTTCAGGATAAAAGAGAAGTCTAAAAAACGTTACAGGCCTCTGCTGTTACTGCACCTTGTAGAAGTGAAACACAAAGTGAAAGTGAAATGTCTGACGATATTGGTGAATGGCCCAACAACTTTGAGGGAGATTATTGGATTATGAAAGGAAGTAACGAAGTTCAGCATATGAACAGTAGTGTTTTGTCTTCAATCAAAAAAGCCAAAATTCTGTAGAAAGTCGATTTTCACATATAAACATAAACTAACGAATAAAATTTACGTGAGAGATTGATTGTGCTATTCAGAAAGCAAAGGGCGACTGTTCTGTTTTGTTTGTAAAGTTGCAGCTTCTGAAAGCTCGCCACGGTTTACGGAAGACGGATTAGATGACTGGAAGAATGCAGATATGTTGCTGAAGAGACATGAAGAAAGCGGTTCACATAGAAAAGCGATAATTTCCCTGTTAGTTTTAAGAAACAAGGATGAACATATCGATTTTCAACTTGTAAGCCAAATTGAGAGTGAACAAATGTTTTGACGAACGACTTGTTGCAGTTGTATGTGTGTTTTTTTTTTTTTTTTTTTTTTTTTTTTTTTTTTTTTTTTTTAGCTTAGTGAGGGATAGCATTTCGATGTAGTGATTAAGTTGTTCGTTCATCTCACAATGGAAATTATTTGGTGTTATTGGGATTACTAGCCAAAATTGATGTGTTTTTGGCCCAATATATACGTATTCATGCAAATAAAGGAAAGGGGTATAAGTCATATGGTCAAAAACAACGTGCGAGGAATTTATCTGTCTAATTGCATCAGCCATATTGGATTACATTATCTACGAAATTGAGAGAAAATACTATTCGGTCTCATTGGATTCTACTCTTGATATGTCTCACGTAGACCAAATGACTGATAGCGCGCTATATCCTACCATCCGGACCAGTGAAAAGATTTGTGAAGTTTTCGGATATGGAAGGCCATACTGCTGAACAGCTCTCACAAAGCTTAATATCTTTTATTAACAGAGAGTGGCATTAATATCAAAGATTGTTGTGGGCAAGGCTATGACAATGCCAGTAACAAGAGTGGCGGGTACACTGGCTTAGAAGTATGAATTAAAGATATAAATAAGTAAGCTGAAAATATTCCCTGTTTTTCAAATTCGCTAAAGGTGGTCGCCAAGTGTGCTGCAGAATGTTGTACAGAGAAGCACCCATTTTATTTGATTTCGTTGAAAGCCTCTTCACATTTTTTTCCGCTTCTACTATCGATAGGGCCTTCTTTGAAAGCAATGCAAAATGGTACAATTCAGATTTTGTGAAGGTTATCGGACACTAGGTGGTCGGCCAGTACTGATGTTACAGAGGCGGTTTTATTTGATTTTCATATGACCGAAAAAGTTTTGAATGACATATCTACTAATATGCATCAACAGGTTTGAAAATGAGTGAGTTGGAAACGGGAATAATGTGTGTCGCGTGGAACGGAGTCCTAAAATGCTAGAGATTAGCGTTTCGCTGTAGTCGTCTGATCAAGATCTGAGCACCGGATATGCACTTCATAAATCCTTACATGAATATATCCAAGCAATGAGTTTCACGTCATCAGAAATTGAGGCAAAAGCCAAATCCCTGACTAGCTGTGAAGTATCTCAGCAACAAACTTCAAGACGACACAAGTGAAATACCAGTACGACCAACTCGATGAAGTTGTAGAAAATCAAACACTGGAGAACATTTTGAATCACAGATGTTTATTGTGATAATTTGCTATACTGGCTGCATTGGCTAAGCACATGGAAAAATTGGAATATTGTGGGACTTTAAATCTCTTACAGCTGAAGAAATCTTGAAAAGAACTCCTAATATCGTGAATGCTTAACCAGATAATTTAGAAGAGTCGCTAGGTGACGAACTGGTACAGTTCGCTGAGTTATTGAAAACGAATATCGCTGCTGCCATTGCCGGAAAAAAGGATAAAGCCTTGGAACTACAAATTTACAAATTTTTGATAGAAAATTCGTTAGGATCCTGTTTTCCACATGTAGAAACAGCCTTACGCATTTACTGATCTTTAATGATCACCAACTGCAATGGAGAACCTTCTTTTTTAACGTGAAAGCACATTAAAAATGAATTAAGAAATGCGATGGGATAGGAAGGTCTAAATGACTTCAGTATAACAAACACTGAGTAAGATATTCTCAGATCCATTGATCTAAGTTGAATTACTTTTAAATTTGCCGAAATTAAATCGAGAAAAGTTTATTTGTATCAGTCTTGTTTCATTTTATGCCCTAACTCGTATGACCTAACCAGATAAAGCGCCCATTGTCAGAATTTGCTATGTCTTAATCCAGCGCTGTATTGTATTTGAAGAAGTTAAATAAAAATTTCCCCAGTTCTCGATTCGAAGTGGACGTTGAGGCCACTGATCCCCTTTCCAATGTTCCCTCAGGAATGAAAACTGCATATACGATGGTGACTGGAAAGGAATGCCTCCGAATTTTTTATTCTGTTCTCTTTATCATCTGAGACATTGCACGTCATGCATACTACTCGGTCGACTTCTCGGCTTCGTTGATTTGTAACTCTCCACCACTAGAGTACTCCGAATTGTTACGTATAATGACACGATGTGTAACATAATTACATTGGTGCAGGACAGACCCTCAGAAAAATGAAAGAAGGAATTCGAAGAGTTTGTCCACGGAGCACTCTGTCCTCCAGCATCATAATGCCAGACCACATACGAGCACTGCGACATACGTAACAATCTGATGTCTTGGGTTTAATATCTTCGATCATCCTCCTTACAATCCCGACTTGGTCTCATTCGATTTTCATCTGTTTCCGAAAATTTGAGAAATATGCTCCACGACTTCACTCGGATAGTGATAAAGCAGTGGAAGCAGGGATATAGCAGTTGTTACGTCAACAAAGCGAAACAGTGTACAGTTACGGTATCAACAAACTGATCTCTCGTTGGGAGAAATATATTCGCCGCTAGAATGATTGTCATGAGTAATGAATATGTAGACCAGGAGAATAAAAAGGCAGAATCAGATTTTCACTCTGCGGCGGAGTGTGCGCTGATATGAAACTTCCTGGCAGCTTAAAACTGTGTGCCGGACCGACACTCGAACAGAATTACAGTGTCATCGGCGAACCTCAAAGTTGTTATTTCTTCTCCATGGATTTTAATACCTACTCCGAATTTTTCTTTTGTTTCCTTTACTGCTTGCTCAATATTCAGATTGAATGACACTGGGGAGAGGCTATAACCCTGTCTCACTCTCTTCCCAACCAGTGCTTCCCTTTCATACCCCTCGACTCAACTGCCATCTGGTTTCTGTACAAATTGTAAATAGCCTTTCGATCCCTGTATTTTACCCCTGCCACCTTTAGAATTTGAAAGAGAGTATTCCAGTCAACATTGTGAAAAGCTTTCTCTAAGTCTACATATGGTGGAAACGTAGGTTTGCCTTTCCTTAATCTTTTGTGTAGACAACCATATTAGTCATGACAACGTGGAGGCAGCATGGTGCGCAGAACCTATGCTAATACAATATCACACATATTGGTTGAAATATTCCTACATGAAATATGTCTGAATTCTCGGAAGCCACAGCTTCCTGAGCACCTGCATGGCGAGTACTCACTGGTCCTCTAATAACTTACATTATGTCCACTGCACGCAATCTGGTCACACCAAATAACATCAGTGGGGTCTGAGAATCAAGTTCAGACTCCACGAAATAATTAGGTCTTGTTGTTGTGGTCTTCAGTCCTGAGACTAGTTTGATGCAGCTCTCCATGCTACTCTCTCCTGTGCAAGCTTCTTCATCTCCCAGTACCTACTGCAACATACATCCTTCTGAATCTGCTTAGTGTATTCATCTCTTGGTCTCCCTCTACGATTTTTACTCTCCACGCTGCCCTCCAAAACTAAACTAGTGATCCCTTGATGCTTCAGAACATGTCCTACCAACCGATCCCTTCCCCTCGTCAAGTTGTGCCACAAACTTCTCTTCTCCCCAATCCTATTCAATACTTCCCCATTAGTTATGTGATCTACCCATCTAATCTTCAGCATTCTTCTGTAGCACCACATTTCGAAAGCTTCTATTCTCTTCTTGTCCAAACTATTTATCGTCCATGTTTCACTTCCATACAAATACTTTCAGAAACGACTTCCTGACACTTAAACCTTAACAAATTTCTCTTCTTCAGAAACGCTTTCCTTGCCATTGCCAGTCTACATTTTATATCCTCTCTGCTTCGACCATCATCAGTTATTTTACTCCCCAAATAGCAGAACCCCTTTACTACTTAAAGTGTCTCATTTCCTAATCTAATTCCCTCAGCATCACCCGACTTAATTCGACTACATTCCATTATCCTTGTTTTGCTTTTGTTGATGTTCATTGTTGTGACGTAACAAGACTGTTACGCCACACGGTAGTAGCCAAAAGAAAGGCACGCTAAACTAAAGCTGTGGCCGATAGTGCACGCACAGCATCAAGCAGGCGGGCGTGAAGTCTGGAACATGAGAACTTATAAATGAATAAGAAGAAAAGTATGTAGATGCTTTTTACTTATCTTTTCTTTATTCCTTGGAATACATCTCTCTTGAATACTCGTAAGCTATAGGCACTGATACAAATGGCGCCTTGCTAGTTCGTTGCCATTAACTTAGCTGATGGCTATTCTGTCTCTCGGCTAATGAGAGAGAAAGGCTTCGTACAACTGGGAGATAGCTAGGTTCGCGTACAACTGGGCGGTAGCTTGGTTCTCGTACAACTGGGGTCGAGTCCTCTCTCGTATCACGAGACCTGCCTTGGTGGTGGCGCTAGGTCTGCGATCACAGTGGCGACACGCGGGTCCGACATGTACTACATGGACCGCGGCCGATTTAAGCTACCACCTAGCAAGTGTGGTGTCTGGCGGTGACACCACATTCCTCCCCCGCAAATCGGCGAACGGTCGTGTAATAAGGCTTCCGCCCGCCGTGGGGAGGACCACATGTTGACGTATGCGATGAGGTGGGGAGCCTAACAACAGGCGAGGCTGTGCCACCCGCACCCGGCCATCCGGTCCGAGGGGAGCTAGGAAACGCCTGCAAAACTAGTCCAGGGTGCACGTCAACATGCGGTGTATGCGCCCGTAAAGAAACCTGAGGGGCCAAAGTGTCGACCTCCATTGCGTCGGGGTAGCCGACGCGCGATGACGTCATGTGGTCCGGAGCGGGCGGGCGTTCCATGGCGGAGGACAGCTGGTCACGGGAAGCGATCGGCGGCGCGTGACCCTGGGAGGCGCTTGGCGGCTGCAACGAAGCGTCGAATGCGGTCGGCGGCGGCGGCGGCTGCTGCTGCTGCTGCTGCTGCGGCGGCGGCGGCGCGTCGCCATGGGGCAAAATGGAAGGCATCGTCGGTAACACCTGGGGATGAGGCGAGCCAGTAGATGGGTCCCCAGGGCGCTGACCGGACGGCACCGTCGCTGAAAGCAGACGGGGAGCGGCAGAACCCGAGCGACGACAGAGGCGCAGCTGATTGAGATGCCGACGCACCTCACCAGAGGCCCCCAAAACCAAATACATCGCGCGGCCGAGGCAGCGAAGAATGCGCCCTGCGAGCCAACGCCGTGAGCCTCGATAGTTGCGATAAAATACAACGTCGCCTGGAGCAAAAGCAGGAGTCTGCCGCTGCGCAGGAACCTGATGCGGCGGATGCAGCAAAGACATCAAGGTGCGATGAGGACGACCGTGGAGCAACTCAGCCGGCGAGCGACCATCTCGGGGCTGAGAGCGATACGAAGACAAAAAGAGCAACAATGCGTCCTCCCGAGAATGCGACTCTTTCAATTTCAACATCTGTGACTTGAAAGTCCGGACCAACCGTTCAGCGGCACCGTTGGACTGAGGCGAAAACGGCGCGGATGTCAGATGTTGAATACCATTGGCCTGGCAGAAAGACTGGAATTCGGCGGACATGAATTGTGGGCCATTGTCGGAAACAATAGTCTGCGGAAGACCTTCAATGCAAAAGATAGCAGACAACGCTTGGATGGTGGCGGAGGACGTCGTGGAAGACATCCGGACAACAAAAGGAAAATTACTGAAGGCGTCGACCAGAAACAACCATCGAGCATTCCAGAATGGACCAGCAAAATCAATGTGCAAGCGTTGCCAAGGGGAAGTGGCTTTTGGCCACGCAAAGACTTTCCGCGGCGGTGCGGACTGTTGTTCGGCACACGCCGGGCACGAAGAACACATATTCGTAATCGCAGCATCGATTCCGAACCAAGTACAGTGCTGACGAGCAAGTTGTTTCGTTCGCACTATACCCCAATGTCCTTGATGAAGAAGCCGTAAAACAGAGGACTGTAACGAACGTGGGACCACGACTCTGGACTGATCATTATCAGAACGCAACAACAAAACACCACGTCGAACAAAAAGTCTCTCCTTGTGAGCAAAAAAGCGGCGAACCAACGGATCCTCGATCCGAGACTTTGACAAAGGCCATTGCGTAGCAACAAAACGTAAAACAGTAGCAAGGACAGGGTCAGCAGCTGTGGCTGTAGCGACACGACGAAAATCAATCGGAAACGATTCGACCACTTCATCGGTTTCCGAATCAATGAACATGCAAGCAAGTTCGGAAGAATCGAATGCTTTATCCTCAGCAACAGGCAAACGGGACAACGCATCGGCGTTTCCGTGCTTAGCAGTGGACCGATACAAGATATCGTAGCGGTACTGCGAGAGGAAAATAGACCAGCGAATGAATTTCTGCGCTGTACGTGGAGGTACAGGCTTGGTCGGATGAAAAAGCGATGTCAAAGGTTTGTGGTCTGTGATGATGGTAAAGTGACGACCATACAAGAAATCATGGAACTTAGTAACACCAAACACGAGAGCCAAAGCTTCTTTCTCTATCTGTGAATAATTTCTTTGCGCAGACGAGAGCAATTTGGACGCAAAGGCAATAGGGCGATCATGTGAGCCAACTTTGTGCGCAAGCACAGCACCGATCCCGAAATCTGATGCATCTACCATCAACAAAAGGGGTTTCTGGGGATCGAATGGCGTAAGGCAAGTATTAGAAAGCAACGCCGATTTCAACTGGCGAAAGGCGCGTTCACATTCCGTCGTCCAGACGAACGGAACACCTTTACGGCGTAAGCGATGAAGCGGAGCTGAAATGGAAGAGGCATTGCGCACATATTTATGGTAATAGTTAAGTTTACCCAACACACTCTGTAGCTGTTTCAGATTTTTAGGGGACGGCAAGTCGTGTATGGCACGAAGGTGCTCTGGACTCGGATGTATGCCTTGGGCATTAATGACATGTCCCAGGTATGGTAAGTCACGAGCAAAAAACACACATTTGTCCTTCCTCAAGCGAAGACCATTTTGCCGCAAGACCTGAAATAATGTTCGTAAATTCGCAAGATGATCTTCTTCTGTCTGTCCGGAGATCACTATATCGTCCAGATAGTTTGCTGCAGTAGGGACCGACGCACAAACAGTTTGTAAATATTGCTGAAACAAGGCAGGGGCGGATGCACACCCGAATGGCAGTCTTTTGAAGCGGTACAATCCAAGATGCGTGTTAACCACCAATACGCGCTGGGATTCGTCGTCCACCGGTATTTGCAAGTACGCATCGGCTAGGTCCAACTTTGAAAAATATTTTCCCGGGCACAGTTTAGCAAAAAGATCTTCCGGGCGGGGCAAAGGAAAAGTAGCAGTCACTAGCTGTGGATTCACTGTGGCCTTGAAGTCCACGCAAAGTCTCAATTTTCCGGAAGGTTTTGGCAAAATTACTAAGGGTGAGGCCCAGAGAGAAGCTTGCACACGTTCAATTACACCCTGTGATTCGAGATCGTGTAACGTTCTTGCGACCTCATCACGCAATGCGTGGGGAACATTGCGCGCTCTGAAAAATTTCGGTTGCGCGTTTACCTTCAGTTCTAAATGTGCGTCATAGTTTTTAGCGCAACCTAAGCCCGGTGCAAAAATGTCTGCAAATTCGTCACACAGCCGAGAAACACTGTCTGTAGGCACAGTCTGATTCACTGATAGGACCTGAGTTACAATAGACATGTTAAACAACTTAAATAAATCTAGACCAAATAAGTTCACTGCAGAAGAAGAACGAAGAACGTAAAAGGACACAAGTTTTGTTTGTCCCTTGTATGTTGCAAGAAGGCTGCACTGTCCTAACACAGGAATTTTCTGTCCGGAATATGTAGTTAGCTTAACATTTGCGGCACGCAACGGAGGTGCGCCCAGTTGTTTGTATGTGTCGTGATTGAGCAATGAAACTGCAGCTCCGGTATCGAGCTGGAATGGTATCACTTGGCCTTCAAAGTCTAAGTCCACAAAAAGTTTATTGTCCTGCTGACGACAAGAGCGACTGTTGTGTGCAATTTGAACAGACACTGGTACAGAATCACTTGCTAATTGACGTGATTTCCGGCGACGTCGACGCACAGTTTTTGTGGGACGATCACAGTCACTGTTAGAGAAAGTGTCACTGGACGAAGCGGAATTAACGACATGAATGTCCATAGGCGAAGGTCCACGAGCCTGAGTGTCCTTGGTTCGATTCCGGCGCGAAGCAAAGGGCCTGGAATGATTGTGATTGTCTGAACTGAGCTTTTTCTGGCAAACACTTTGAACATGTCCTTTCTTATTGCAGAAAAAGCAAATAGCTTGGCGTGACGGGCAATGTTCACGCGAATGTCTAGTAGCACACCGCGGGCATGATTTCACTGCATGTGCGGGCCGGCGCGGCACACCTGGCGTAGCACGCGGCGGTCGCTGTGTGTCCGTGCGCGAGGCCCGGGTACCGGGCCGCGCAGCGCGTCCTGCGGGCCGGGTAATGTTACACACGGCTGGCGAAGTTTCAAAAGATTCCTGAGCACAGTCCAGTGTGTCCTGTCGATCCAATATGTCTATCACTTGTTGAAGGGAGGGATTAACTAGTTTCAAAATTTGCTCCCGTATTCGAACATCAGAAACGTTCTGTGCAATTGCATCACGCACCATTGTATCTGAATAAGAAAGACCACAGTCACATTCAAAGGCACAGTCCCTAGTAAGTCCTTGCAATGTTGCTACCCACTCCCTATTAGTTTGACCGGCCGTACGTTTTGTACGAAAAAACGTATACCGTTTTGCAACCACATTAACTGTTTCTTTGAAATAGGCATCTAATGCAGACAAAATTTCCTCGTAGGACAGAGTTGCTACGTCTCGTCGGGGAAACAATTTCACTATCACACGGTATGTGGACACACCGACACAAGAAAGCAAAAACGGCTGCCGCTCATTACCTTGAATTCTGTAGGCAGCTAGGTGAAAGTGGAACTGACGAGACCACTCTTGCCAGGTCTCGTGGTTCGGGTCGTAGTGCCTAAAAGGCGGTGCAACGGCAGGTTGTGGCTGCGGTAGCGGTGAAGCGGCTGCGGCCGCATCGGTGTGCAGCGCACGTTGACCCTGGACGAGCTGTCCAAGGGCATCCAGTAACGCCTGCGTCTGCTGATTCTGCAAGCGATAAAATTCGGACAGTACATCTGGAGAATGTGGCGAAGCCATGACACAAAGAAATGTAAGCAATCAGAAATAGGTCCTTTTTCCTCGTCGCCAATATGTAGTGACGTAACAAGACTGTTACGCCACACGGTAGTAGCCAAAAGAAAGGCACGCTAAACTAAAGCTGTGGCCGATAGTGCACGCACAGCATCAAGCAGGCGGGCGTGAAGTCTGGAACATGAGAACTTATAAATGAATAAGAAGAAAAGTATGTAGATGCTTTTTACTTATCTTTTCTTTATTCCTTGGAATACATCTCTCTTGAATACTCGTAAGCTATAGGCACTGATACAAATGGCGCCTTGCTAGTTCGTTGCCATTAACTTAGCTGATGGCTATTCTGTCTCTCGGCTAATGAGAGAGAAAGGCTTCGTACAACTGGGAGATAGCTAGGTTCGCGTACAACTGGGCGGTAGCTTGGTTCTCGTACAACTGGGGTCGAGTCCTCTCTCGTATCACGAGACCTGCCTTGGTGGTGGCGCTAGGTCTGCGATCACAGTGGCGACACGCGGGTCCGACATGTACTACATGGACCGCGGCCGATTTAAGCTACCACCTAGCAAGTGTGGTGTCTGGCGGTGACACCACATTCATCTTATATCCTTCTTTCAAGACACTATCCATTCCGTTCTAATGCTCTTCCAAGTCCTGTTCTGTCTCTGACAGATTTATATTGTCATCGGCGAACCTTAAAGTCCTTATTTTTTCCCCATGGATTTTAATACCTATTCCGAATTTTTCTTTTGTTTCCTTTACTGCTTGCTCAATATACAGATTGAACAACATCGGGGAGAGGCTACAACCCTGTCTCACTCCCTTCCCAACCACTGCTTCCCTTTGATGTCCCTCGCCTCTTGTAACTGCCATCTGGTTTCTGTACAAATTGTAAATAGCTTTTCGCTCCCTGTATTTTACCCCTGCCACCTTCAGAATTTCAAAGAGAATATTCCAGTCAACATTGTCAAAATCTTTCTGTAAGTCTACAAATGCTAGGAACGTAGGTTTGCCTTTCCTTAATCTACATTCTAAGATAAGTCGTAGGGTCTGTATTGCCTCACGTGCTCCAATATTTCTACGGAATCCTAACTGTTCTTCCCCGAGGTCGGCTTTTACTAGTTTTTCCATTCGTCTGTAAAGAATTCGTGTTAGTATTTTGCAGCCGTGGCTTATTAAACTGATAGTTCGGTAATTTTCACATCTGTCAACACCTGCTTTCTTTGGGATTGGAATTATTATATTCTTCTTGAAGTCTGAGGGTATTTCGCCTGACTCATACATCTTGCTCACCAGATGGTAGAGTTTTGTCAGGACTGTCTCTCCCAACGCCGTTAGTAGTTTTAATGGAATGTTGTCTACTCCCGGAGCTTTGTTCCGACTCAGGTCTTTCAGTGCTCTGTCAAACTCTTCACGCAGTATCATATCTCCCATTTCATCTTTATCTACATCCTCTTCCATTTCCATAATATTGTCTTCAAGAACATCGCCCCTGTGTAGACCCTCTATGTACTCCTTCCACCTTTCTGCTTTCCCTTCTTTGCTTAGAACTGGGTTTCCATCGGAGCTCTTGATATTCATACAAGTGGCTCTCCTTTCTCCAAAGGTCTCTTTAATTTTCCTGTAGGCAGTATCTATCTTATCCCTAGTGAGATAAGCCTCTACATTTGTCCTCTAGCCATCCGTGCTTAGCCATTTTGCACTTCCTGTCGATCTCATTTTTGAGACGTTTGTATTCCTTTTTGCCTGCTTCATTTACTGCATTTTTATATTTTCTCCTTTCATCAATTAAATTCAATATTTCGTCTGTTACCCAAGGATTTCTACTAGCCCTCGTCTTAATATCTACTTGATCCTCTGCTGCCTTCAACACTTCATCCCTCAAAGCTACCCATTCTTCTTCTACTGTATTTCTTTCCCCCATTCTTGTCAATTGTTCCCTTATGCTCTCCCTGAAACTCTGTACAACCTCTGGTTTCGTCAGTTTATCCAGGTCCCATCTCCTTAAATTCCCACCTTTTTGCAGTTTCTCGTTTGCAGGTCTCGTATCAGATAGAATTGTCCCTATAGTCTTAACCAACATAATGCACGGCGACTTAACTTCTGTAAAGCGAGTACCAAGCCAATTATTTCTTAACCTTATTTCTGATATCGAATCAAGAACTCCCAAGTTCCCTAAATCCGACTAGGTAAATATCGGGCTGGTACCCACCACCCTCCCCATTTGCACGATCAGTAGGTATTCCGAATACGTTCTCATTCTTTTTACATGGCTAATACTATACACAAACAGATGGGATACACAAATTCTGTTCTGGCTGTTTTGGCGGAAGGGGATTCGAGTTGGGGAGTATGCGTCCACCCTTTATCACAAACATGATTAATTCAGATTAACAGGCCGTCCCCGTGTAACTAAGGGATAAAGGCCAAAGCAAAAGAAGAAGAAAAGAATAACTCGCAACATAACTATTCTTCCTGAATGATATTACAAAACATTGGAAACCAAGGTGCTGGCAAAAGCGTCCGTACGCTTTACCAAGTTCAACATGCAGAGTACAGCTGATAGTGGTTCCAGTAACCACACTTCAAACAGCGTCTGGGAAGCATGTGTATTCCTTTGCCTGATTCTGATTATTAACTTGGCAAGAAAACTTCGGACGTCAGCTATTTTCTTCCTCGCTAAGCCAAACACAGTTCTTTGGTTGGGTTAACAGACGACAGGGAATGCTGTAGGGGCGAATATGTGTTCACAACTAAGACCACGGTCGCCTCTTAGATGTATAATACATGCCGTCAGATATCTTATGAGAAAACCAGTTAATCGTAAATCAGCATCAGAACAGCAGAAAGTTCCACAGAGTTGGGAATGTGAGAAGGTTTGACACGTATCCCCTTTCAGATGTTAAAGAGAAGTAATACTGCCTCAGGATTGAACGGTAGTGCGAAATTAAAAAGAGCTATGACGATCCAAAAGGCATTCAAAATCATATCGAACTAATATAGCCAAGAATAATATAGTGAAGCGAGAAATAGCGACGTTACAAGAAAGTTCTTGTTATCGGATAGACTGTACGCATCAGAGAATAACTTGCGAAGGCCATTCTGGAGTTGCAGAGATTCAGCAACAGGAGCAGAAGATTCTCAGGAAAATGTATGGACCCACATAAGGGAACGGAATCTGCATGGAAAGGAGAATATGTGTCATTTAAATTGAAATAGACTTGTTTACTAAAATCATGCACATGGGGTGCTTGAAACTTTATCTCCACATACGTAGCATTGCGAACAATACTATCGCCAAAAGATTACCCGACACTAGTAATTTGAAGGAAATCAAAATCAGCTGGTTAGAAGGAGCTACGGAAGATTTACGTGACTCGCAAATCACAGAATAATACTTAGTAAACCACCTACCCTTTGGAAAACTGGTAACAAAGCAGAAACTCGCCGAGAAGCCTAATGACAAGTGTGGCAAGAAATGGTCAGAGGAAAGGAAGATGTACAAACGGAAGTCAAGAAGATATTTTGGTAGGATAAGATAGCAGAAGTAACCAATTACCAAGATGAAACGCGCTCCACTGTTGAGAAAAACGAAGACAGAAAAATGACATACAGGATGTCTGGGCGCTTTGCTGCAAACAGCAGTTCTCCTCGAGCTAATACGTTTCCTGTGTCCCTAACAAAATTTAGTTGTTATGCGGTGACACATATCCAATAAAAACAAACTTTGCTGCATAAAATATTACAATTTTCGTGTCTTGCCCCCCCCCCCCCCCCCTCTTGTAGACTGTAATAATCTCTGTAAATTTCTGTAGGTAACAGTGGTAAAATACAAGGAGCGAAAAGCAGTTACAAGAGCCGAGGGACATGAAAGGGAAGGAATGGATGAGAAGAGATTCAGGCAAGGTTGTAACCTGTCCCCGTTCCTATTCAATCTGTACACTGAGCAACTACTAAAGGAAACCAAAGAAAAATCTGTAGGAGGAATTAAAGTTACGGGGGAACAAATAAAAGCTTTGAAGTTTGACGATGGCTCTGTAATGTATTCTACACGATGTTGTAGTGCCTGTGTTATTATGAATTACGATGCGAAGTTCGTAAGGGCATGCATGCATGTCAAAAGGAACACGCACTGCGGTAACTACTACAACAGAGAATATGGACAGCTATCAACTGTAGAATGGAATGACGACAGTGAAGATTTGTGCAGGGCCGGGACTCGATCCCGGAGTTCCCCCAATCGCAAGCGGGAGCTTTATCATTTGGCTGTCCATGCACGGGTGATCGCCACACCTTAACTTCCATATGTCGTCAGCCATGCGTCTGTAGCCTGTATTAGTACATCCATTATTATTTTATATTCCAGAACAGCAGAGAAATTTTACTTTAAAGTCGCGTGCTCGACATCGGAAGATACATACGATATTGCAGTGCCTATGTTATTCTGAACTGCGATGCATAGTTCCTCTGGACATGCATGCATCACCAAAGAAAATTTTCATCGTAATTAAAAATCATATTTCTCTGCCAACTTCGAACAAAGAATGCAAAAATCTGATGAATACGAAGTAGTAGGAGATCTCGATCGATGTGGTGTCGAGGCTGTGGCAGAAAGCGATGTGAGTGTCTCCAGCAAAGATAGTGAAGGCGAAGAAGGAAGGGGAGGCGACAGCTGGAGCGAAAGGTCAAGGATGATGACTTTCTTTCTTCATAACAGTTTGGTGGTATGAATTTTTCACTGTGAAGCAACCACAAAATTCAGGTTTCATGTATTATTCAAAGTTTATAACATGTCAACAACATTATAGGCTCATCAAGCTAATTCACATTCTCTTCCAAGATACATTGTGGATGTCTTATCCTTATATGATGTCGTAAGTTTATTGTGCTCCTCCCGTTTTTAGTCTTTCAAAGCAAGTGGAGCACTGAATTTCATTGCTACAACACCTTGTAAAATATTTGCAAACTAGGGAAGTGCTATTCTGCAATACAACCGATGTCCAAGGATGACAGCGAAGAACTACCGTGTAGACCAGGTAGGGACAAGTGTTACACGCTCCACGTATATACGTACCGATAGCAGGCCACGCCACGTGGACATTATTGTCTCAACAATGATGTAACGATCTTTCTGCCATATGTTTGTTGCTAGTTTCGAACTGTCGGCGTTGTAAATGAAATAGCACTGATCGCTTTTCCCACTTTCTGTAATAACGCAATATCTCAGAGAAATGGGGATTTTTCGAATAAATATGGCTCGTGTCTAGAAACGCTTTAGCTAAAAACAAAAAATTTCAGCACTGCTGTGTAACACCACAATTACATAAACCCTGATAAACAAGGGACAACGGCCTTGCGGCAGTGGATACACCGGTTCCCGTCAGATCACCGCAGTTACGCGCTGTCGGGCGTGGCCGGCACTTGGATGAATGACCATCCGGGCCGCCATGAATTGTTGAAATTTTTCGGGGTGCACTCAGCCTCGTGATGCCAACTGAGGAGCTACTCGACCGAATAATAGCGGCTCCGGTCATAGAAAACCATCATAACGACCGGGAGAGCGGTGTCCTGAACACACGCCCCTCCCACCCGCATCCTCAGCCGAGGATGACACGGCGGTCGGATGGTCCCGATGGACCACTTGTGGCCTGAAGATTGAGTGATGTAATAAACAACCCTTTGTTGTAAAAGAAGTAGGAAAGTTAGTCATCCTGACAGTGACAGCAGCTACTGACGACAATATTTACACTTGTGATAATTTGATAAACAGGAATGTCACGTGAATAATAATATTTATCGTGAAATAGAGGCGGAATGAAAGAAAATGATAGTATACGCAAAAAAACATCAAAGAAAGAATAGCAAAATTATTAATAACGAAGGTTAAGGCCCAGATGGTAAACTGGGCAAAGATAACATTTACCATAGAAGAGAGTTGTAGCCGCAGCGAAAAGGAAGTTCGATGTGACTACAATGTAACTCGGAAATGGAAATGTTAGCTTCAGTTGCTGTCTAGTCGCTCTCTAGTACTATTGCGATCGTAGCATGTATGTGAGTGCTACTAGATTGTTTTAAGCTAATCGGAAGTTTGAAAGTTTTGCGATATAGATTGAACCATTATTCAGAAGTCATACTGAAGCAAAGTCATCTTTGCCATTAGCAAGATAACGGGATACTGAGATTCGCGACGAAGTTAAATGGTGTGAAATCTGTAATGGGACTTAGCCTTCGTGCCTTCGTGATACTGAATAAGCACGAACATTGAACGACATTGAAAAAGAAAGATCGCCGACAGAAAAACAGTTATTAGTCTCGAGTAGGTAACATATAAACTCCAACACGAAGAATTACAAGGGACAATAAAATTGGATCAAACTTTAATTCTTCGTGTCGCCTACATAATTGATAGACTTTATCAAGTGTACTAGTGACAATTATTTTACTATTACAATATTATGAAGTGAAAAGTGAATCTATGATTTTAAACAGTGAACAATCGTCGATTTGTCCCAAGATTACATGTTATCCCTGGAATTACGTCGTGTAGTTATTGAACACGCGACGTAGCGACGTCTTGACGACGGAATAACAATTTATCAACTTAACATCCTTGCAATTCCATAATTTGGCCACGACTTGGGTGATGAATTGAAGATTCAAGACTTTATATTATTAATGTTCAACATCCATTATCTAACAGGGCATAATACAAAAACGAACTACAGTTAGCCAGTTCGCGCAAGCTGAAGAGTCTGTCGCGGACTCACAACAAAAGAAAACCACAAGAGGAGTTTGTGCTTTTCTACTAGTTACAGGGTGGCGTTGTCGTGAGCGACGGATGCCGTTCCACGTCATACCGACTAGGGTAACCATCACCACCGAGTCGTGTCAACTCGAAGGAGACGCAGACGCCACAGCTGCTATGAGAAACTGATATCCCCGTGTTATTATACAGTCATTAATCCTCTTGTGAATGCCGCTGTTGTTCTTAATTCCGTGCCTGCCAAGAAAGCTGGAGAGGAATTCTGCCTTACGCAAGTCACATTAAAAGTTTTGTTTTCAGCGCTGTTCGTGCTAACTCCAACGGGTTTATTTATTTATTTATTTTCGTTCTGACATGAAGCTTTGGATGTTTTTGCTGGTAGTTTTTGGTCTACTACACAGCCCAACAAGTGCTGATATATGGCTGTGTAAAAAAAAAAAAAAAAAAAAAAAAAAAAAAAATCTTGCAGAATGCGGAATACCATTTTCAATTACCCAGTTATTTGTAAAAAATAAAAAAAAGACCCGTCATAATCGAGACCGAGCAAGCAGCGGTTGTTATTGTTGTTGTGGTCTTCAGTCCTGAGACTGGTTTGATGCAGCTCTCCATGCTACTCTATCCTGTGCAAGCTTCTTCATCTCTCACTACTTACTGCAACCTACATCCTTCTGAATCTGCTTAGTGTATCCATCTCTTGGTCTCCCTCTACGATTTTTACCCTCCACGCTGCCCTCAAATGCTAAATTTCTGATCCCTTGATGCCTCAGGACATGTCCTACCAACCGGTTCCTTCTTCTTGTCAAGTTGTGCCACAAACTCCTCCCCATTTCTGTTCAATACCTCCTCATTAGTTATGTGATCTACCCATCTAATCTTCAGCATTCTTCTGTAGCACCAAATTTCGAAAGCATCTATTCTCTTCTTGTCCAAACCATTTATCGTCCATGTTTTACTTCCATACATGGCTACACTCCATACAAATACTTTCAGAAACGACTTCCTGATACTTATATCAATACTCGATATTAACAAATTTCTCTTCTTCAGAAACGCTTTCCTTGCCATTGCCAGTCTACATTTTATATCCTCTCTACTTCGACCATCATCAGTTATTTTGCTACCCAAATAGCAAAACTCCTTTACTACTTTAAGTGTCTCATTTGCTAATCTAATCCCGTCAGCATCACCTGACCTAATTCGACTACATTCCATTATCCTCGTTTCGCTTTTGTTGACCTTAATCTTATATGCTCCTTTCAAGACACTGTCCATTCCGTTCAACTGCTCCTCCAAGACCTTTGCTGTCTCTGACGTTAATCAGAAGAGAAACACCGGTATCGGTCTTAACCGGTCGTTTGTTGCTATCCCTAGTCAGTAGACGGCATTAGAATTTTTCCGTGTTTCCTCACACATCCAACAGGCGGCACAAGCCCTGATCCAACAATGGCGCACCAGTAAGGTCCCGTCGCTTTCTCCAAACGGGGTGCTGTTGCCGCTACCGGTCCATTGTGCGCGGTTTGAAGTCCGGCGAGCACCGCATCGCCCCCAGCACGGGCGTATCTGACGCCTGCTAGGCGGGGCACGTCCTGCGACGTACGCGCCAAGAATTGCGCGTCACGGGAAAAATAAAACGCCGAGGGGCAAGGGGCGCGGGAGAGGATGGTGGAGGGAGGGGCAGGGGCATCCCCAGGGAGCGCCAGGGAGACGCCGTCTGTGGCAGCTAACCCCGTCTAAAGACGTCAATCAACTGCCGTCCAGGGACAACACCAGCCCCGGTAATACACGTCTTGTCAATTTGCGTCAGTGCTGTTTTCTACTCTGCAGCTGCAAGGAATGAGCAAACAGTACCTGCAGCTATTTTGAGAGCACGTGCCCGGCGTTCTAAGAAAGTAGCTTCGGCACGGTGAGGTATAAGATGCGCATAACGGCCGTTGTTCCTTTGGCACTCGAAACCGAACCTGCTTACTGTCCAATTGGGAGGTGTCAGTACCGATACGAATTTTACTGGTAACTCTATTCTCACAGACCCACTACTGTAAAGAGTGTATGCGCTCGAAAAGGAATACTGTAACCACTCGTGTCTGCATTGTGTTGTGTAGCGCTGTACTGAAAAAGAAACTCACTACAGCAGTTACGTTAGATCAGTGATTAACTTGCAGAATTCGAGTGACATAAATATATTTAATGAAAGCCGGACTTTGAAAGCTTTACAGCTGGGAAGAGTGTTGTAGCTTGAGGAGAGTCTATTTTGTTTTCTGGTACCACCCATAATTGTTCCGGCAGCACTCAAAGACGAAATATTGCGACAAGTGCATGACTATGTGTTGTCAGGCCATAAGGGACGCCGGGCAGTGAACAGACGAATAGAGAAGAAGTTGAGAACAAGAAGGTCTGATGTTGAGCAGCATGTGAATGACTAGGTACCTTGTACAGAAAGAGCTGACCTCAGTTATCAAAAACTCGCTTTGCAAAGATTACCAGTGGACTCTGAACGCTTTCAAATGTTTGAAGTTGGCGTCTTAACACACTGTAGTGGGACACCTGCTGGAAATAAACAAGAACTGAAAATTTTAGATCATGTATCAAGGTTCTTGGCTAGGGTGGCACATCCCGGTCAACGGGATAGTACAGTAGCTCATGCATTGGCGGGTTGCCTGAAACTTATTTATGGATCAGGGTACAAGTTTTGTCTAAGACTTGATGGCGTAGTTCATATCCAGAAATTGTGGACAAACCCACTGTATCCAGAAATCAATGGAAGAATGGAACGATTTCAAAGGGCCTTCTCTGAAGTGTTGAGTTACTGTGCTGATAGCCAGCATTGTGACTGGGCTACATGTCTGCAGTATGTAGTTTGTGTTTATGAATCAAACGTACGTCAGTTAAGACATGACCTTCGCTGCCAGTGGGCACTGAGTGAAATCAGTGAGGAAAGTTGGAAATTTGTGCCAAACCAAGATGCGAACCCGTGTTTCCTGCTTACTAGGAAGATACACTGACCAGTGCACCATCTGGACACACTGGTCCTCGCAACTACACAGACTACCCTAGCACGTCTCCAGTCAGATCTATTTCTCAATTTGTTCACATCCTCACTCTACTATTGTAGTGACCATTGGCGATTTTCTTCATTACTCGAAGCGTTTCTATGACATCAATGAGCGTTCGAGTATGCTGTGCATCCCATCCTCACCCCATTAATAAATGTGGTGTCTGTTCTTTCAGGTATATCTGAAAGAAGAGACACAATTTTGATCCTTATGAATCAGTCAAGACACAAAGGAACTAATGACATTAGCGGCCACCGTGCACTGGTTTAGATCGCTGGGGAAAGTTGAAAATTTTTGCTGGACAGCTTACTACTTACTAGGCAGATGCGCTGATGGATGTGCCATCCGGGCACAGTTGTCATCAGAACTGCACGGTCTACCGTAGCACGCCCCCCATCAGATCCTAATTTTCAACTTATCCATACACTTATCCATTATCGTCGGTAATCGTACAGCTTCACCAATTCCTGTGAGATTTCGAGCGCTGTGTGCATATGCTCTGCAGTGATCAATAGTTAGTCGTCCTAACCTTATTTATACACTGAAGCGCTAAAGAAACTGGTATTGGCATGCGTATTCCAATACAGAGATATTTAAACCTGCAGAATAGGGCGCTGGTGTCGGAATCGCCTATATAAGGCAAGTGACTGGCGTTGTTTGATCTGTTTCTGCTGCTACAATGGCAGGTTATCAAGATTTAAGTGAGCTTGAACGTGGTGCTATAGTCGGTGCACGAGCGATGGGACACAGTATCTCTGAGGCAGCAATGAACTGGGGACTTTCCCGTACTACCGTTTCACAAGTGCACCGTGAATATCAGGAATCCGGTAAAATATCAAATCTCCGACTTTGCTGCGGTCGGAAAAAGATCCTGCAAGAACGGGACCAACGGCGACTGAAGAGAATCGTTCAACGTTAACGAAGTGCAGCCTTTCCGCAAATTGCAGCAAATTTAAATGCTGGGCCAGCAACAAGTGTCAGCGTGCGAACCATTCAACGAAACATTATCAATATGGGCTTTCGAAGCCGAAGAACCTCTCGTGTACCATTGATGACTGCACGACACAAAGCTTTACGCCTCGCCTTGGGTTGCCTGGTCGGACGAGTCTCGTTTCAAATTGCATCGAGCGGATGGACATGCACGGGTATGGAGACAACCGCATCAATCCATGGACCCTGCAAGTCAGCAGGTCACTCACTGTTCAGGCTCGTGGAAGCTCGGTAATGGTGTGGGGCGTGTGCAGTTGGAGTGATATGGGACCCCTGATACGTCTAGATACGACTCTGACAAGTGACATGTACGTAAGCATCCCGTCTGATCATCTGAATCCATTCACGTCCATTGTGGATTCTGACGGACTTGGGCAATTCCAGCAGGACAGTGCGACACCCCACAGCTCCAGAGCTGTTTCAGACTAACTCCAGGAACACTATTCGGAGTTTAAACCCTTCCGCAGGAATCTCATTGAGCATATCCGGGATACCTTGCAACGCGCTGTTCAGAAGAGATCTCCGTCCCCTCGTACTCTCACGGAATTATGGTCAGCCCTGTGGCATTCATGGTGTTAATTCCCTCCAGCACTACTTCAGACGTTAATCGAGTCCATACCAGCCGTGTTGCGGCACCTCTGCGTGCTCGTGGGGGCCTTACATGCTATTAAACAAGTGTATTACTTTCTTTGACTCTTTATTGTATATGTGGTGTGTGTTCTTTCGGACATGTCTGTGAGTTTGGCTCTGAGCACTATGGGACTTAACATCTATGGTCATCAGTCCCCTAGAACTTAGAACTACTTAAACCTAACTAACCTAAGGACATCACACAACACCCAGTCATCAAGAGGCAGAGAAAATCCCTGACCCCGCCGGGAATCGAACCCTGGCGTGGCTGTCTGTGAGTTTATTGCAGACGATAATCAAAGGAAAAATTCGGGAAGAAATTTTAGAAACAACGGAGGAATCTTTCACGGAAGAACAATAATACTCTGTAATCTTAAATATTCAGAATTTCTACCAGACGAGCTAAGGCAGAGATGTGCTAGTCAGAATTACAGTTACCGCCCACGTAACGGAATTCAGGGCAACAGGTGAGCATTGCCTTACAACCTCCGAGCAAGGAAAGTGGAAATGCGAAGGAGCTGGAGTGCTACATAACAGGGTAATGTGAAGTAACACTTCATAATTTCAGTATCAGAGCGCCACTACCAAGTCAGTCTTAGGCAGAAGGACCTGAGCTCAGCGACCCAGAATAATTACTCAGTTAACATTGTGAGGGAAGAGGCGCTGACGAGAGTAATAAACGAGGGCAAATGTCTTCACACACTCAGAGCCGACACCTCTCGGACACGGTTTCACCCCTTTAAATAACGAGGCTTTCGTAGCTCAAAGAGACGTTCAGCCGTGCTGCCATTCTGTCTGTATCGCAAGAACCATGGAAGACTGATCGATGATGGTCTGCCTGCTTCCTGACTTAGCAACGAGACGCGGCCAAACTGATGCATAACACAGCCATGGTCTCTTAGTTTTGTCTACTGGAACATCAGAGATGAAGAGAAAACTGGAATATGGCCTGGCCTAACAACCCCCCTTCAAGGGGAAACTGATTCGTAATTACTACTGAACTCGTGTCTTTGTGATTATTGTTTGTTCAGCTGAAAATCATTAAGAAATCAATTCTCAAGTATCTGACTGTGAGTTTTGAAGTTTTCTCAAACAACTACTCGCAACTGTTCCGCAATGCTCCTGTACACAATGGACAACTACCTCATCTTGCCGTTGCAACTGCGCGATCTTCAACATGCTAAAAATAGCTCAAAAGCAGTACTGCGATCCATGCGGTGTGCAATGCATGGTCATGATAATTGGAACAAGTATTGCCATATTTTTTTGTATAGAGAGATTAAATGATCAAGAGGAGCATGGCCAACCACCCTCAAACGATGTAAAGTTAGCTTTGAAAAGCGCGCCTCAGCGCGTAGCGTGAAGCAGTCACCCTCCGTTTTCTGGCGGTGGCCCCGTTCTCGCAATTGAAGGCTTGGGTGTCTCCCTCTAGCGGGAAAGAAGAAAAGTGGGCTGTTCGCGTGGGTTTGTGAAGTGGCTGTATGGGCTCTCGTGGAGAGTTGGCAGTCGAGTAATCAAGAAGCGATTTCTCTGCCGGTGCAAGAGGGACAGCATGCAGACCGCGGCATCAGCGTAAGCGACGCGAGCAGCGGCTCCGTCGTATGGGGCGTTAACTGCTCGTCGCGAAAGGGATCTTCCTGAGCGTGCGTCCGCGTGGGGCCTAATCTGCAGTTCGGCCGCATGCTGTCGACCGGCGAGGAGGTTCTGAAAATTGGCGCGCCTTCCTGCGTCCGTTGAAACGGCTGGTAGCGGGCGGCTCGGCAGAGCATTTGGAGGTGCTCCGTTGGTTCAGTCCTGGGAGTCGTAACGCACCAGAAGTTAAGTATTGATTGTTAGCAGATTTTATAAAATTTAACTGAATTCAATTTACTTATTCTTGTTAATTATACCAGCCATTCATTATCGTCTGCCCATCGGCGGGAAGGTGGTAATATTAGAAAGGGTGGTCAGTTTGTCCCCTTTTGAGGATGAAAGGGGGAGTCAGAGTAAATCTGTGGTTCGGATTGGTTCCTTCCCCTCCCAGCTTACCTACGGGTTTATTCGACTTTTAGCCTCTGCCATGGCTGTGAAAGTCTAAGGCACCAATGACTGTACTGTTTAAAATGCAAGACACTAAGACCTGATCCACACCCTCGCCTGCCATAACTAGTATTACTAGACTCACGTGTAAAAGTACTCTAAGAAAGAAGAAAACTTTCTTTTGCTTCGTGGTAAGAACTAGGCAATTGCATAACGAGTTCCTGCTCATCTGGAAGCTGTAACTT
The DNA here is from genome assembly GCF_021461385.2 of Schistocerca piceifrons. NCBI lineage: Eukaryota > Metazoa > Arthropoda > Insecta > Orthoptera > Acrididae > Schistocerca > Schistocerca piceifrons. The sequence goes on from NC_060139.1 coordinate 892,380,338, forward strand.
ACGTAAATTTGTGTTTATATATTTTTGGCTATAATCAAGCACGGTTGTTAATGTACGCGATAGAGGATTTTTTATATTGTTTCTAGTTAGCAAAAACTGTTGTGTGTTTTTCCAATTCAATACCTTTTAAGGCTTTTACTCAACGTACTTATGTGCTTTATAGAGGTAGTTGGTTATTAGTGAATTTTCTTGACAGGCAAATGTTTGCCATTTTATTACGGATAGAAATTGTTGCCTTGAAAGTAGAATGTTGTAAAAGTTCGCAAGTCCTACCTGGCGAGCGTGTGTGTTTGCCGTAAGTTAACTGGCACAAATTTGTAAAATTTGTTTTTTATATATTTCAGAAATGTTGATGTTATTAACTGTGAGTGTCCCCCCGTGTGCATGACTCAAGCATTTTGGTGTTTCTATTTTGAGAACTTTTGTAAACAGGATTGTCTTTATATGTTGCTGACAAATTCGATTCGGCGTCATTTAATGAATGGAGTGAAATTCACCTTTAATTTTGCTGAGCTTCAAATATTATACAGCGTCGTGTTGTATACGTTAAATTGTTTGCCTGTACTTGCCATTTACTGACGTCAAATTTTTTATAATAATTTAATAATTCAAAAGTCCTTTCCTATCGTAAATTGTGAATTATTTGTTAAATGATTGGTGGTTTTTTTTAATATCGTTTAGTCTTGTACAAAATTTGAATAAAGAGAATTACTGAAAATTATGTGCCGGCCTTGGTGGCCGAGCGGTTCTAGGCGCTAAAGTCTGGAACCGCGCGACCGCAACGGTCGCAGGTTCGAATCCTGCCTCAGGCATGGATGTGTGTGATGTCCTTAGGTTAGTTAGGTTTGAGTAGTTCTAAGTTCTAGGGGACTGATGACCTTAGAAGTTAAGTCTGATAGTGCTCAGAGCCATTTGAAACATTTGAAAATTGTGTGTAATTTCACCAGTTATTCCTTGGCACCTACATCCACTTTACATTTTGTGTGTTGTTTGAGATTTAAAACCTTTTGTGAACCAGTAGTAATTTTACAGTTCACTAATGAACACTTTAATTTACTATATTCGCAAAATAGGTTATTTAAACACAGACAAATTTTACACAGACTTTAATTATTCCACAATTTCTATACTCAATAAACACATATCTGGCCACAACAAAGACACGAATATTACTCTCAGTGTGTGCATACACAAATCTGACAAAATCCCTCCAGTGCGGAAACAAGCAACATTTACGTGTAACGAAAAGGCAACTTGCCAAAAAACTTGTATTTATACCTCTTGTGTACATAGTTCCGCGTAGTCAGCGTGTACACAACTTTCCCACTAGACCGCGCCCCGCTAAGCACAACAGCGCAGGCGCAGCGCTTGTCCGTCTCCGCACTACGAGATGGCGCTGCCATAGAGACTGACCAAATTCTGCTTCCGCCGATCCGCATATTAATATGTAACGCAGCCGATGACATTGCTGCTAACGTAGAACCTTTTCTCCCCGCGGATCACACTCGCGCAGTGATATATGAACGCGCGAGGTATTAAAACAAGTGTACAAACCTCCGATTGGTCAGTCTACATTTGTCTGCACCAGTCTGTACCAGTCTGCATTAGTCTGTACGAGTTCTACATTTGTCTGTACCGGTCTATAGTCAAGTTTCAGTCTGCGCCTAATAAGATTACCATATTCCTATACATAGCCATGAAGATAAATTTATAGACACTTTTGTCAAGTATCAGAGATATATGTGAGAACAAGATTAACGTACCAATACCAAAGGAACTTCAGATTGTCAATTGTAAATATCATTCAGAACCAAGTTAAGTAATTTTTATGCTTGTTATTATTTTAATAAATGTGTGTGAAAATTACTCAAGTTCTGTTTAAAGTTGTTCACCGTCAATCTGCTACTCTAAGGGTGCAAGTGGCATTTCTATCGTCTGACCTAATGGCAGAAGATAAGCACGCCACTATAAGACCACGAGGCATATTGCCGACGCTCGCCTACTTCGTTGGAGCGACAAGTCAAATAATCTGATGGCGTGTGTACTGAAGGTCGTACAGTACGCACACCACAATACCGAACTCACCTCCGGCGTTACTACCACGATCCCGGCGGGCTGCCACCTCTAATGTTGCGCAGATTCTACCAGCCGCTGGCTGCAAGCGATCACTTCCGACTTCTCCTCAACAACTGTTCGCTTATTGCTACTCGCGATAGTAATATATCAGATTCAGAGTTTGTGTGTGCAGACCACAGCTAAATCATTGGTCAACTTTGCAAAGAAGTATTAACGTTCAACTATCACATTCCAACTTAGATGATCTGCAAGCTGTTATCAACATATATAGATCAGGAGTGGTGTGTTCGTGCAGCCGCCTGGCTGACTCGTGAGCATCTTCTGCAGTCTTAACTGATGCGTAGTGGATGACCAGGTCCTAGTCTTAATGACAGCTGACAACCTGGACCACAGTCGGCTCTCCTAATCTGAGCACACAATGGGCTGTCTACGACAGTGCTCAGGTGGGAGCGGCACTGTACTGTAGAACGTCTCGGCGGGAAACACTTTCTCATCCCCTTGCTGCCAGCACAGCACGCGGCTGTGGCGCACTGACCCGTGGCGGCCATATCATGGTTCAAATGGCTCCAAGCACTATGGGACTTAACATCTGACGTCATCAGTCCCATAGACTTAGTACTACTTAAACCTAACTAATCTAAGAACATCACAGGCATCCATGCCCGAGGCAGCATTCGAACCTGCGGCCGTAACAGCAGCGCGGCTCCGCACTGAAACGCCTAGAACCGCTCGGCCACAGCGGCCGGCTGCCATGTCATGATTCACTGACGGGGCCTTAGCACTTCATTGTCGCACATGCTCAAGCCTAGCTGCCTATGTAAAAGCATTTAATAACTATGTAAATTCAGTATGATAAATAAATGTTATTGCAGACACCACTGTGTCACTGTCGCCTCCATGCATATACTGCACCATTCATGCTCAGTGTGTCCCCTGCCTCCTGCCAACAACGCGACCCCAGCCTCCCTGGTCGCAACGGAACTTCACAACACCGTCGCTTACGAAATACTGATTGCACTGATAAATCGCTCACGTGTGGTGGGATCAAAAATGGCACCTGATTACGGGCGACATTGGTATGCTTAGATATCCAGCGATATTTCGCTCGTGTGTACGGTGCTCTGACAGGATTTTTTATCGGGCGATTAAGCGTGTTTCTGTTGCTATGTAAAGATTATACATCTACTGCTGCCAGAAACTTAATCTGTATACAATTTGGAACGAAAGATTTCCAAAAGATTGTGCAAAAATTAAAATATCTAGTTTAAGAGAAACTTGAAAATTATGTTTTGGCCCTATTTACGATAACGTTGTTTTCAGGTTGAAATCAATAAACAGTATCGGAATACGCTACATGGGCAAAGAAATAATATGTCCCATAGCGGTACTCCTTTTGAATGTGAAATAGGTGAGAAATGTCTTTTATCCTGCAACAAATTTTCTGTAGAAACTACGTTAGTTGAATGGTTTGCTGAACTACTGAACACAACATGCTGCATTATTCAAGTACATCAAATGCCCAAGAATTATCCATAAATATAACTGAAAGTTTTCGTTTAAAAGTTAGAAGACAGATTGTGAATTTGTGAGTTCTTTCAGAAAACGTATTTGTGTTGCAGGCTATTTCTAGGGAGAACAGAAACAATTATCCAGTAATTAAATTAAGAAATATGAATCATCCCCATCTCTCTTTTCTGGCCACGGTGTGGAAAGATGTCAGCTGAACCGAAGATAAACGTCGGAATATGAGTCCATCTGCTAAGCTAGGAACGAAAGTTTTCCTTAAACCATACGAGTTACGCGAATTCCAGGTAGAGAACTTTAAATTATGTTGAACATTGTTATTTGTTGTTGAATTGCGTGTGAGGAAGGAATGGGTTAGACATCACTGCCATTTTAAAGTACGATGAAGCGGCACGGAGTTGAGAGTGTGTATAAACAGAACGTAAATGTAATTCTGATTATTCTCAGAGTTGATTTTTACAGTGCTTGATGGCGTAAAGTAAATATTCATTGAGCTGGTTTGTAGAAATAACACACTTTCGTGGAGGTACGTACAAGACTGCGAAAATATTTTGTTGACACCGACCTACATAGGGAGCAACGATCACCACGATAAAATAAGGGAAATCAGAGCTCGTACGGAAAGATAGAGGTGTTCATTCTTTACGCGCGCTATACGAGATTGGAATAATAGAGAATTGTGAAGGTAGTCAGACACTTGAATGTGATTTGCAGACTATCGATGTAGATGTAGATATAGATAGATACACTGATGAGTCAAAACATAATGACCACCTGCTTAATTGTTTGTTTGTCCGTCTTTGTAATGAAATACGTCGCTGATACTGCGTATCAGAGATCCGACGATTTGTTGGTAGGTTTGTGGAGATACGTGGCATTAGATGTCTACACACAGGTCACGAAATTCGCATGAACGGCCTGCTGATCGTGGTGGGCAGTGATAGCGCCCGATAGTGTCATAGATCAGGCGAATCCGGTCGCCGAGACATCAACATGAGTTCAGTATAATGCTTCTAACACCACCAAACACTGTGGCACAGTCAGTTATAGAACTGAAAGATGACATCGCCGTGGAAGACATCAAGCATGAAGGGATGCAGGTGGCTCGCAGTTGTCAGCGCGTCTGTGATTACCACCACAGGTCCCATGAACGCGCAGGAGAATGTCTCCCATAGCATAATAATGCTTCCAGTGGCCTGCGCCAGTTGCGTTTTGGGCGTTACGAGTCACCGTTCACCTCGATGACGGCGTTTGTAGAGACCACTACCATTGATCTAGTGTAGCAAAAGTGGTTCACCCGAAGACCCGAAGCGTTTCCATTGATCGACGGTCGAATCCCATAAGTGACGATGACGTTCGGTCAGCATGTGAACACGAAGGAGGAGTCTGCTGCGGAGCTCCACATTCAACAATGTAGATGAACAATGTGCTCCGAAACACTGGTGCGTGAACCAGATTTGTGTCTTTCGCCAGAGATGCCGCAGATCACCATCTATCCTACTTTACTGGACAGACAAGCCTCCGAAACTCATGTTCTTTGTAGAGTTGTCGATATCCAGCCATTTAGCGCCTAGTAGTAGTTTCACAGTCCTTCTTCATCTTTCCGTAGATGCTCAAGGCGGTAGCACGTAAACATTCCATCAGCTTCGCCGTTTTCGAGATACTCGTTCAGAGGCTCTACGTAATAATAATCTGCCCTTTGTCAAAGTCGCTTATCTCAATGGATTTCCCCACTTGCAGCCCATACCATCTCTAGGATGGTCTCCCGTCCGTGTCTGCTCCGCTTACATACATTTGTTCCCGCGTCACGTGCCCTCAACGACACCAGAGGGCATCCAACGTCGCGGCGGGCAGTGGTCATTATGTTTTGGCTTATAAGTGTAAATACACTATTTGTCATTCACTGATTCTCATAATTCTACGATAATTAAAAGTATACCAATAAAGTGAGAACACTTCAAGCTTTAATGTGTTAATTAAGTTACACTTTTAATTAAAACTGAACAATGGAAAGATTGCCATGCACGTCACGAACGACTGACTTTACCCAGTGACCTATTTCTGTTGTTAATGACTAAGTCAGTTTAGTATCCCTACAGGTCAGTTTGTAGGTGCGTTTTAAATTTTATAGTGTTTATTGTTTGATCGTGCCCCGGTGTAGTTCTTGAGATGATGTCAAGTCATTTGTCTGCCGCTGTTTTAGTAGTTGTTGCCAGCACATCAGCTGTTACTACTCTCCTAAAGAAGTAGTAACTAGGGTTTTAACGATGTCTAGATGAATATAACTGCAAGCCGTTGTCGGAGTTGTGCCACTAAACTTGACAAAGTTTCGTCAAATTATAGTCTCTTTACAGATTATGTTTGTTTAACGTTTCTATGTTCGAACCTATGAATTTATGGGAATGAACATAATAAGACATTAAGTAGCAATATTATCACCTACAAGTGACGGTGATTTAATCGTTCATTTGACCACTATTTGAATGAATAAGGATTGCCAATTTCTATAAACAACCAGGTGTCATTACATCATATTCCCACTAAGGACTGCGGCGCAGAAAATGGTGCGAGTGGAAAGTGGCTGGGAGATGTGTGGGCCGGAATCCTTAACAAGCTGTAAATATATTTATTAACAAGTTTCAGCAACTCGCACTTACAGAAGGAAGGTATTCAGTGCTCAATTTACCAAAATACCAAACGTAACATGTAACGCAATAGAACACGTGATAAAATAATCTGTCCCTTTGAATTTCACCAATTTTATATTAAACGGGGCAGGAAATATTATCCAGATAATAAGAACACAGCAGTAAAAGTAAGACAACAGACACAAAACTAGTCCTAGTCCACAACACTAAAACTTAAAATACCCGCAATCAAAGCCAACACTCTAACTAACGCTACACAAGTAGTCAACAAGGGAGCAAAGATCAGCGCTGGAATACACTAGCCCAAGTCGTCCCCTACTTTGCACAATAAATAAAAACAATAAAATAAAGCGAATTCCGCCGGCCGCGGTGGTCTCGCGGTTCTAGGCGCGCAGTCCGGAACCGTGCGACTGCTACGGCGCAGGTTCGAATCCTGCCTCGGGCATGGATGTGTGTGATGTCCTTAGGTTAGTTAGGTTTAAGTAGTTCTAAGTTCTAGGGGACTTATGACCACAGCAGTTGAGTCCCATAGTGCTCAGAGCCATTTGAACCAAAGCGAATTCCAAGAACAACACCTCGACAGTAGCCGCACCATAGTCTTAATTTGTGATCCCTTGGTACCTTAGTTTAGCCAAACCAGACATAATCCGCTGCACTACAAGGTAGCATTGACCACAGCCAGCACCATTTTCCATATCTATCGGAACTGACAACACACCACAGCCAATAACACTACATTCCTGCCGCGTGTGGTAGCCGCGCGGTCTGAGGTCTCTTGTCACGGTCCGCGCTGCTCTCCCCGTCGGAGGTTCGAGTCCTGCCTCGGGCATGGTGTGTGTGGCGTCCTTAGCGTAAGTTAATTTAAGTTAGATTGAATAGTATGTAAGCTTAGGAACCGATGACCTCAGCAGTTTGATCCCATAAGACCATACCACAAATTTCCAAACTACATTCCTCGCCATGCTGCATTCCCTTGTTCCAGAAACCCAAGCACCTTCAGACGCTCCAGACTGGACGAAGCCCTGTGTTTACAAGCAAGCCCTGACTGCGAATCCACCAGCCGGCCGCTGTGACCGAGTGGTTCTAGGCGCTACAGTCCGGAACCGCGCTGCTGCAACTGTCGCAGGTTCTAATCCTGCCTCGGGCATGGATATGTGTGATGTCCTTAAGTTAGTTAGGTTTAAGTAGTTCTAAGTCTAGCGGACTGATGACCTCAGATGTTAAGTCCCATTGAGAGGCACCCACATGCCTTGCTCATACTGTGGCATCAAGCAGTCAGGCCTGCAAGATGAGTGGTCTGCCAAGCGAGTGGACTCATTCTTATTTATCGAGTAACATGAACTCTAGTATTCACAATTAAGTTACAAGTTATTCTTCTGTTTGAATATCACGCAACGGAAACGGAAACGCAAATCTGACTATTAGTAATTTACACAACTCTGACTGTTCACTACGCACTGGCAATTCTTATTTTACGACTTTGATCAACACGTGGCCACCGCACTGAATATGAATGGCGCACACATTACAAATTCTGGATATCATGACAACATACTATTCGAAGGAAAAGGCCACCAATCTTTTTCTTTTCACCATCTTTTTTATTCCGATAAATTCTATAACCTAAACACACAAATTCTATAATCTACAACAATAACACATGAGAAATTCTGCCCAGTGGGCATGGCTTTACATCGGTGATTCGCTATCTTATGGTCTCGTCATTATTTAACGCTACAGTGCACTTTCTGGATAGGATGGTGGATCTTTTGCTATATCTCACGCTTCGACTCTCACACCCATCATCACGAAAATTTCCTCCAGACCGAGTGGTACAAAAAGGAACATGCATAACCCACTGCCTCTGAAACTATCTTGTTACTGAAACTATCTTGTTACTCTCCCATGCCAACCACGCATACTTAAATTTCACAAAATACATCACACTGGCAACATACAATACAAAGAATAGTCACAACGTTATAATCACATCACTTTCAGCTTTCCCACTTCAATTAATATTCATCCCAGTTTCACACGACACTGCCCCACTTCATAACTTTTCTTTCCTACTATGAACTATGGAGGATATATGCACATCTTCCTGTGCAATGCAAGCCAAGTGGCGTTGCTGGATAGACAGCCGACTCACCTTGCTTCACTCTCTGAGTATTATAGTTTGAATCAGGCGTCACACGGAAACATAACACGCAAAGTAATATTAAGAACATATTCGTCACACACGCGAGTCCTCAACTGATACCATGAACGAGTACTTCTCTTTATCCTTTATCTCACACACAGATTGAGACTCACACAGTACTCACCACGTGGAAGTACTCGTCTCTAATTTCAAGTCCTGCACACGCGATTTCTTAAATATTTCCAACTTATAGTACACACGCCAGTAATTCAGCTTAACTTATGCACTCGGAAGTATTTCAACTTATTGCTACACGTGGTTTCATTGTGACCGTTGGCCACTTCCGAAGATTACTACGATCCCCTTAGTATTACCTGCCTGACATTTAATTCTCCCCACAAAAGTTCCTGAAATAGATAAATTATTATTCAAACTACTCTTAAGTATTTCACATTTGTCTTTACAGAGCACACCTAAGACAGGTCTTACCAACACTAGATCCAGTGGCAGAGTGCTGAAACATGGCCGTTTTTCAGGTCCTCTCGCACTTCTGCTGAAGTGGGGAAGCACCATGCTACCGTATTGGTCAGCCACATTTCAGACGCTCAAAGCTCAGGTAAATTTCATCTCTTTGGTTCCACCAAAGGTGACCAAAAGACCGTCTCAAAGATGATCATACATTGCACATTCACTATCCACAGTTAGCAGACGACCATACATTCATTCATTTCACATATCACACCAAATTTGATGTAAGGATTTGTTTTGTGGGAGTACACATGTAATCAATTAAATAAATTGTCATTCTTTCCTACACTGGTATCCGGTTTCGGTGTATTAAGTGAAACTGAGTTAATATTACAAAAAAATATGTTGTTTTGAGAAGAATAACGAAGAATGTTGTACCTATTTTCAATGTCGGGCGGTACTGTACCCTTTCACCATAGTGCTCAGAGCCATTTGAACTATTTTTGAACAAAACAAGCTTGGCCGTTGCAACATCCATTGACCGGTGTTGAACAGAGAGACCTGTCGGCAGCTGTGCACGTCGCCCTGCGCTGGCACCAAATTGATGTTGCCTGTTAACATCCGTTCGCGAAACTGCTCCTCGCTGTGGTACCTCGCCGCTCGACGCCTTATCATGGCCCTGCGAGCGGTTATTTCGCTATAAATCGGCGGAAGGCAACACTAGCTCTGCCGCCAACCGCCAAGCGAGGCAGAGATATCGATGTGCCGTGGATCTCCTATTCACGGCGTAGGAATGTTTAAGAAAACTATAAAGTTTCGTTTTCTTAAGAACTCTTGATGTTCTCGAATAATTTTCATCCTGTCACTAACTAGCAAGAAACCACAATATTGTTGCATAAAGTCAAGGTCCCCAATTATAGTGTATGTGGACAACTGGTACGTTATTTTCCTACAAAAATATTATGTACTCGTTCTAGGCGTTTATGCTCTACAATATAGCTACGATGAATGACACACGACTTCAGTCGCCAATGTCGCTAACGTTTCATTTCAATGGATCAGTTATAGAAGAGAAACAATAACGTTTGTGTGAATAGGAATGATAACTGAAATGTTTACATCACAGATTATGTAAATGGAAAACACAAATTAATGGGATTACGGAAACGCCCTTTACCTCTTACTGTGAAATTTAATATTCTCTAAAAGTTCGATATACTGAGATAGGTTCCTGGCGATTCTCCCACAGTGCAGCAATTGTCCAATTCTACATAAAAGTGAAGCAGTAGTATGTCTCGTTCTTCGAAAAAGACTTAGACACTCCTCTCCAGAAGTTTGTGGGCATTGTCATGCTGAAATGACGTTGTGGTGCACCGATATGGACTAACGACCAGGAAGCTATAAAATTGGTCTCAGTGGCCTCGTGGCCAGAACAACGCCTTTTCTACGCTGAGAAACGTGCATCTGTCTCACCAGCTTCTTGCAGGCCTTGTCACAAACATATACGCCTTGTTCAAATCACTCATTAACCTTTGCATTAATAAAGGAATTTACCATATACCAACAGAGATGAAATTTTATAAAACTTTTCCTCATAACGATGTTTAACCGCTTACAGGCTTCAGTTCCGTATTTGAAATAATTTTAGATGCATTGAAAGTTAGCTAAAATCTACATTTTATCTTCCTATTAGAAACAATACGCTGACGCAGTAAAAACGTTGTTTTAAGTGCAGCACAGGCTGATTTAAACTAAACACTTTGTCGTTAGCTAGTTAGCTAAATAATATTTTGTTTATGATAGTGTAAGTTGCATAACGTTTCAATTATTTAAACATAGTTACTGTAATCAACATTTTGTTGTTATGTTCGATCTGAGTTTATGCTGCACCAATGTCATAACAAATTCTCGTAAAGCATTTCGATTTGCGTACTCTTTGCAGAACTATTACATCAAACATAACTTGTTACTTCTCCGCATAATAGCTTTTAATGGCGAACGGTTAACCGCCACTATCATCACAGTACACTTTTCTAGCATTTGCATATTTATGTAGCTGTAGGTTTTTATTTATGGCCATTTTATGTGAGTGGATGCTAGTCTATAAATGTCTTGGCTTGCTCTCACGAGTAAGGCATCAGGGGAAAGATAGCCGTAAGACGAATTTCAGAGATTTATTTCGCATATTAGTAGCTTCTTGAGGTAAGCCAAGCCAGTCATTGGGGCGTGGTATTTCAAACTAGTATTTTGATAGGCAAGGTGTTTTGGATGCTACGTTGTACACTAAGAGTACTAAAATCTGTGACCTACTAAACTCTTGCTGTCAGGACATTGTAGACACCGTGGGGAGAGTGTTTTTCTCACGTCTGTGAGTTAACAAGCGGAGACCACGTCAGTGATTTATAAGTTCCACTGACTTTTGTAAAACTTAAGTAAACCAATAATAGTCCTGATAGGCACGACGTGAATAGAGAAGATAGCACACACACACACACACACACACACACACACACACACACATTCTCGACAGTTTATCGAACCGTCTTCTCATTTTTTTTTCTTTATTGTTAATTTGAAACCTGTAGTACAGGCAGGCCTGCAGCAGAATACGACGCTGCTCTTTGGCCGCAGAAAAACACAGATATACAAATGAAGACATTTAGAGAAAAAACATGGTGGACATATAAACGGAGACAACAAATTATAAAATACAAGGTGCCGTTCACGGGCGTAGAGTCCAAGATAAAATTGTGCAGATACTTGGACACAGACAGAAACGAAAATTGTCACACGTGAACGTAGGTGCACAAAACGAATAACACTGAACCACTTAAGCACAAAACGACGGCACACACAGAACATGAGGCGTTGATCTCCGGCGCGGGAATGTTCACTAACCGTGTACGAGTCCGAGGACCTGCCAAGAGAGGAGGAGTGGGGGACGGAGTGAGAGGGGAGAGCAGATGCCATGGGCAGGGGAGACAGGGGGAAGGGAGGAAGGGGGAGAGGAAGTCCTGGGGAAGAGGGGTGGAGGGAGGGGACGGGGGAAAAGGAAAAGGAAGGGAGGGAGGGTGCCTAAAGGAAAGGACACAGGAAGTGGGGGGGAGGATCAAAGTTGATAGGAGGGGTAGATGGAGGGGAGGAGGACATCATCAGGGAGGGGGAGCTGGCGGAAGCCACCTTGGGAGAGGGTAAGGAGGGTGGGGAGATGGAGACCGGGTGGGACATGGGAAAACAGGTGCAGCAGCGGTTGGGGGTGGGAGAGGATGGGTGAGACAAGCGGATGAGAAGGAGCAAGTTTGCGGGAGGTGTACAGGATCTGTATCCTTTCAAGGAAAAGGAGCAGGTGGGGGAAGGGGATGAGATCGTACAGGATCTGCGTGGGGGAGGGGTGGACGGATGCGATAGGTGAGGCAGAGAGCATGACGTTCAAGGATTTGGAGGGATTTATAAAAGGTAGGGGGGGGCGGAGATCCAAGCCGGATGGGCATAACAAAGGATAGGGCGGATGAGGGACTTATAGGTGTGGAGGATGGTGGACCCCATGTACGGCCGGAGAGGAGCTTGAGCAGACGGAGTCGGGAGCGTGCCTTGGCTTGGATTGTCCGGAGATGGGGAGTCCAGGAGAGGCGACGGTCGAGGGTGACGCCCAAGGTACGTAAGGGTGGGAGTGAGGGCGATAGGACGGCCATAGATGGTGAGATAGAAATCAAGGAGGCGGAAGGAAGGGGTGGTTTTGCCCACAATGATCGCCTGGGTTTTGGAAGGATTGACCTTGAGCAACCACTGGTTGCACCAAGCGGTGAACCAGTCAAGATGGGATTGGAGAAGGTGTTGGGAGCGCTGTAGGGTGGGGGCAAGGGCAAGGAAGGCGGTGTCATCGGCAAACTGGAGAAGGTGGACGGGGGCTGACGGCGGCGGTATGTCCGCCGTGTACAAAAGGTACAGAAGGGGGGAGAGGACGGAGCCTTGGGGCACACCAGCAGAGGGGAAAATGGTGTAGGAATCTGTGTTATGGATGGTGACATAGGAAGGACGGCGGGAGAGAAAGGAGTCGATCAGACGGACGTAGTTAATGGGAAGGGTGAAGGTTTGGAGCTTGAAGAGGAGACCGGAATGCCATACGCGGTCATATACACGTTCGAGGTCCAGGGAGAGGAAGATGGTGGAGCGACGGGAATTTAGCTGTTTGGAAAGGAGATGAGTGAGGTGAAGGAGAAGGTCGTCGGAAGAGAAGGACGGCCGAAAGCCACACTGGGTAATGGGAAGGAGGCAGTGCTGGCGGAGATGCTGGTGGATGCGTCGGGTGAGGATAGATTCCAGGACCTTGCTGAAGACATGGGCTGATGGGACGGTAGGAGGAGACGACGGACGGCGGTTTGCCAGGTTTAAGGAACATGAGGATACGGGAGGTTTTCCACAGGTCGGGGTAGTAACCGGTGGACAGGACTACATTGTAGAGCCTGGCCAGGGTAGAGAGGAAAGAGACGGGAGCTTCACGAAGGTGACGGTAGGTGACACGATCATGACCAGGAGCAGTGTTGCGTTTTGTGCGGAGTGTATCAATGAGATCCTGTGTAGTGATAGGGGCATTGATTTCCGTGTGTGTAATGTTGTCCAGGTACTGGAAACCAGGAGCGAGGGGAGGGACAGAGTTGTCAGTTCGATCGCGGATATCCAGGAAGAGGGAGTAATCGAACTGGGGATCATCGGGGATGGAAAATACATCGGAGAGATAGGAGGCAAAGTGATTGGCCTTACTAAGGGTGTCAGGGAAAGGGTGATGATCATGGAGAAGAGGATAATAGGGGGAGGGTTTAGTTCCAGTAAGACGACAGAAGGCCAACCAGTACTTGGACGAGTTGATTGGTATGGTAGCATTTAAACGGGTGCATGTCTGTCGCCAGTCCCAGCGTTTCTTAGCCGCGAGCAAATTATGAATGTGTCACTGGAGGTGCCGGTGGCGTCGTAGTGTGTCTGGGTCACACGTGCGGAGGAAGGCACGGTAGAGACGACGGGATTCACAGAGGAGAAGGACGGCCTGTGGGGGTAAGGTAGGACGGTGGGGGTGGATGGCGACAGTAGGGATGTGGGCCTCCACGAACTCAGACAAGGTCTGCTGGAGAAAGGAGGCGGCATGGGTGACATCGTCAGGGTGGTGGTAGGTGAAGGGGTGGCTATCGACCTGGGTGGAAAGGGTATCCCGGTAGGCGTTCCAGTCGACACTTGAATAGTCATGGACATAGTTAGGGGAGGGTCATTACGAGGGTCGGGGTGGGGGCGACGACCGTCTAAAACGGTGAGGAGGACAGGGAGATGGTCGCTACCAATAGGCTCCAGGACATGCACCGTTATGCGGCCAAGGAGGTTGGGGGAAGAGAGGATAACATCAGGAGTGGAATTGGATTCGGGACGGGTGTGCTGGGGGATGGGGATGAGGTCGCCTTGAAGGGAGGAGAGGAACCGATGCGACCGCCGTAACTGGGCGGCGGAACGACTATGGATGTTGAGGTCGGCGGCGATCACGTAGGAGGAGAAGGTACGGTCAATGTGGGAGAGGAAGTCGAAGGGAATAGGGGCGTTAGGGCGGACATAGATGGTGGCGCAGGTAATGGTAAGGCCGGGGAAGAAGAGACCAAGGATCAGGTGTTCGGTGGGGTCGGGAAGGAGAGGTTGGAGCCTAATGGGGATCTGGCGGTGGTGACCAATGGCAACTCCGCCACGCACAATTGGGAGGGGATTATCGGAGGGGTGGAGGAGATAGGGTGAGGTGTGGATGGAGTGGTGGGGTTGGAGGAAAGTTTCATTGAGGAGGAAGGCATCCACGCGGTGGGTGGCAAGGGTGTGCAGGAAGAGGTTCTTGTTGGCGGAGAGGGAGTGGATATTGTTGAAAAGGATACGTTGCTGTTGCATCATGACAGGGATTTAGAGAAGGGTGTCAAGACGGGAGAAGGTGAAATGGGCCTGGTTGTTGGAGTAGGTGACATACATCTTGGGTTGGAATATGGAACGGGCGGCGAGGGAGATCTGCTGGAGGGTGTGGGGGTGCTGAAAGGGATGAACATTTTAGAGGACGATGGTGAGGAACCTGATGATGTCCTCAGCGGTGCGGGGGGACGAAGGGAATTGCCAGGAGGGGTGGGAGGGGGTCCAGGGGACGGACAGGGACGGTGAGTTCAGGAGTGGTCGGAGGGGGTCGGGCTTTACACTTTTGGGAGTAGGTGGGATGGGGGAGATTGCAGGTATTGCAGGAGGGAGGGGATTGAAGGTTATGGCACTGCCGGAGGAAGTGCGCTTGCCTACAATGCGGGCAGGTGGGGGCCTCGCGGCACTCAGCTGTTGGGTGTGCATTATAGCGCAGACACCTCTGGCAGCACAGGGATTGAGGAGGGGAATGGGAGGGGTCGACCTTGTAGCGCTGGTGGAAGAGGAGGGCACCCTCCTTCAGGAGACGGTCAGTGGAGGGGGCGTCCTCGGAGAAAACCCGCATAAGGCGAGTGGGGCCGGCCGAGTTGAAAATGCGGCGGACCGCCCGCACCTCCAGTGTGGGATGCGCCTTGAGCTCCGCCAACACCTCCTCCTCCATGATCGACGGACTGAGCCGAGTGATCACGGCAGTGAGGGTCGGCGGGCGACGTGGGGGTGGGGGTTGGTGGGTAGGAGATGGAGCAGGGCTGAAGGAGGCGTTGGGGCCAAAACGGGTGATGGGGAGGCGGGAGAGGATGTCAGTATGGAGAATCTCGTCTGGGAGTGAGGAGAGAGATGGGGGCACCAGGGAAGCGTTGGCGGAGGAGGAGGGAGAGATTCCGGGCCTCGAGAAGGGAAGGATTGGGACAGGAGAGGAGGTATTTGCATTAAGAGGGGGGAGGAGGAGGAGGAGGAGGACGAGTAGGCGGAGGGAGCAGGGCCAGGTGGGGAGACATCCATGGCACCCTGGGGGGGTGAAGGTGGGCAGGGCGGGGCCTTTTTGGGAGCGGAGGAGGTGGTGGTGCCACTAGGGCGTTTTATGGCGGCAGAAGGGCAGGTGGTGATATGAGGAACGGGAGCTATAGGGAGGTGGTGGGATGGGACAGGTCCTGGCGTGGACGCAGCAGTCGGCGCTGGAGATGGTGACGGTGACGGTGACGGTGAAGGCGACGGCGACGATGACGATGACAGTGACGGTGGCGGCGGTGATGGCGAAGCCGACGGGGAGAGCTGGGCATGGACAGTGGCCCGACGGGCCACCACCCTAGCAGGAGCTGCAGTGACAGGCTGGGGGAGTGGGGGATCGAGAGGAGCGGCAGGAAGAAGCCGGAGAGGGGGCGACAAAGAGTGAGGGCGAAGGGAGACTGAGAAGAGGTGGTATGGAAGGAGGGGGTGGGACTGGGCACACCATGTTATAGTGGCGGAGGGGGCGGAAGGGGAAGTGTAAACTATGGCGGTGGTGGTAGTAGTGACGGTGGTGGTGGGGGCGGACATGACGACAGGGAGAAACAATAACGCACAGAACGAAAAGGAAAGGACACAAACTGGGGACAGACGCAGACAAAGACGGAGGAAGACGAAGACGGCCGAAGACCAGGGTCGGATGGCGACGGCGACGGCGACGACGACGGCGACGGCGACGGCAACGGCGGGGGGCAGGAACGCCGCAGCTGCTGCTGCTGCCGCGGACGGGGCCGGGGCGGCTGCTGCGGCTGCTGCTGCTGCTGCTGGCTGGACCGCTGCCGCTGGCTGGACCGCTGCTGCTGGCTGGACCGCTGCTGCTGCTGCTGCTGCAGGAGGACTGGTGGGCTGCTGCCGGCTGGACCGCTGCTGCAGACCGGGACCGGGACCGCTGCTGCTGCTGCTGCTGCTGCTGCTGGCTGGACTGCTGGCTGGCTGGACTGCTGGCTGGCTGGCTGGCTGGCTGGCACCTACAATACCTAACGCTTCGATTAAACCGAATGGTCAATCGAAGGGCGGTATCCTACCGGATTACCGCCGAAGATGACCGTCTTCTCCTCTTACTCTGATATATACTCTACAGTGTTCCAGAGCCAACAGTGAGAACCAAAGTTGAACGGTCTGTTACGGGACTATGGACAACATTTCGGCCTTCGAACGCTATGGTCATGTCGCACAGTTTTCTTCTCCCTTTCGCTGCAGATCTCCTTTACTGTGGTTTCAAGCACGCATCACTATTGGGTCGATTTGTCCTGCGCAAGCGGAAATGTTACTCTCCGATACAAACATGCCCTAGTTACTTATCATTCCGTCCTCACTGACAGGCTGGCATCACAACATTTGAGGTTTTCACATTTCCACTGCTTGCGACGACTCTTCGCTCATGGAGATATAGCATCTTTTGTCATTTGGGGGATGGTACTTTTTACGGCAATTGTAAACTACCTCTCCGCAGCTTTAATGACGTGGTGTTTGTGGTACATTTCTCACTGCTTTAGGACTCATTTCGTCCGTTCACTGTCTTTAGTGTAACCGGGCGTGTATTTCAATTTTTGGAGATCAGAAGTTACATTCATTTGAAGGTAAAGCGTTGTACTTTCTCATAGTCATACATCTGGACCTACCACTATTACACATAAATTAAATTACATTGTTGGAAACAAATTTATTAATGAATGCTTACACGAGAAATATGTAAGAAAACTATTGACAATTTTAATAAAATGATTAAATACATAATAATTTCTACTGTTATTATTATTGTGAGTGTATTTGCATCGTAGACAATATTATTTACGCTCATATAACGCAAGCTGCTGTCGTATACATTACTCATCGTCCGGTATGAAAACAATATTTTCCAAATATCGTCCTGATTTACAGTAGTGTCATCGTGAAGAATGTAAGATATAGGCTTAGCGTCCGGTCGATGATAAGGCAGTAAGACACGGCGCATAATCTGCAATTGATGAGGGAGAGGTAGTAAATCAGCAGTGTTTTCTTTTCCATATGAACAACCCTGATTTTGTCTAAGTGACTTAGGTTAACCACGGACAACGTAAAAGTAGATGGCAGGTCTGGTGTTAGACCTGTCGTCCTGCAGTGAGGCGAGTGGCTTGCGCCATTGCGACATCTCGCTAAATTTATGGAGAAGGTTTACAAGATACTAATATGGTTCAAATGGCTCTGAGCACCATGGGACTTAACTTCTGAGCTCATCAGTCCCCCTAGAACTTAGAACTACTTAAACCAAAGTAACCTAAGGACATCACACACACACCCATGCCCGAGGCAGGATTCGAACCTGCGACCGTAGCGGTCGCGCGGTTCCAGACTGTAGCGCCTAGAACCGCTCGGCCAACCCGGCCGGAAACATACTAATATCATGACATACATGCGCTTAATGGTAAATTCCATATTTGTGTATGAGGCACTTGTCATCGAAGTGAAGACTAGACATGAACATGTCGGTGATTCCCTATTTTACCTTAAAGTGGCACACATCCCCAGCAACACAGCTGATGGTCTCCGGTACTGTCATCCACTCTCCTAATGTGGCACTAAGCATGCCGAACCGGGACATGAACGATAGGGTTTATATTCATCTTTCGAAAGCTTCTCCTTCATCTCGTAGGGAGCGCAATAATCTCCTGAAAAATACACTGGAGCTAACATGGGACACGAGCGAAGGATTCACTTACACCACGGTCAGGCACCCAAAGTCTTGGAGGTTTGCTCACCATCGGGCTCCTCGCAGGTGGTGACGCCGTACTGCAATATTTCACTTTTCTGGCGCTGATAACGCAACCAGTGAGCAGGAAAGCACGGGGCAGGAAGGTAAAGGAAGCGGAAGAATTGGCGAGCTTCTCTTGTTCTCGGACCCTGCCCTTCGCGCTACGGCAGGCAATTTTTCGCGTCAATGAACGGAAAGAAGAGACTTCGTAATCACATTACTGAAATATGGTCCGATTTTCACCAGCTACTCTTCGCCTTTCCTGTGAGAAGAGAAAGTAATTTATTTCACGCTGAGGTTGTGCGATTCGACGAATTAAACATGGTTGTAATTGCGTCGAAAGACCTCGAAATTACTGCAGAAAGTGGTGTTCTTGGGAAACCTGCTCCCACTGAACGTGAAAACCCTATTAGTGACAACTACATAACCGTAAACATTGATAAATAACTTCATAGAAAAGTGGCAAGCATAGACTTACATAACGTTTTAGTTACATGAATAAGCAAGTGATTATCAAATACTCCTACTAAACAAGGTTTGTTTGTGTAATTATGCCATATTGAGTAGTTCTGTGTTATAAAGTGCTAATAAGCTCCCAGGGTACACTACATGTGCACTTGAAACGCATGGTTACTGACTATATGGGTTTTGATCAGAAGCACTAATTTATTTCGAACTCATTTTGAAATCAATGTAATTTCCACATCGCTGCTCATCACTAGAGATACTCGCCTCCAAGCTGAATATGCCAAAACTACTCACTGTTTCAGTGTAACAGCTTTTCTGTGTATCTCAGAGTACCTTCTTTTCCAACAGTAAGCAACAGTTAGCTAAATGCTCGCATAAGCGTGTTTGTGTTGAATAAACAATGCGTTGGTTTTCAAATATTGAACATGTATATGGCCACAACATACAGGCACGCCCCACTACGTAGCAGAAGTTCCGCTGGTAAGGTCTTACACAATCTCCATACAGTCCCAATCTCTACCCATATGATTTCCGTATTTTTGGAGCACAGAAGAAAAACATTCGTGGCCGTTGACTTGCTTCGGACGAAGAGGTGCTAAAATCAAGATTCTGTAGGCAACAGAGAGACATATTTCTTGGTGATATTGACCGTCTTGCATCACAGTGGAGTATATGTATTAATCGTTGTGTCACTTCTTCTGAAACAATTTTTTTAACTGTCCATTTTTCATTTGACTACCCATTATAGTATGAATGTATTATGACTTCGGTTTATCTTACGTAGATTGATGGAGTGTACAGCAAGGATTACAACATTAATTATATTTACCATGCAGTACTCAGTTTCTCTAGATGCAGTTGTATTCGTTATTTAATGAATGCGTTGTAGCATGTCCAAAGTCTCTCTTCTATGCGTAATCGAGAAAGGACATGGCAGATATTTTCCAACAGAGACGTTAACTGCGCTTTACGACAGAGATCCTCACTTGTGTGTAGCCAGATTCAGTTTGGTAAGATTTGTAAAAATATGCATGAGCAGAAGAGTATAGAAAAGCGAGTCTGTTGAAAGATTTTTAGCGGTTTTATAGAATATAGGATGTTGCAGCTCAGGCTGATATATCCAGACTATCTACATACAGGCTGAGCAAGCTAAGACTGTCTCCCCCCCTCCCCCCCTCAATACATGTAAACTATATCGAGGTGCCGTTTTCGACAAGTTGAAGAGGACAATGCGACGAATTTCCTGACGTTTCGGAGTAATTTTTGTCATTTATAGTCCTCGAATTAGGACACAGGAGTTTTATTTATTAATTTTTTTTTATTTTCTAATGGGAGATATGATTTTTTTGTGTTGCATTTGAAAGAAGCTTCTGAGAGAACTTCAGCGATATAGAGCGTGTGGGTCTTGATAAAGTAGTATTAAGATAACAGTACAGCAAACCACTGGCCCACCGTTATGAGGCGTCTGCTCTGAAATGCCAAATATAAGCAAACACGTAACCCAGGTACACTTCTTATGTTAACTTGTGCGCTGAAGGCTATCAGCTTGTGTTCTGCTGTTGTAGCAATCAGGTAACTTGCTCGTTAAGCTTTTCAAACGTTCACAATGTATACGACAGTCGATTTCTGGTAATTGTAGTGTACTGGAGAGTATGCAAATCGTGCAAGCACTCTCTAAAAACATTGTAAAAGGTTCTAGAAAATGAAAGTGTGGAGAATAAAATACACCAAGGAAAAACAAGAGCAACTGATGAAAGAAATGAATCTGCCGCTTTAGCAGCAGTAACACACAGTGCAAGTGTTACTTCAAATGGTTGAAATCGCTCTAAGCACTATGGGACTTAACATCTGAGGTCATCAGTCCCCTAGACTTGCAACTACTTAAACCTAGCTAACCTAAGGACATCGCACACATCCGTGCCCGTTGCAGGATTCCAACCTGAGGGATCAACAAACGAGTGTTTCGCTAACGCTACATTCCATAGCATTTCTATCCTCTTCACATATTGCTGCATCTACGGCTTCATGGCAGTTAACTCAGAAACTGGTTACAGGTCTCCGAATACTGTCTACGAAAAGCGAAATGTGATGTGACGTACATATGCAAAAATTTATTTAAGTAAGAAACATCGTTTACAAACCATAGGGAAGTCAATCTTCAGCTAAAACTCAGCATTGTCTCAAAGAAATGCATAAAAACAACGCTATTGGTCTATTAACGTTGGGTGCAAGGTTTTCATGATGTGCTTGAATGGTCGCTGTTTTATTGATGTGAATCTAAATACACTTAAGTATCTCCAGTTTCTGACACATGCTACTGTCGCAGTTACTGAAAGACTTCCCGTTGGACATAAGACAATTAGTTTGATACCAACAGAACGGAAGTCCCTCCCATTCCACACATGTAATAACGCACCACCTTAAGTGGACATTTAGTGAGCATTGGAATGATGGTTCAAAAAACACAAAATTATACGCACACTCACCACTAAACACCTCTATTCTTCTTTCTGAAAGTTAGAAGGAAAGGTCTATTAGGAATACCAACGACCCCCGAGGGCATGGTTTATAACACGGCATTGGAAAGAGTCCTCGAAAAGGACTTCAACGACGTAACATCAATGGAATCGATCAAATATTAACATGACAATAGTGCCACGTACATGAGTCCTGCGTTCGAGAGAAGAGGTCCAACAAACCTAGTGGACAAAATGCAGGTGAACACAAGAGTCGAGTACGGTTTGCGTGTTTATTATAGCGTCTGTTATATCAGTTGCTCATAGCGTTAGCGCTGAGCATTGATACAAGCTATAAAATGAATTCTGGACACGTAATGTTACGCGCAAATTACCGAGCTAGGTGGATTAGTGGTTAGCACACAGGACGTGCACTCGCGAGAACAATGATTCAAATAACCGTGCGGCCACTTCGATTTAGGTTCTGTGGGATTTCCCCAGATCGCTGTAGGGAAACGCTGCCGTGGTTCCTTTCAATGGGCACGGCCGACTTCCTTCCCAATACTTTCACAGTATTGTGCTCCGGAGCTTGTGCTCCGTCTTTAATGATCTCGTTTCCATTTTTACACACTGAAATACATCTGGACTTACCATAGCACTAGCTTGTTTTATTCTGTATTTTGTGGAGTTTTCGATTTTTCCGTGTAGACCATTCGATTTAAATTTCCCGAAAGATTTAAGTCCAGAGGCGTTAAAACTGGAGAGACTGGTAGTCATTTCTTACAGACGATCCAATGATCTCCAAATGGTCTATTAAGGTCTCTAATTACCATTGAGGACCCATTACCTTGGTACCACACTGATTGCCTTATGTTCAATGGGATGTCTTCCAAGTACAACAGCAGCTTATCTGTTGGGGGCTATGGCTATTCAGAAGACCGTCCATAAAACGTGGATCGGTGATGTGATTGATGAAAAGCTTTGACAGACCGATGTCATTGCTCATCGACTACCCTCAATCGACGTGGATTTTCGATAGACCAGTTGCGAATATTGTGGTGATAGATACAGTCATGGTGCATAAACTATGCATCATTAAAAAGATAAATTCCATAGAAATGCCACACCATATTACAGTTTTTGTAGACACCATAAGGAGACAGCTATTGCTGTGAAACTGTAGATAGGGTTAAATGTCGAAATGGAGAAATATATTGGCATTCATAATTAGTGTCACGTTGTCGTGTGTTACTGCTGCCAAAATGTTTGTTGGAGTTCTCTCATCACTTACTGTTCATTTTCATAGACATAATTTATTCTTCTCACATCACGTTTTCCGCAAAATTTTTTTGTCTTAGCAAAGACAGATCGGAAAAAATTGGCATAATCACGATTACTGTCAGCATACAATCGCACCGATACTCTAACGACTTGGCAATATTCGCCTCAAGGAAAATAAGATACACATTTTCGACTGTCGTATACTTTATGAATGTTTGAATTGATCTAAAAACAATTTGCCTGGTAGCTACAACAGCAGTTCGCAAATTAAGGGGCTTCAAGCGTAGAAACACACTAACAGTACTTGAGTCACGTGTTTGTTTACGTTTAGTTTTGGCAGGCCTGTGCTGGACCACGTCTCCTGAGGGACACCGAATGGTTTTTGGAGGTGCTACCTTTTTCACAGGATATCGAGTTCCGCGCCTGTTATGTCTTTGCAATCCCTTTGGAAGGATCTTTATAATGCTAAACACAAATGTGTAAGGGGCAGTCAAATGGAAAGGAGACAGACGAGGAAAATTCAGTATATTTCTTATTACTTCAGAAGTAATAGCCATAACTGTTGATACGTTTATTCTTCTGTGACACAAGGTGATCAGTGTTTGCATGGTAAAATCTTTGCAGCTCGTTGTGTACATAGTTCCACGTAGTCAGTGCGTGCACAACTTTCCCACTATAGCGCGCCCCACTAAGCACAACAGCGCAGGCGCAGCGCTCGTCCGTCTCCGCACTACGAGATGGCGCTGCCTTAGAGATGGACCAAATTCTGCTTCCGCCGATCTGCGTATTAATATGTAACGTGGCCAATGAGATCGCTGCTAACGTAGAACCTTTTCTCCTCGCAATTACACTCGCGCAGTGATACCTGAACGCGTGAGGTATTATAACGAGTGTACAGACCTCCGATTAGTCAGTCTGCATTGGTCTGCACCAGTCTGCATTTGTCTGCATTAGGCCGGCTGGGGTGGACGAGCTGTTCTAGGCACTACAGTCTGGAACCGCCCGACTGCTACAGTCGCAGGTTCGAATCCTGCCTCGGGCATGGATTTGTGTGATGTCCTTAGGTTAGTTAGGTTTAAGTAGTTCTAATTTCTAGGGGACTGATGACCTCCGATATTAAGTCCCATAGTGCTCAGAGCCATTTGAACCAGCCTTTTTTCTACATTAGTCTGTACCAGTCTGCATTAGTCTGTACCAGTCTATAGTCAAGTTTCAGTCTGCGCCTAATAAGATTATCACATTCCTGTACATAGCCATGAAGAGAAATGTATAGACACATTGTCAAGTATCAGAGATATGTGGGAATAAGATTAACGTACCAAGACCAAAGGAACTTCAGATTGTCAATTGTAAACAGCATCCAGAATCAAGTTACATGCTTTTTACTGTTTTAATAAATGAGCGTGAAAATTAATCACGTTCTGTTTAAAGTTGGCCACCGTCAATCTGCTACTCTAAGCGTGCAAGTGGCATTTCTATCGTCTGACCTAACGGCAGAAGATAAACACGCCAGGATAAGACCACGAGACATATTGCTGACACTCGCCTACTTCGTTAGAGCGGCCAGTCAAATAATCTGTTGGTGTGTGTACCGAAGGTCTTACAGTACGCACACCACACAGCTATTCACGGAAACATGTTGGTACCCAAAGTGCAGCTCTGCGTCAGAAGTAAATTGATGACCACGAATGTCTATCTTCAGGACTTCAAAAATATGTAAATCGCATGGAAAGAGATAAGGACAGTATTGGGGATTTATAAGGACTTCTCAGACGAACTTCCCAGCGAAACTTCAGCATCATAATTGAAACAACCTTGGCAAAATGTGAGCCCGCCTATAAGTGAACTTCGATTTGCTTCGACTGAAGAGATATATCCTTGGGTACAATCATGGTTCCATAGTCAACCACAAACATTTTCCCATGAAGGCATTGACTGTCTTATCTCACAGTGGGATAAACGTGTTAACAGTTATGTCTATTACTTTTGAAATAATAAGAAGTTTACTTACTTTTTTCCATCCTACTATTTTCATTTGACTGCCGCTTATATACAGGGTGTCCCATTTATCTTGACCACCCTAAATAACTCTCTGTCCACATGCAAATTACAAAATGTTTCAAGCAAATGTTCTTTAACCGTCAGGGGGATATCAATCAGCACTATTGCCTTCGTTGTAGCTTTGTTTTTCACAAAGATATGAACAGCGGTATGACTTTTTTAAATGGCACCCTATATTTTTTTATTCGGTAATTAATTTGCTCTTCTAAAGACCTATTCAAAAATGTATCACGGTGTACCATTCACTGAGTCGCAACGTTATTAATTACGTAACACAACATTGACGTTGATGCTCCCAGCGCTTAATGCAGGTACTCGGGGTAATGGAACACATCCACGTGCTGACATTGACAGAGGACAAATGTAAACATAAGTAGAATGCACACCCGTCATCCGTCAACCATCGTCAGGGGAAGAGTTGTGTGAGTATAACGTACAGCAAGAAGAGAAAGTTGAAATGCTATTCATCGATGGGGAATGTAAGTTAGCAGACAGTAATTGCTATACTGTTTTCTTATGTACGGGTACATTTAGTACAGTAGTTTAGTCGTTTTAAATACTGTTGTGTAGAGTAGGCATACAGTAAAGGTTGTCCTTCCTACAAACTACATCGACATACCGTTTCTTTTATTGTTGTAGTTGAAGGAAGGCGAAATGCTACGCAGGCAGCGGAACTGTGCACAGAGCGATGTCCTGACAAGAACCCACCTTTCCGACGGATGTTTTTTCGTCTTGTTGCGACGTTTCAGGAAACGAGAAGTTTCAACACACGACAACGCAATTGTCGTAGCACTCGCACAGACGAAGCTGCCGAAGTTGCTGTTCTCGCTTCCGTTGCTATGAATCCACATGTGAGCACACGACAGCTTGAACACGACGTTGGCATTCCTAACAACACTGTACATCGTATTCTTACACGTCACCGGTTCCATCCTTACCATGTACACCTACATCAAGAATTGCATCAGAATAATTCCCAGGATCGTGTACTGTTCTGTCAGTGGGCACAGCAGCAAATCTTTGTCAACCCGAACGTCTTCTCCAGTGTTCTACTTATCAATGAATGTTCCTACTCAAACAAAGTACAGGTAAACACAAGAAGCCTGAATTATTGGTCCAGCGACAACCCACGATGGCCTAGACAGGTGGAACATCGGCGTCAATGCCTTGCGTACACGTCGTGTTCTGAACCGAAGGTATCCTGCGAGATGTATTGGTCGAAGAGGAACAGTTATTTGGCCTTGTTAGGTCTCCTGATTTAAATCCTCTGGACTTTTTTCTTTAGGGATGCATTAAAGACGTTGTCTATCGTGATAGTCCAACAACTCCACAGGACATGCAGAAACGTATCGTGCTTACTTGTAGTTCTCTTCAGCAGGCAACACTGGAAGAAGTAAATAATTCTTTCATTCAACGAGTGCACCAGGGTATCGGTGTCCATAGTCACCACTTTAAGCACTTTTGAATGCTGTACTCGTGGGCAATTGTGCATGAGAGTCAAAGTAAATTTTATGTAATTTTTTTACTTGGTTTTCATTTGATTGCTGACAACTCCAGAAAGTGGACGAGTTTGTGACTCCGCGCTCAAAGTTTATTTTGTGTTGTGTAATTAATAAAGTTTTGTTTCAGTGAATGGTACACTGTGATACATTTTTGAATATGTTTTCAAGACAGGAAATGAATTGCCGATTAAAAAGTACAGGGTGCCATTTAAAAAAGTCATACCGTTGTTCATATCTTTGTAAAAAACAAAGCTACAACGAATGCAATCATGCTGATTGATGTCACCCTCACGGCTAAAGAACAATTGCTTGAAACATTTTGTAATTTGCATCTGGACCAATAGTTATTTAGTGTGGTCGAGATAAATGGGACACCCTGTATAACAGCTACATTTTAAAACTGTGTCGTAGTTCGCTAAGCATAATCCTTATCAATCATTTCTGTACGTCTGAATATTCGTCATATAGCTCTTGTAATTCTGCGATGAATTCGTGTCTATATGTTTATTAGTTGTGTATTTACAGGGTGTAACAGGAGTAAGTGCAAGTATTTCTGTTGTTGGTTGAGGACGAGGTAGTGAACAAAATTGCGTCATATTTAAGCCACTTGCACTCTAATAATCATCGATATTCCAAGCTGTATGTTTTAAGCATGGTTAGTACCTCCAAGTATGCGTGGACAAATCAAGCCGTTAATGCTTCTCTTCCCCTAGGCAGCAGGTCAGGTGTTGAACTGTGGACGCATGGACGCAAAACGGTCAATCTAAAAAAAGTGGTTCAAATCGCTCTGAGCACTATGGGACTTAACATCAGTCCCCTAGAACTTAGAACTACTTAAGCCTAACTACCTAAAGACATCTCACACATCCATTCCCGAGACAGGATTCCAACCTGTGACCGTAGCAATCGCGCGGCTCCGGACTTAAGCTCCTAGAACCGCTCGGCCACCGCGGCCGGCACGGTGAATCTATACTGACAGGTGTTGCGCACTTGGAGGTGCAATTACGACCATGTAGAAAACATCAGGTCATGAAGTGGGAAGACTGTTCGACGTAGAGAAAAAAACACCAAGACACTGATGTTTGTTAATGTTAAGGTAGAAAATAGAAAAATACTTGCAATTATATCCGTTCACCCTGGGACTGCGATAACCTGTCCTGTTCTCCCCAACCTGTGTATACACTGTTGAGGAAAGTAACTGTCGCATGATGTTCACTACCATGTAACATAGCTCGACGAAACGTGGACCATACTCAGAAAGGTCCGCCCGGCTAGCCGCGCGATCTAACGCGCTGCTTCCCGAGCGGGAAGGCGCACGTCGGTCCCCGGCACGAATCCACCCCAATGTCGGCGATTACTACACAAACTGTCTCCGCGTACTCGTACACTGTAATTACTCTACTACGCAAACATTTGGGGGTACACTCGTCTGGGGCTAGGCAGGCAAAGCTTCTCCGTCGTTTCTAGGTTCCTGGTTGAATATACAATAAACAATACTCAATAATTAGAAAGAACTGCTATGTTATTGCACAGAAGATAAATGAAATAAATACCAAAGGAAGAGAACAGAAATGCCACATTCAACTCAAAAAGTAATAATTTCACTGAAGTCCCTGGTATTAATGATGGTTCCCGGCACATTACAAATGGCGGGCCATGGTTCGTAATAGAATTTGTAGTTACCTCGGACGGCAGTGCATACGAACTCCCTTGTTAATCAAAAGGTCGGTAAGGAGTTCTTGTCGTAGAACGTTCCACTTCTCTACCAGAGCGGTAGACAGTTACTGAATGGCCGCTGGTGTATATTGAAGTATTGTAATACGTCTCCCAAAGACATCCCACACATTTTCCATGTGATTTAAGTCCGGTGGAACAGGCAGGTCAGTCCATTCATCAAATATCACCTCATTTAAGAGCTCCCCCAACTACACAGTTCGATGCAGTCGTGCATTGTCGTCCAAAAAATCAAGTCTACGTCTAATGCACGTTCGATGCTGCCTGGCATCATCCATAAAAATGCCAATCCAGGGCCAAATGCACCCTCGAAAAGATTCAAACTGGTAAGGAGTGCCATGTCACAACGACCTTGACCGGTGAGTGTACTGTGTACAAATATTTGCAGATCAATACGCCAGCAACACAATGCCATCCCACAACAGAATACCTGGGCAAGCAAAACGATCCTTTTCGGCAGTGGTCGTGGGTGCATTACGTTTAGCCACAAATCTTTGAACACGGTGTGCTCGCTCACCATTCAACTTTAATGTCACTGAGCCCTGCGCAGCTCCCATTTATCCCATTTGTTGTTTGTCATCTTCTATTACGGAACTGCCGCCTCGTTTTCTTATTCCATTTACTGGCGTCACTAACACCCCGTCTTACTTGCCCGTGAGTGGCAGCAGCAGCGCGTATCGGTAAGTGCACTATCGTACCATCTCTGGAGCGACCGATAATATTTCCAGGTCGTCGTGTGCCTGGAAGTCAGTTCAGGATGGACCAGCAGTGCAGTCAGTACGCAGCAGCAGTGAAGTCGGGGACGGAGCGCCGGTGAGGCGCCGACAGCCAGTGCTCACCGACCGCTGGCGACACAGATGAACTGTCCGATGGAGGGAGATTGGAGCGGGACGACCGTTGGTTGGTCGTTCGGTTGGTCGTCTCATCGGCCGATGTATATTTGGTCCTTTCACTGTTTCCGGGCCTGGAAGTTAGTAGGTTGGCGTAGAGCAGCGAGGAAATCTCCGCGGCGCGTAGTTTGGCCGAGCCCGCTGGTGGCCTCTCTGTGGTGTCGGAGTGTGTGGTGCTGTTCCCACTGCCACGAGGTTCGTGGCTCACCGATCCTAGACATGGAAGTTGAGTTTCGACTTAATCTACCAGCAGGACACGACTGTTCACATTGTGTCGTTCCGAGTTCATTGTCGGCTGTTGCGATATTCCCGCGAGCAACAACTTGTTGGCAAACCTTAGCCACCCTCCGGTGGAGTTTAACTGTACTTGGTTATTTGAATTGAAGTGCACGAGTGGAATCTTCTGCCTGGTGGCCGTTAACGTTCCGGTTACCTGCACTGGCCGTTGACGTAAATTCAGGCAGTGTATATTCCTCAACGTGTTGTCTTGTCGGTGGGTCTGTTGACTATCTCTCGGTTGGGTTGTCGTCGGATCGACAATGGTTGGGCCGACTGACTCTGTCTCACTTAAGCGAGCGTTAGTGTTTCAATTGCAGACTGACCCTCGGAGCTTCTGAGCACCCTTGGGTGTACTGCCGTTTCTTGTTTGTTCTTGTTGTTTGATCTTGTATGGCTTCTAGCCGATTTTTATTTAGCCCTTAAGGTGTCAGATGGTTTGGGCCTTCAGCCTAATTTAAGAACTGTTTTACGGAGAGCCTTTGGCATTTTAAAATTAATGTTATTGAATCTTAAGTGTTGGGCCTTCAGCCGATTTTGAATTTAAGATGGGCGGCCGGTGTGGACGAGTGGTTCTAGGCGCTTCAGTCTGGAACCGCGTGACCGCTACGGTCGCAGGTTCGAATCCTGCCTCGGGCATGGATGTGTGTGATGTCCTTAGGTTAGTTAGGTCTATGTAGTTCTAAGTTATAGGGGACTGATGACCCCAGATGTTAAGTCCCATAGTACTTAGAGCCATTTGAACCATTTTTTGAATTTAAGTTGTTTTGCTCTTAAGGTGTCAGAGTCCTTGGGCCTTCAGCAGATTTTGAATTTAAGTTGTTTTGCTCAAAATTTGTCAGATTCTTGGGGCCTTCAGCCGATTGTTAATTGAAGTTGTTCTTCTCTTATGGTAAGATGGTTTGGCCCTTCAGCCTAAATTAAGAACTGTTTTATGTAAAGCCTTTGGCATTTTTAAAATTAATGTTATTGAGTCTTAAGTGTTGGGCCTTTACCGGTTTTGAATTTAACTTGTTTGCTCTTAAAGTGTCAGATTCTTTGGGCCTTCAGTCTAATTAAGGAGCTGTCTAAGATAAGGCCTTGCGTTGTAAACTTTAGCTTTAAGTTATTGACTTTCAGCCGTTTTTAAATTAAAGTGGTCTTGCCCTTAAGGCTACAGATTGTACGGCGCATTCAGCCGCTATTTAAGTTCCAAAACTAAAGCTGCGGTTTTTTTAAAATTTTCTTGGCTCTTGTAATTTTTGATCAAATAAAAGTTTGTATTTTCGAGTGTAACTGACAGCCGCTTATTTTGGACCCTTTCCACAAATTGAACTACCTGTCCTGTCCTTTTGGTTCAGCAGGACGTCTCAGTGACACTGTACTCCTTGCCCATGTGCGTCTTTTGAAGTGTATATTCTTCCCCAACTTCAATTTTATGTATGGCAATGTCAGACCAAACCGGAGAGCGCAGGTGAAGGAGCTCTTGGAATGAGTGAAATTTCGTCAATGACCAGGCTAACCTGTTATTCGCGACTTAAATTCTATCGAGCACGTGTGGGAGCAATTATGAGGCTTACTGAAGCAGACCACTTGCTCCAACGATCATATAGCAGTTGTCAGCTGCCCTACCTCATGAACTCCTTACCAACCTTGTGGCCAGGGTGGGAGCATGCATTGCCATCCGTGGTGCTCACACGCCCTACTAAGATTTATGCCTAGTCTTTTGCAATGTCCAGCGGACCATCATAAATCGCGATAAATTCGATGTAATTATTATCTTTGAACAAAGGCCTCATTTCTGTTCATTTCATTGCATATTTATTTCTGTTACTTTATGTACTATATTTTAGCACTTCTTTCTACGCAGAGTATGTCGAAGAAGTCGGTAGCTTGTGAGCATTTTCTGTCAGATGTTATCCAGCTTCAAAGATACGAGAAGCCGTCCGCCTCCTTCTTTTGATTATCATTTCTTCTAATTAGCTCCGAAGCTATATGGTGCGTGCAAGTGCGAAGTTTAAAGGCCCATATGAAATCTTCACGGAATTTACTTCCAATAGATCTCGCAGATTAGTTCAACTTTTTTCCGCTACAAAATTCTTTTCTGGTATTTTATTAAATTACTCATCCTCACTAACATATCTGTAGTTATGTCGTGTTATGTTGTTGTGAATATTGATTTTTATCTGAAAGTTTCATAGGGGTTTGTCGGCTACTCAGCTACGTGAGAACGACGGGCTGGTCGACGTAATCTGCCAACCGCTGACGACGGATACCGCTACAAGAGAGTCGGACTCAGCCTTAGCCTGTGTGTTCGCTGATGCAAGTCGAGCGAACACAATGCTCGATGCTTTCATGCAATAAAACTTAAGTATACCATGTACTAATGCAAGACGAGGCCAGTGCAATGCTCTGCACTTCGACACTGAATATCAGGACAGAATAATTTTGTTTGGTGGTAAGTACTATGGGACCAAACTGCTGAGGTCATCGGTCCCTAAGCTTATGCACTACTTAATATAACTTAAACTAACTTACGCTAAGGACAAACACACACACCCATGCCAGAGGGAGGACTCGAACCTCCGACGGGAGGAGCAGGACAGAATAAGTCACGTGCAGAAGACAAATGAGTTCATTGCTCATTGCTTTGACAAATTAATGTTTGGAGAAACTAAGACTGTACTGATATCAGTAGAGCAAGTGCAATGCTCATGCTTTCACAAAACAGAAAGTCAACTGCTTTGTAGCTGTCCGCTGTGCACAAGGACAATGCCGACACATTGAAACGAACCTGTTGAGATTACAACTATTATATCTGTTGCACAAGCTGCGTGGCAAAGTAAGCAAGTAACGTGCTGCAGAGAATATTGATCGCATTACCGCAATTGTGCTACTGACATTCCCTTAAGCATTTAATATGCGCCGACAATTGCCAAACAACGGCCGGAGATGATATCCTGCCTATCACGGCCCAGAGCAGGAAGTTCGTTTCCCACGATGGTCACGAGCGTAGTATTCAGAATCCAAGTTCACAGGGCTCAACTCGGTGCTCTCGAAAAAGTTCACAAGGAGGGGATGCTGTCGCCAATGTGACGGGCAATAATTGTTGCTAAGTTCACAAAAGCCAGGAGAAAGTCCATGTAACTTCATTTCTTTTGCCTACAAGACGCACAGTTTTGAACATGAAGCTGGCACTCGACCGAAACAGTGTCTTCATGATAGGATGGTCGGCCAAACTTTTGCTCCCAAAAGTGCCCGGGGCGACACAGTACTATCAGCTGAATCAAAGTTTTAGAGCGAATGGAACAGATTCCCCCACGCTGCCAAAATGGTGCTGAGGCTCTGAACTTTTGAACTGGCGGAGAAAAGAAGGAATGTCGTGTTCACTTATTCTCTGTGGACTGGCGGCGTACATACACCCAAAGGGTGCAGACGCCAGTCTATCTTTCAATAGCGGTTGACCGAATCGTTGACCGAGCTCCACAAATTGCTCATTCCACCCAAAGCAGCCCCGGCTCGACGTAATGTCTTTCAGCTGGCAAACCACGCACCGTTCCGAAAGCAGGGCTGCCATGTCAGACACAATGCACTAGTATACTCACTAGATAACTGTAAAATAACCGCAGAAAATGACATAATATCGTATAGAAATGTGTGACAGTAATGTCACATTGTGACAGTAACGTAACATTGTAATAGCAACATCACAATGTGACAGTAACGCCGTAGGCGACATCACAGAATTGCGTTGTCGCTACTTGTTGCGCCCATTGTTCGGCATCAGACCTGCGCCTTCAGCCCCGGTTCCAACACCAGTAAGAAGAAAGATTCCACCTCATCTCTAGCAATTAGTTTTGTGATAACGCCGGCTGGAGTCGCCGAGCGGTTCTAGGCGCTTCAGTCCGGAACCGCGCGACTACTACGGTCGCAGGTTCGAATCCTGCCTCGGGCATGGATGTGTGTGATGTCCTTAGGTTAGTTAGGTTTAAGTAGTTCTAAGTCTAGGGGACTGATGACCTCAGATGTTAAGTCCCATAGTGCTCAGAGCCATTTGAACCATTTTTGTGATACCTCATGGGCTACTAAATCTGTATAATTAGTTAAGTATTAAAGGAGAAACTGCGTTTAGAGAATAGTACTCCGTCTTCAGGCCACGAGTGGCTTACCGGGACCATCCGACCGCCGTGTCATCCTCAGTAGAGGATGCGGATAGGAGGGGCGTGGGGTCAGCACACCGCTCTCCCGGTCGTAATGATGGTATTCTTGACCGAAGCCGCTACTATTCGGTCGAGTACCTCCTCAAATGGAATCACGAGGCTGAGTGCACCCCGAAAGACGGCAACAGCGCATGGCAGCCGGGATGATCACCCATCCAAGTGCCGGCCACGCCCGACAGCGCTTAACTTCGGTGATCTCACGGGAACCGGTGTAGCCACTGCGGCAAGGCCGTTGCCCTTGTTTAGAGAATAATATCACGCCAATTTCGATGTTCCATTCGCATTTCAGAAGAATGTGTTGCAATCTTACTTGCTGGATTGTTTTGCATCAGGAAGATAGACCATGCCAACTAGAGTTACCTCAGTAAAATTGCAACCACGAAAAGTACATGACAGCAGTGTAAGAGATTTTGCTTTTAGTAGTCAAAATTATAAACTGTATGGAATGAGTAAGTCATAAACAGATGTTAATTTCACCAGTGCGGTGTCCTTTTTTAATTAGTTCAATATTATTTAGGATCTGCTGTCAAGGAATTTACGAAAGCAATAGTAGATCTTAAGTGAAAGCAACTGAGTGTACCTGGACCTAACAGTTCAGATTAAAGGCTCTATTTCAATACATGTCCATAGATGTTAATTTTTTTCGGTTTATATAAAATCTTCATTGTTTATGACCCCATCATTCAATCGACGAAGCTCAATTCAGCTGTTTATACAGCAACCGAGGAAGAAAAATCTCGAGTGTGCTCTGTCGCCATACATTCAGTAACTCAAATTTATGTGACAGTTATAATTGTGCACGATGAAGGCTGTCAAGTCGTAAGTATAAAAACTTGTTATAGTCAGCGAAGATGATATCCAATTTTGTCATTCAGTTTCCTCGGTTATATTTTCCTCTGTATTAGTTATTATTTTCTGTGTTCTGTAATGACAAGGAGTCTTTACGCTAATCCACTCGTGCATTGTTGTTTACTGGTAATCTGTATTACACTTCCTTCTCTACTAATGCGGTTTGTAAATGACACTATAGTTCTAGTGGTAGTAGTTCCACATTTTGAAAGTGTGCTCTGCATGTGTTTGTGTTTGTTCTGAAGTAGCTTTGATTTTTAATTAATTCAGCACATATGGAGTTATCATTCTCTAATTTCCAGCATTAACGCGCGCGATGTCATTAGTATTGGAATACCTGCCTCCTGTATACAAGCTGGTGTTATTTGGTCTCCAGCATAAAAATTGGAATTTAAGCTCGTTGTAGAACCGACTCTGAAGACAAAAGGGATGAGAAGATATGTTTAACGTTGTTCTTAGATTGTTATGCTGTATGTCGGTTCGCTTACTCAGATATGCAAATAATTAGAAATTATATTTTTTGTTTTGTTCCAGTTTCCCGTTTACTTGTATGATTTGTTTGTTTGTAATTGTGATTATTTATAAATAATTGCCGGCCGCGGTGTCCGAGCGGTTCTAGGCGCTTCAGTCCGGAACCGCGCGACTGCTACGGTCGCAGGTTCAAACCCTGCCTCGGGCAGGGATGTGTGTGATGTCCTTAGGTTAGTTAGGTTTAAGTAGTTCCAAGTTCTAGGGGAGTTATGACCTCAGATGTTAAGTCCCATAGTGCTCAGAGCCATTTGAACCATACAAATAATTTTGTTGTGTCATTGGTTACGTTCTATGCGATAATGTCTTCTGTCTGTGAATTTGAATCGTATAGATGAATTTGTGTATTGTGAACTGAGCCATTCCATTATTTTTACCGTTTAAATCGGTAAGTCAGTTTTTTTAGTGGATTAACTCTCAATTGACAGATCTCATTTGTCTATTGCACATCAGAAAATAAACAACCTCGGTTAGGGCATCCAAGCAATTAAATTGGTCTCTAATGTCATCCGTTCATAACTAATCGGTTAAGTATAGTCATCTTCATTCTCAGAGTGGTGGGTACATATACTGTAGTGAAATTCGAGTGGGACAGTGACCACTGTACATGGGTGTTGTAATCCGAGTTTTGCTCTATGACACACAGTTTCTATGTGCAATAAATACCGAACCAAGTCTCCTTCTAATGACAGTTTAACATAATATGAATCTATGAGAATTTGTAGTTAATATACGTAAGAAGTTCAGGGACGATTTGTGGCAAGTAAACATGGTTAGGAGGTTGTATGTATGTATTGTATTGTATGTTAACCGGGGACCTAGAAACGACGGAGAGGCTCCGTCCACTCCGCAGCTGCAGTGGTCCACAACCCTACGATGACTAACGCAGTCCACTTCACCCCTCCGCCGCCCCACACCGAACCCAGGGTTACTATGCGGTTTGGCCCCCGGTGGACGCCCCCAGGGAACGTCTCACACCAGACGAGAGTAGCTCCTATGTTTGCGTGGTAGAGTAATGGTGGTTTACGCATATTCGGAGACAGTGTTTGCGCATCAATTGCCGACATAGTGTAACTGAGGTGGAATAAGGGGAACCAGCCCGCATTCGCCGAGGCAGATGAAAAACCGCCTATAAACCATCCACAGACTGGCCGGCTCACCGGACCGCGAAACAAATCCGCCGAGCGGATTTGTACCCGGGACCAGGCGCTTCTTCCCTCCCGAAAAGCCGTGCGTTAGACCTCACGACCAACCGAGCGGGCATGGTTAGGAGATTACTAACGTCATGTAGTATGTGACCTCCCCTCTCTAAAGGCTTGTGACCTCCGCTCTCCTTTCATTTCAATTACCTTTCATTATCTTGTTGACCACTCTCTCTTTATATTTGTCTCACTCATCCCTTGTTACGTTACCTTTCCTCTATTCTCCTTCCCTCTTACTCGCGGACTATCTCACTCGCGCTCTCTCTCACTATTTGCGTGTATACGTAACCAGCACGGTAGTGTATTTATATGAGTGTGTGCTTGCATGTGTATGTGTGTGTGTGTGTGTGTGTGTGTGTGTGTGTGTGTGTTGCCTTGGAGCCAAACCGCCATACCCTAAGCGAGAAAACATGAATATTCAGCGCATCTCCAGCTTGTGGTGCACATTATTTCGCATGAGAGAATAAACGAAATTAAACTCGGCCTCTCCCCTTCTAGAACTAGGAAAGAAACTGGAAATCGGCAAGACTACGGAAATAGTATTTGTGTCTCGGCCACACCTACTAGGACGGAGGACAGTATCTGCACCCGAGTGAGGCGGTAATATTTGCCCGTTCCAGTAGGAGCTAATTTCACGCTGCGTGCGCAAACAGCGGTACACTTAGTTCAGCACGGAATGCCAAGCAGGAGCGCCTCGGCACTGGGTGGATCTCGGAACAGCCCCCGCCCCCCCCCTCCTCCTCCTCCCCCCCCCCCTCCCCGCCCTAGCCAGCCACTCACGACCTGCGTGGACGCGGCGCCTCATCGGCATTCAACACGCGGCTGGCGGCGCTTCTGCTGTTGCAGGCGTGGGGCCGGACCTGATTGTTCTGGCAGAGGCACGCGATTAAGCAGCGTCTTCAAACACCTTCCGTGAGCCGGCTGTGAAAACCCTCATTAAGCGAATACGCGCCCAACTCGCGCTATCTTTCCTCCCGAAGAATGTCAGTGAAGCAGGAGCTCATATCTCTTCGCATGCAGTTCCACGTATAGTGGACGTAATCTCGCATTTGTGCCCAGTGTAATATCCTGGACAGAACACCGCTCTATTTTAATGAATAAATGAATTTTTGTGAGCTCCGCCATAAGCATTATCCGTGCCTGCTGTTTCACTTTCAAACCCAACGGGTCTACGCAGCTGAACTCGTTGCCCCGCGCCCGTGTGGTGGCGCTGGAGCCGGTGCTAATAGCTCTGTGTTGTATCACTTGAAAATAAGAATTTAAAAAGTCAAATGAAACTATACTGTTACAACGAACTTCTCAAGTTTCAAACATATATCATGTATATGTGTAGACTGAAGCGACAATTGAAAACTTGTACCAAGGCCTATATTGAATCTGGAGCTCCTGCTCACTAGGCAGATCTGCTAAACACTACGCCTCCCTGGCACAATGACTTTTAACAATGCACCAACTACCCTAGCATGCCTCCCTCATCAGTCCAAATTCCCCCTGAGAAGGGAGGCACGCTGAAATGGTCCGTGCACTTGTTGAAAGCCATTGCGTCATGGAGGCGTAGTGGTTAGCACATCTGCCTAATGAGCAGTAGACATGGGTTCGAATCCCAGTTTTCGTAAAAAATTTCATTCGTCGCTTCAGTCTACATACGTATATCATAAGTGTTTGAGACCTGAAAAGGTCTTTGGAACCATATAGTATCATTTGATTAAAGTACCTATGTCTGGCTCTCAGGGAGGATCCCATGTTTCGTTCAATGCCGAGGTTCTATTCCATTGCAGTTGGAGAACCTCTGCAATGGTTAGAGCGGACTGAGGCGCGATTGGGAATGTGGGTTAAGGAGGGAGATGTGTTAGGGCAGCCTGCGCATTTGTGCAGACCTACTGTGGCGCAGTGATTAGAACATCTTCCTGGTGAGCAGGAGACCCATGTTCGATTCCCGGTTATCATACAAATTTACTAAACGTCGCTTCATTCCGCATATACGCATTTAGAAAAGTATTTTGTTACAGGCTCAGTAATCAAACAGTCATACACCGTTGCTAGTTTTACCAGTCAAACTGCTATCTTACGATAGAAAAACGTTAAGCAACATAATTAGATCAACTATTATCAACTTATTACTCGGTGTATGGTCACGAGAGATGCTTCATAGTCTATGGTCAATGACCAAACGTTTCTCGCAAAATGGAACTACGACACTGTTAAAAGCCACACGTCCTTCAGGTGTGAACATTAGTTTGACAGCTCACTATCCGAATAGGAAACGACATAGGAAGACAGAACAGAGGAAAAGACAATGGGCTCTCATTCGGGAAAAACGGGGTTCTACCTCTACTTACCATCCACGTTTGTTTTCTGTAATGCCCCTAAATCAATTAAAATGACAACAGTCGTGTTACCTGTGAAAACTACACAACAGATTTCTATTTCTGCCTTTTTCTTTCCTTCTTCTGAGTAGACGTCGCACCAACAATGGGCTTCAGTAATGTTATTTACGGAACGTATTTGTCTGTGGCGGAACTTTACATCTTCACAGTGGTAACCTCGGAGTAGCTTCGGTTGAACAGAGAGTCAGGGAATTTCAAACATACCACCTCGTAAAATAACGAAAGGCTTGTTATCTTTACCTTATGAACCATTCTGAAATGCGGGCATTAGATTAATTTTTTCAAATTAAACTATGCAGTTAATGCTTCCAGTGAGCTGTTGTAGAGACTTCAAGTTGCCCTTTATGCATTATTCGTCGATTAGTACATGCTTCGACATATTTTTATTACTTACAATCACTGTAGGCATGAAAAATACTTACAAATTAATAACGCTAATGCGCTAAGTACTTTACGTGAAACACATGTTCTAATAATCCTCTTCTTCAAATGATTAGACTCTAGTTCAATTAATTGGGGTTTTCATAGAGGTATGATACTACTACACACAGCTTTTAAGATCTTCTAAAATATAATAAATGAAAGAATACGAAAGTGAGCGGAAGGCGAACTTTGGGAATATAGGTATGGTTTTCGATAAGACATAGGAACAACTGATTCGGACGGATAATCATTGAAAATTCTATGTATATAACATAGATCTGCGATTCCTGTTCAACGAGATCAAACTAGGTCTGACAGCTTAATCGCCAAGACTTATACATAGTTCTGAAAGAAATGACAATGACTGAGGTAAAGTAAAGGTATTCAACAATAAAAGTGAAAGCTTCGCCTTTAGTAAAGTAGGGAATCAGTATTACAGCCTCTCCACTGTCTTATTCAACGCTGCCCTGCACAGCGTAGCAAATAACATTAATAAACGAGAAACCATATTTAAGCAAACTACACTCCTGGAAATGGAAAAAAGAACACATTGACACCTGTGTGTCAGACCCACCATACTTGCTCCGGACACTGCGAGAGGGCTGTACAAGCAATGATCACACGCACGGCACAGCGGACACACCAGGAACCGCGGTGTTGGCCGTCGAATGGTGCTAGCTGCGCAGCATTTGTGCACCGCCGCCGTCAGTGTCAGCCAGTTTGCCGTGGCATACGGAGCTCCATCGCAGTCTTTAACACTGGTAGCATGCGGCGACAGCGTGGACGTGAACCGTATGTGCAGTTGACGGACTTTGAGCGAGGGCGTATAGTGGGCATGCGGGAGGCCGGGTGGACGTACCGCCGAATTGCTCAACACGTGGGGCGTGAGGTCTCCACAGTACATCGATGTTGTCGCCAGTGGTCGGCGGAAGGTGCACGTGCCCGTCGACCTGGGACCGGACCGCAGCGACGCACGGATGCACGCCATGACCGTAGGATCCGACGCAGTGCCGTAGGGGACCGCACCGCCACTTCCCAGCAAATTAGGGTCACTGTTGCTCCTGGGGTATCGGCGAGGACCATTCGCAACCGTCTCCATGAAGCTGGGCTACGGTCCCGCACACCGTTAGGCCGTCTTCCGCTCACGCCCCAACATCGTGCAGCCCGCCTCCAGTGGTGTCGCGACAGGCGTGAATGGAGGGACGAATGGAGACGTGTCGTCTTCAGCGATGAGAGTCGCTTCTGCCTTGGTGCCAATGATGGTCGTATGCGTGTTTGGCGCCGTGCAGGTGAGCGCCACAGTCAGGACTGCATACGACCGAGGCACACAGGGCCAACACCCGGCATCATGGTGTGGGGAGCGATCTCCTACACTGGCCTTACACCACTGGTGATCGTCGAGGGGACACTGAATAGTGCACGGTACATCCAAACCGTCATCGAACCCATCGTTCTACCATTCCTAGACCTGCAAGGGAACTTGCTGTTCCAACAGGACAATGCACGTCCGCATGTATCCCGTGCTACCCAACGTGCTCTAGAAGGTGTAAGCCAACTACCCTGGCCAGCAAGATCTCCGGATCTGTCCCCCATTGAGCATGTTTGGGACTGGATGAAGCGTCGTCTCACGCGGTCTGCACGTCCAGCACGAACGCTGGTCCAACTGAGGCGCCAGGTGGAAATGGCATGGCAAGCCGTTCGACAGGACTACATCCAGCATCTCTACGATCGTCTC
This sequence comes from Schistocerca piceifrons, assembly GCF_021461385.2. NCBI lineage: Eukaryota > Metazoa > Arthropoda > Insecta > Orthoptera > Acrididae > Schistocerca > Schistocerca piceifrons. The sequence goes on from NC_060139.1 coordinate 892,420,849, forward strand.
CATGGGAGAATAGCAGCCTGCATTGCTGCGAAAGGTGGATATACACTGTACTAGTGCCGACATTGTGCATGCTCTGTTGCCTGTGTCTATGTGCCTGTGGTTCTGTCAGTGTGATCATGTGATGTATCTGACCCCAGGAATGTGTCAATAAAGTTTCCCCTTCCTGGTACAATGAATTCACGGTGTTCTTATTTCAATTTCCAGGAGTGTAGATAGGTGTATGCGTATGCCTATGAAATTTCAGTAGTAGGAAGAGATGCCAACACACTTACAGAAACGTACCTGGCAGTGGAAACAGACGCTTTAGGAATCTGAATTAAAGTAAAAAAAGAAAAACAAAATACATGTTAATTTCTCTCTCTGAAGCCAGGATAATCGGGGATTATTTCGAAGAACTGTCCTCTTTTAGTTACCTGGGAGCCTTCATATAAATATGACAGCCTTAGAAAGACTACATACGAAAGGATATAAGCAATGAGCAGGGATTCCTTGGCAAATCTGCAGTTTTTCGCAATTAGTCTTGTTACAAGAAGAATGAAACTTTTGGTACGTAAGTCCCTTATGTGCCCAGTTGTCAAGTATGGACCAGAGGTATGGACGTTGACAGATGACAAAAATGCTTTAAGAACCTTTGAGCGAGAAACATTACGCAAAATTTATTGTCCAGTAAGAGAGTAAGGAAGCTGGAAATTCCGCTGTAACACCGAGCTACATGCATTAATACAAAGAAGAAATAAAGTGAAATTTATCAAATCACAACAAATACCATGTATAGGACACGCGGGAAGAACGGCGGAGGATAGAATGAAAAAGAAAATGACGAAAGGTGTGATCCAAGCTATTAGATGGAAACAGAGGTCTAGAAGAAACTGCGTTGGTGACTTATCAGAGGATTTCACGAATGTGAGTCCTGTGGTGGAAAACAGCTGCAATAATCAGAGAAACACGGAGAAAAATAAATGAAGGGACTATGGCTCACCAAGGGCTACAGCGCTACAGAAGAAGGAGATGAAGATTCAAGTTTTTAGAAGATCAATATGAATTAATTATCGACTATTCAGGCGAAACATTTTACTGTTGCGGGAGTTGGAAAAGTATTTTATTTCGTCTGTCTCACTTGCACTGATATAAAATTCAGCTGTAGCGGTTACCGGTTTCAAGATGACAACCCATTTTCAAATCACTCACCCAAAAATTACAAATTACTTATCACACAAACAGCGTGTTTGACCATATTATAGGCAGTCATATGATTACAGACATGCATTGATATTAACCATAACCGATATAATATGGTACGAAAAGGAACATAAAAGTACACAGTGGACAACAAGTATCCTAATTGATCTCAGCCTATGCGTCCGTTGCTACTGACTGACGCAACTTAAGTGTCAAATATCACTTACAATAGTCAACAGGACGCCTTTGTAAACTTATGGCTATATGATCAGTGCAGAAATAAGGTTTGGCTGTGAATTGTGCCTTTGCGTCATGAGTGACGGTTGTGTCGGATGACGCTCAGTGTGGTGCTGTGGATTTTATACCAAAGGTTTACTATTAACGTAATTTGTAAAGCTGTATCTGTTTTATGTCATTCGTCTTATTTTATTTTAGACAGCTTGTGTCTAACATGCTATAACGAACACTATATTTTGGGTTTTGGCATTGAATCCTTGTATGCAACGTAGCAATGCTTGGTACTGTACCCTGTTACAAAAATACAGGTTTATGTACAGGAGAGCTGTAATGTGGAATTGATATTTTCGTTTGGATCCCACGTTATTTTGTAAAACAAAATTGTCAGCATTGTCTGCAATATAAATTTGTTATTGCTTTACTCGTAAACCCTATCAATACAAAGTGAATGGTTGGCGCAACACCATACAAATCTAATAGGCAGTCACATGCGCATGCCCTTATGTATGATGGCGACACCTACAAAGATGTCTTATTGACTGCTGTAGGTAGTATCTGATAGTTAGGTTGGGCCAGTCAGTTGCAACGGAAGTTTGGCTAAGATCAGTGAGGATACTTGTTGCCCACTGTATATTTTTCTGTGCCTTTTGGCACCGTATTGTATGAATAATAACGGCTAATAGTAAGGTATGTGTATAAGCATATATATAATATAGACATACATACTGCTTGTACACATTATTTTATGACATGTACGTTGCAATTTTAAGAATTGTCGTTAGAAAATGGGTGTGTCAGTCCGAAACCGGTAACCACTACAGCTGAATTTTATATCAGTGCAACTGACACGGACGAAACAAAAAAAATTATCCAATTTCCTAAGTATTGAGCAGTTGCGGATGTACTATCCCGTGTCAGAATGCTCAAATAAGCAATATTTTACTGTTGAAAGAAACATAAAACTCCAAGTGGTGCATCTTCAAGCCACTACAGTAACATCAAGAAATCATAATTTTAAAAGGATTATTGTTATGAAATTTCTTCCCAGTTCTACGACACTGTTATGGCATTGAATTACAGATACGTCCATAGAATCATATGTGTATGTGGATGACTCAAATGAAAATGTTAAAAGCGTAATAAAATTCGTAAGATTTTTACTGTCAATTTGAAAGCCGGTAGGAATTTCCTTTGCGTTTCTATAAACGACGGAGAATTGGCAGCCTCTCGTAAAAAGGATGATGCCTCACTGCAAAGAGGGCTGCTCCATTGTTGACTAGCACCGCAATGGAGGAACTGGCTGTGACAATTTTTTGAGCATTGAAACTGCTGAATCTCTGAAAATGTATCCCAGGATGAGAACACAGTGTGGTGATTCGTGCGTCTCCCTGCAGAAGGCTAGGAATGCTGCAGGAAGTTTAAGAGATGCATAACGAATGTGGAAGACGCTCCGCACCAAACCAGCACACCATGCAGTGATGAAAGAAAACATTGCTCCAATTGAAGGCCTTGTGAAGAAACTACAAGCATAACCCTGTAAATGACAAAGCCACTAATTTTGGATAGTAGTTTTGGTTCAGCAAACAATATTGTCATCACGTACTGTGATTCAATACTCTCCGGAAATATATTCGAAGAGACAGAGGGCAAAGAGTCTAAAACCGCTGTTTCTTGCGTAAATTAGTTGGTGAGTTTCAGTACGTTTCATGCCACAATAACTGAATTCCTTGAGTGGTAGAAAACTGTTACTGTATCTCACAGAACGCATGATTATGGACTCCCTTATACAATAGAACTCTGTACTGCAGATTCTAGGATGGTGGATGGTGTGGGGATGGGGGATTGGGGGGGGGGGTGGCGCAGAGATGTCCCCTCTTGCTTCCTCTGTGGCCACCTATGCCCTATGGGCACAACTTGAGTTGCCTGCTGAATTGAGGGATCATCGCGTTAATGGCCAGGAAGAACGTTTGTACCATTTCCAGGTCAAAGATAATGGACTTCTGGCCAAAATTGTTACGGAATTCAAACACGGGTGCACTACCATCAACCTGAAACTATCGAGGAGGAAATTGCGCGCCACAGAATTTCGCTGAGAGCGAAAGCATCACGCATTCAGCCGTCGGCAGGAACAGACATGTTCAGTCTCTCCGGGATGGATAAGGGCTACTTTGGGATGTTAAATCGAAAGGGGAGTAACAGTAATCAGTAATTCATATTCTAATCCTTTATGAAATCACGTTCAGGCTGCAGTCTGGAGTAAATGACGTGCCTTCTGATTGCAAATCTTTTGTGGCAATATGACAACGCTTACTCCACTAACCACCTGTTCAACCGTAGCAGCAGTACTCGCCAGAAGTCGTCCCGAGTGCTTTTACGTATTCGGACTGCTCGAAAGAGCACCGTGAGGCAAGAATACTGGAACCGATAATGATTTTTATACCGCGCTGCATGAGTGGCTGCATTCGCAAAAATAATGATTCTGTCATTCAGTATCCCTTCAACTCCGAAACGGAAGGATGCCGCATTACACATAATGAGGACTACGTGGAAAAATATGCGACTCTGTATTTTCTAATTTATTGGCCATGTATATGTCCTGTGTGTCTGATAGACGTTTTCAGTGTCTGCATGCAACTGTCTTCAGAAATATTCATGTTCCTTGTTTGGTTCTTCAACACTTTTAAATCCGGCCTGTGTGGCCATGCGGTTCTAGGCGCTTCAGTCTGGAACCGCGTGACCGCTACGGTTGCAGTTTCGAATCCTGCGTTGGGCATGGATGTGTCTGATGTCCTTAGGTTAGTTAGGTTTAAGTAGTTCTAAGTTCTAGGGGACTGACGACCACAGATCTCAAGTCCCATAGTGCTCAGAGCCATTTGAGCCAACACTTTTAAAATTTCTGGCTTCTCATCATTATAATGAACTTTGCGGCTTCGTTATAGATGATATTGGAAATTAGATCTTCCTCCACTGGTGGCATACGACCACCGACAGAAATTACGTATAGTATCTGATCAAAAGTTCAAAATGTTCAAATGTGTGTGAGTTCCTAAGGGATCAAACTGCTGAGGTCATCGGTCCCTAGACTTACACACTACTTAAACTAACATACGCTAAGAACCACACACACACCCGTGCCCGAGGGAAAACACGAACCTCTGGCGGGAGTGGCTCCGCAATCCGTGACATGGCGCCTCAAAACACGCGGCCACCCCGCGCCGCGGATCAATCGTATTTGGACACTTACTAGTGAACATTTACATGGAGTGTGTCCACCACTCGTCTTTATGACGACTAGTACTCTGCTGGGGACACTTTCAGTTAGGCGTCAGCTTCTGGAAGAATGGCAATCCAATATTCCTGAAGTGTCGAAACCAGAGAGGGTATTGGTTTTTATTTCATTTATTCATTTCTCAAGTAAAGACCAGCAACTTGTTATTATACAGCAGGTCGTGCACTGTGTGACTTTATATGTTGTGTCATCAAATTCAGTTTTATAACTAGTACATTTTTTGGTTGAAATTTAAAAAATTTATATATATATATATATATATATATATGTATATAAATTAAAAAATAACAAATTATATATATGTAATTTGTAATTTTTTAAAAAATAACAAATTATATATATAATTTGTTATTTTTTAATTTACATGTATACATAAAATTTGGTTTGAACTTGTTGCTACTTAGATAGTGATAGAAAATAAGTTACATAATAGGTTGTGGAAGTATTTTAAATTAAAATTAAAAGTGTATTTAATGGAAGAAACAAGAGATGGCAGTTTGACTTGGATATAATGTGACAGTTCTTTCCTTTTTACCTTTTGCGTGTACGGTTACATCTGTTTTATTGACAGTGCTAATACTAAATTTAATGTATTTATTATTTAGGTTATACTGGGTTTCCGAACTTAAAGTAACAGTGGAGATTGAGAGTTGATTTAAAATGTCAGTGCGAGGGCTTGGTAAACCTTCGAGCCAGTCACACATGATGCAGCGAAAGAAGAAGAAATGTCACATCCTCAGACAGTGTTACGTGCTATAATAGGATATGACAAACAACTATACAGAGAATTACATTTTCATATTGATTAGATTTAGTGTAGTAGAACCTTCGTTTACTTTTGCTATGTTTATATGTTTATCTCGTCTTCACTTCCTATGTGTGATATAGCATCCGATTCTTTGTCTGTGCTTGTGTCTTTGTCGTTTACTATGTACTGCTGATCTGTCTGATGTGGAGCCTGTCTTAGTCTAGCATTTGGTGTCTTCTGTTTATATGTCGCTTATAGTGCTCGCGATACTTTGTCAGCGATGTTGTTTATAGAGTTCCAGCCATCCTGTCTGCGTATTAACTACCCTATGCCATGGTTCCCTAAACTCGGTCTTACGTGTCCTTGGGCATCGCAAGTGAGCACTGTGTGTTCAGGTGTGTTATTCACCTCAGGCACAAGTGTGATTCTATTTTAGACCAAACCTGTGGAGAGGCACAGGATACGGGCCATAGCCCCAGAGAAAGTGTACCATGCCACCTGTTGGATTTACTTGCTTCAAATTCATCCGCTCTTGTATACTGGAGGAGAAAGAGTAGACTCCTCTTCCCTTATTAGTTGTGTCCCATTCTGTCTGCCATGTATCAGTTCTCCGTTAGTTTGATTTCCGCTTGTCGTTTGTGTCTTGTCCAATACTTCTCTTTATTTTGTCGCGTCTTCCCCTCTTCTGCAAGTAGGCAGCTGCTCTATGGCGTTTTATAATATTTATAAGGAAAACGTCCAGTAACACGCACAGTGCCTCAATCGAGGTCGTGTTGAAAGCCCCTGACATTCTGAGTAGAACACTTCACCGGCCGCGCTTCACAATGGTTTTATGCGTACCTGAGCATAATCGATGTGCCCAAGCAGTAGCCGCAAAACAGGTTATTGACTCAAAGAGTGCTGTCTAATACGTCCTAGCTGTCTGAAGGGGTAGTCTGTATCTTGTAGTGTTCAGTCCTGCTAGTTTATCCATGAGTTTCGTCGTTTTATTAATTGTCAGTCTGGAATGTTCATTTAAGTCTAAATGTTCGACAATATAAATGCCAAGGTACCTTGTCATAGCTTTCCTTGTCATAGATATGTTGTTTAACTTTATAATTGGATTTGTTTTCAGCATGCCTCTTAGAAATAAGTAAACATTTTTGTTTGTTGCTATTGTGAGTTTGTTGTCGTGCACCATTCACCGGTGAACGCGAGGGGCCACGTAGCTTTACTATCTAATGGGTACCTACAGTTTTCAGATACTCTGACTATAATGTCATCAGCGTACACAACCAACCCGTTAGCCATATCGTTGTCTGCTAGTGGGTTCAGTAGTGGTTCTATGGCTACGTCCCAGAAAATTGGTCCGCATGTGGATCCTTGCGGACAACCCTTTCTTGCCCTCTTTATACCCTTTCGGCGACCAGTCTTCCGTTCCACTATCCTCTGTTTACAATATTCTCAATAAGGCTGTTGTACAGAGCCAGTGCAACATTCATGTCTCTAAGTCTTGCAAACAAAGTTTGCCAAAAGCACCAGCTACGTCAATTAGAATTACTACTATGTATTTGTCATGTACTGTCTGTGTCATTTCTGTGGCCCTATTTACTGCATCGTCGATGTATTTATGTGGTCGAAAACCAAACTGATGTGGGCTAAGGCCGAAGAGCTGCCGGTGCGACTGAAGTCTGTCTCACAGCAATCTCTCCCGTACCTTTGCCAAAATGTTAATGAGGCATATTGGTGTGTATGTCTTAGGGTCAGTCGAGTCTTTGTCCTTCGGTTTCCTGATTATAACTGCATTTGCTGTCTTTCATATAGTCGGCATTCGTCCTTCTAGTAGAGCATCATTCAGCAAGTCTGTCAGGTATGGTACGATAAGTGGAGCAGCTTGTATGATGGTTTCGGGGTGGATGCCATCAAGGCGCTGAGCCTTTTTGTTCTTCATTTTGTGTATTGGTGTTGGACACATGAGGCTGGAGCTAAGTCGACGTTTTGACTTACCCCAAAGGCGTTCCATTGGGTGCAGGTCGTGTTTCTGGGCACGCCAGTCCATATCAAGAATGTTAATGTCCACAAACAATTGCGTCACAAATGCTGCTTCATGACAAGATGCATTGTCATGCTGATTCAAACAATCGTTGTCTATGAAATATTTCTCCACTGTGCGTAGCACACAATGTTGTCAAAGTCTTCACATCCTTCTGCATTCTGTGCTTTCTTAACTGGAATAAGTGAAGCACACCCTAACCATACCTTTATTTTGCAACATCACCTCCTCCGTGCCTCACTGTTGGCACAACACGTGATGACATTAACATTCTCCAGGATTCATCAAACTCAAATATACAATTTTTTATAGCCAGCACAGCCGCGCGGAGTGGTCGCGCCGTTAGTGAAGCCATGTCACGGATTGTGCGGCCATTCTAGATGGAGGTTCGAGTCCTCACTGTGGCATGAGTGTGTGTGTTGTTCTTAACATAAGTTAGTTTAAATAGTTTGTAAATCTAGGGACCGATGGCCTCAGCAGTTTGGTTCCTTAGGAATTCACACACATTTGAACATTTGAACATAACAACCATTCGCAATGCTTGGCGGTCCCACTCCGCCCGAATATGAAGTGAGCCTGGTCTCGGTTTAGCTGAGGTGTTGCTTCGCGTATTAGCTTCAGTCACATCACCAACAATCGATCTGGGGAACATCAGAATGGCTGATATGTACCAACTGGCCTTGTTACTCGGATGAAATTCAATCTACTGATCGATCCATTCTGCCATACTGCTTCTCTGCTGAAAACATAACACTCCCCGACTCCTTTTATACTGGCAAGTCCGCGTCTCGTGACGTCTAGTGGTGCATTCCGTATTATATTGTGGTGTCTGGATACTTTTGATCAGATTGTGTACGCGATACTACACTTAACACGTATTTATGAAAGCGTCCTAAGAGAAGTAGGTTCGATGAGTACATGGTGCACAGACGATGTTAATCAAAATATAAACTATCATCTACCCATGGCAAATATCTACTCAGTAGCTGGGTGAAAATAGAAAGACCTCGAATTCTGCGTGACATAGCGTTCAGATTGTAGGGACAATCATAGACCACCTAGTGCTTAAGACCACCACATCACAGGTCAGGGGGCCACTTGGCCATGTGATTGCTGGATTCTGAGATTGCAAAAGTACCGTCATCACCACAATGAAACTTTTTCGCGATACGCGACAGAACACACTGATATTTTTAAAAAATTCCAATATTAGTTGACTTGTGTCCATTCTTTTGCACTGTTTCATTGTGTATTTGTCTAATCGATAGGGCAAATTATCTTGGAGGGTTTTCCTAGGTGTATGGCTTACAACAACAGTGTCTGGCTCTGCGCAGGAACCAGTACTGGGGTAGCAGACTACGATCGCCGTCCATTTAGTGTCAAGTAGGTGATCATGAAATCAACACAGTATTAATTCGTAAAAAATAAAATAATTGCATCTGATAACTGGATGCAGACGATAACACGCATGCAGTATGTCCGTATATCTGGATCTGTTAACTTCACATCATTTAATGAGACTCACGGCCCTGTTCAAAGGCATCCGAGAAGAGACGGTGGAAAGTCAGTATGCTGTCTGCTTGGTTTCTGAGTTGGTCTTAGGATGCCCTCAAAAGATTGGCATCAGGATTTTAATACCAGGTGTGACGCACAGTTTTTACTTTGTCTCACAAAATAATTTAGTAAAATGGGTGATCTTAAAAAATGTCACCTGTATGTCAGCTACTTATTTGTAACAGTCTAACTATTCAGGCCTTTATATAGACCACATCAATACACTGTTACTGCGATTTCAATACTCTGAAGGCTGTCTTTGTTTCAATTCCTTCAACGTTTCTGATGGATTTATAATGAGTATGTTAACAGGGAGTACTGAATGACTGATACCTACGATTACTCAGCGTTGGGCAATATGTTGCCACTGTATTGTGTGAGAGAGAGGGTAAATAAACTGGAGGACAGGGCGTCCTGCATAGTGGACCCAGTGAAGTGGCAGTACGTCGGCTATGTGGCCATTGGTCGACCCCAGAAGGCAGCTTATCTATATGCAACAAAACGGAGCACCCTGATTGGCCCGAAACAGAGGGTCGCAGTTTCCTACCCTGTGTCAAGGTAATAAAGGTAAGTCGGGAAGGGACGCCAGAGGTTGGCTGTTGGGTGTCAGGAATAGATGTCATTGATCGTGGTACAATATGCCTCATTAGTCGAATTGCGGCGCTTTAGAAAGTTTGTTAAATGTGACTGTCATTGTTTTGGCTCGATACACCAGTGTAAGACCTCTGTAATCTCTATGGCGTGCAGATGAACGATAACTGACAGTGTTAAAATCTTTTGTAAATCGCCACAATTAAAGAGGGCATTTCTTCGTAAACCGTACACCCTGTTTTTCGACCACTATTTCGTGTCAGACTTCAAATCAATGCACACTGTTACAGCCATTCACCCAGATCCTGAGTCCAGCCAATCCACGACCAGCTCTTCCAATGTGCAGTGTATACATCATCATCTGCAAGGCGCAGGAAAGGACGCAGCAATATACTATGGACGTGCCTGTCCCCACAAGCAACCTCGCCAAGTTGATACGATCTGCCACTAATAGGTTCTGTGACTGGTCTTGCTAACGCAAGGCGAGTGTTGAAAGTTGACGTGGCAAATAAGCGTTCCTCCAGTATATTAGTGATATCGTTTAAAGTTTTAAGTTGTTACTTCTTGATATCACAGAAACTGCATAAATGTGCAAGGAACGGGATGATAAGGTCCTTGCATTTTTGCAAGAATTCCTTTCATGGAAAGGGGTAAAGCTTTCCGTCCCCAAGATTTTTACCTGAACGCCTCTGGGTCTTACAAGATATGTTTCTGTTGGTGGCGATACACTCTTCTGTCTGACCGTTGAACATACCTATCCAGTAATATATATATATATATATATATATATATATATATATATATATATATATATATATACTCCTGGAAATGGAAAAAAGAACACATTGACACCGGTGTGTCAGACCCACCATACTTGCTCCGGACACTGCGAGAGGGCTGTACAAGCAATGATCACACGCACGACACAGCGGACACACCAGGAACCGCGGTGTTGGCCGTCGAATGGCGCTAGCTGCGCAGCATTTGTGCACCGCCGCCGTCAGTGTCAGCCAGTTTGCCGTGGCATAAGGAGCTCCATCGCAGTCTTTAACACTGGTAGCATGCCGCGACACCGTGGACGTGAACCGTATGTGCAGTTGACGGACTTTGAGCGAGGGCGTATAGTGGGCATGCGGGAGGCCGGGTGGACGTACCGCCGAATTTCTCAACACGTGGGGCGTGAGGTCTCCACAGTACATCGATGTTGTCGCCAGTGGTCGGCGGAAGGTGCACGTGCCCGTCGACCTGGGACCGGACCGCAGCGACGCACGGATGCACGCCAAGACCGTAGGATCCTACGCAGTGCCGTAGGGGACCGCACCGCCACTTCCCAGCAAATTAGGGACACTGTTGCTCCTGGGGTATCGGCGAGGACCATTCGCAACCGTCTCCATGAAGCTGGGCTACGGTCCCGCACACCGTTAGGCCGTCTTCCGCTCACGCCCCAACATCGTGCAGCCCGCCTCCAGTGGTGTCGCGACAGGCGTGAATGGAGGGACGAATGGAGACGTGTCGTCTTCAGCGATGAGAGTCGCTTCTGCCTTGGTGCCAATAATGGTCGTATGCGTGTTTGGCGCCGTGCAGGTGAGCGCCACAATCAGAACTGCATACGACCGAGGCACACAGGGCCAACACCCGGCATCATGGTGTGGGGAGCGATCTCCTACATGGCCGTACACCACTGGTGATCGTCGAGGGGACACTGAATAGTGCACGGTACATCCAAACCGTCATCGAACCCATCGTTCTACCATTCCTAGACCGGCAGGGGAACTTGCTGTTCCAACAGGACAATGCACGTCCGCATGTATCCCGTGCCACCCAACGTGCTATAGAAGGTGTAAGTCAACTACCCTGGCCAGCAAGATCTCCGGATCTGTCCCCCATTGAGCATGTTTGGGACTGGATGAAGCGTCGTCTCACGCGGTCTGCACGTCCAGCACAAACGCTGGTCCAACTGAGGCGCCAGGTGGAAATGGCATGGCAAGCCGTTCCACAGGACTACATCCAGCATCTCTACGATCGTCTCCATGGGAGAATAGCAGCCTGCATTGCTGCGAAAGGTGGATATACACTGTACTAGTGCCGACATTGTGCATGCTCTGTTGCCTGTGTCTATGTGCCTGTGGTTCTGTCAGTGTGATCATGCGAAGTATCTGACCTCAGGAATGTGTCAATAAAGTTTCCCCTTCCTGGGACAATGAATTCACGGTGTTCTTATTTCAATTTCCAGGAGTGTGTATATATATATATATATATATATATATATATATATATATATATATGGTGTTACAAAAAAGGTACGGCCAAACTTTCAGGAAACATTCCTCACACACAAATAAAGAAAAGATGTTATGTGGACATGTGTCCGGAAACGCTTAATTTCCATGTTAGAGCTCATTTTAGTTTCATCACTATGTACTGTACTTCCTCGATTCACCGCCAGTTGGCCCAAGTGAAGGAAAGTAATGTTGACTTCGGTGCTTGTGTTGACATGCGGCTCATTGCTCTACAGTACTAGCATCAAGCACATCAGTACGTAGCATCAACAGGTTGGCGTTCATCACGAACGTGGTTTTGCAGCCAGTGCAATGTTTACAAATGCGGAGTTGGCAGATGCCCATTTGATGTATAGATTAGCACGGGGCAATAGCCGTGGCGCGGTACGTTTGTATCGAGACAGATTTCCAGAACGAAGGTGTCCCGAAAGGAAGACGTTCGAAGCAATTGATCGGCGTCTCAGGGAGCACGGAACATTCCAGCCTATGACTCGCGACTGGGGAAGACCTTGAACGACGAGGACACCTGCAATGGACGAGGCAATTCTTCGTGCAGTTGACGATAACCCTAATGTCAGCGTCAGAGAAGTTGCTGCTGTACAAGGTAGCGTTGACCACGTCACTGTATGGAGAGTGCTACATCTACATCTACATCTACATGACTACTCTGCAATTCACATGTAAGTGGTTGGCAGAGGGTTCGTCGAACCACAATCATACTATCTCTCTAACATTCCACTCCCGAACAGCGCGCGGGAAAAACGAACACCTAAACATTTCTGTTCGAGCTCTGATTTCTCTTATTTTATTTTGATGATCATTCCTACCTACGTAGGTTGGGCTCAACAAAATATTTTCGCATTCGGAAGAGAAAGTTGGTGACTGAAATTTCGTAAATAGATCTCGCCGCGACGAAAAACGTCTTTGCTGTAATGACTTCCATCCCAATTCACGTATCATATCTTCCACACTCTCTCCCCTACTACGTGATAATACAAAACGAGCTGCCCTTTTTTGCACCCTTTCGATGTCCTCCGTCAATCCCACCTGGTAAGGATCCCACACCGCGCAGCAATATTCTAACAGAGGACGAACGAGTGTAAGCTGTCTCTTTAGTGGACTTGTTGCATCTTCTAAGTGACCTGCCAATGAAATGCAACCTTTGGCTCGCCTTCCCCACAATATTATCTATGTGGTCTTTCCAACTGAAGTTGTTCGTAATTTTAACACCCAGGTACTTAGTTGAATTGACAGCCTTGAGAATTGTACTATTTATCGAGTAATCGAATTCCAACGGATTTCTTTTGGAACTCATGTGGATCACCTCACACTTTTCGTTATTTTGCGTCAACTGCCACCTGCCACACCATACAGCAATCTTTTCTACGGGAGAACCAGTTGTTTCCGTACCATGTACAGCGTGTGCAGGCATTATCAGCAGCTGATTGGCCTCCACGGGTACACTTCTGCGAATGGTTCATCCAACAGTGTGTCAATCCTCATTTCAGTGCAAATGTTCTCTTTACGGATGAGGCTTCATTCCAACGTGATCAAATTGTAAATTTTCTCAATCAACATGTGTGGGCTGACGAGAATCCGCACGCAATTGTGCAATCACGTCATCAACACAGATTTTCTGTGAACGTTTGGGCTGGCATTGTTGGTGATGTCTTGATTGGGCCCCATGTTCTTCCACCTACGCTCAATGGAGCACGTTATCATGCTTCCATACGGGATACTCTACCTGTGCTGCTAGAACATGTGCCTTTACAAGTACGACACAACATGTGATTCATGGACGATGGAGCTCCTGCACATTTCAGTCGAAGTGTTCGTACGCTTCTCAACAACAGATTCGGTGACTGGTGGATTGGTAGAGGCGGACCAATTCCATGGCCTCCACGCTCTTCTGACCTCAACCCTCTTGACTTTCATTTATGAGGGCATTTGAAAGCTCTTGTCCACGCATCCCCGGTACCGAATGTAGAGACTCTTCGTGCTCGTATTGTGAACGGCTGTGATACAATACGCCATTCTCCAGGGCTGCATCAGCGCATCAGGGATTCCATGCGACGGAGGGTGGATGCATGTATCCTCGCTAACGGAAGACATTTTGAACATTTCCTGTAACAAAGTGAAGTCACGCTGGTACGTTCTGTTGCTGTGTGTTTCCATTCCATGATTAATGTGATTTGAAGAGAAGTAATAAAAAGAGCTCTAACATGGAAAGTAAACGTTTCCGGACACATGTCCACATAACATATTTTCTTTCTTTGTGTGTGAGGAATGTTTCCTGAAAGTTTGGCCGTACCTTTTTGTGACACCCTATATATATATATATATATATATATATATATATATATATATCGTTAAACTATATATATATATATAAATGAAATGAAGTGTTAGCACTGACTGAGGACTGAGCCCCAGATCTCCTGGAATCAGAATTGCGGGACCTGGAAGAGTAATAAGTAAAGAAATTGGACATGTTGTGCATAAGCAGCATAGCGAGAGGAACACTTGATTAAATATATAGGAGGTTTAGGACTATAAAGGGTGCAAAATTTAGTGCACAGAGGTGTCACATCTGGTAGCAACAGTGGCTCCAACTCAGCTGGGCATCAAGTGGAGCGGAGGCTGGGTACCAGATGCGAGTTTGTGATTCTTGTTGCCTCATCTCTAAGCCAGAGTCACTGTTTCTGGGAATCGTGGCATGCCAGTTCCTCGGCGATACAAGACCAGATGTTTTCAAAAGATGAGAGATCTAGAGGACTTTCTGGACATGGCAACAAACGAACACAACCTACTACACTATGTGATCAAAAATATCCGGACATCCCCCAAAACATATCATTTCAATATTTAGGTGTATTTTTGCTGCCACCTACTCCCAGGTACTCCATAACAGCGACCTCAGTAGTCATTAGATATCGTGAGAGATCAGGATGGGGCGCTCCGTGGAACCCACGGACTTCGAACGTTTACAGGCGATAGCGTGTCACTCGTGTCATGGTCTGTACGCGAGGTTTCCACACTCCTAAACATCCCTAGGTCCATTGTTTCCGATGTGACAGTGAAGTGGAAACGTGAAGGGACGCGTACAGCACAAAGGCGTAAAGGCCGATCTCCAGCACCTGATTTAACATATGCCTGCGAGAGTGGAAGCTGTCATCAAGGCTAAGGATAGGCCAGCATCATATTGAATTCCAGCATTACTGATGGAGGGCGCCACGAACTCGTAAGTCATTTTCAGCCAGGTGTCCGGATACTTTTGATCAAACAGTGTATGTTGAGATAAGTCGGGACAACACAAACGGTATGCGATGTCGCGTTATCCTGTTCAAAGGTAACATTACACAGACGTCGAAGATAGGTTACAGCCACTAACCAACACGTCAGAAATGTAATGGCTGCCTTTCAAAAACCCTCTACGCAAACCAGAGGTGACGGCGTTGTATACACAATCGCGCCCCATAGCATAGCGTGAGGGCTGGGTCTGTATGGCAATAATGAATGTTGTGTAACAACGTATATTCTCTTCAGAGGCTCCAATTTGGGCACCTCAATCTGGCTGCTGTCTGCAAGACTGATACTCTTCTAAAAAGCATCATGGTAACACTAACGTCAAAAGACGTCAGTCAAGTGATGCATTGACACATGCCATACATCATTCATTTTATCGAAATTGGTATAGCGTTTCTACCGGTCGATTAATGTCTGATGCTGATAATACGGGAGATACTGGTGCATGTAAAAATAGAGCAGCTAATACATGTTTCAACTTCCTCTGTATCTGCAGTCAATTGCATGTTCTGTACCTGGTGTGCCGTATGAACCTGGCGGCATCTTCGATGGTTCCTCTAAAAATATGTGAGCAGGGGACCCCGACGTCCAGTCTCCAGAGATCGCTAGGGCGTATACCGTCATATGAAACTTCCTGGAAGATTACAACTGGGTGCTGAACCGAGGTACGAGCTCGGTACCTTTGCCTTTCACGGAAACAGAGGTTTGTGTACTGGAGACGTGGAGAAGCAACATTGTGACTTCAGACGCAAGGCAGAAGCTGAAGTTGTATTTTTGAACGTCAGCCGATCTGATAGAAGCTGATGATCAGCAGCAGGTGCCCCTCGTTGCTTTGACTCACCAAGTTAGGTGAGATTATCGAGCAGAGTGGGGAAGCTGGGAAGGGATGTAGTTAGGCATTTTTCGTAGTTTCTAAATTTGTTTAGGTTTCATGACTTAACACCTGGGCAGGGATTCGACTGCTCATCCATCTGCATGCAGTTCTCATACCCCTTTCCAGTACTATCGGGCTAATCTCTTCACACTCATCCGCAGTTATGAATTTCTAAAATAACCTAGTAATACGATGTACACTTCAGTCCCACTTTTTCCTTGCGGACTTTTCCAGACCAGTCCACCTCTGATTTGTCTTTCAGTGTGCATAATCGGCAGTTCCTCTCACTTCGCAGTTTATTGCTCACGTTACTGGGTAATTTTGCTTTCTTGATAATACATGATGTGACGCCCCAACGACCACCTTAAAGTCAGTTAAGAAAGAGCATGATGTAGGGAAAGTCATCTTGGCAGTTACGACATCTTTGCCGATGAGCTAACACGAAAGAGTTTTGTCAACAACTACATTGTACACCACTGAGCATAATTGTTAGCGAAAGAGAAAGAAAAAAACATCGTATTTCAGCAATGGACAAATATCCATGTGACAAAAGTGAAATTAATATCTCAAAAGTTAAGCCCAAAGTAATGTCATCAGAGATAACTTTTATGTGGAAGAGAGTTGTAGGCGCAACGAAGAAATTCAATGCGCCTTCAATGCTCTTCCACAGAAGAAGTCGCTTGCTAGAACTCATCCAGTGCAGACGTACGAGAGCAGTTCTGATCTGAATTATTGGGATTGCGAATCGTGACGAGATTGTTTTCGCGTTTAGAGGTGTTTGTTGCGTGAAGGGATTCGCGGCTTAAGAAACTGATTTTATGAACTGAGACAGGAACAGATAGACTCATTTAACCGTGCACTGCGGGTTAATTGAAATCTAATAACGGAATTAGTGAACATTGGACTTGACTTTAAATTAGTTGGACCTTAAGGAGAAGTGACCATTTTATGAAAGAATACACGCAATTAGTCTTGAGTAGGACCCAAGTACACGACATAGTGAAGATAAAACAATTACGCTAAAGTGTTGAGTTGTGGTAATTGCCAAGAAACTATAACTCAATCGGACTGACTTAACTAAACTATTCCGTGTGCGTGTGGTGCGGGAGTTATAAGTATTTAGTGACAAAATAACAACAAACTGTTCGTTACCAGTTAAATATCCGGTGTGGACTACATCACTAAATAGTTTGATAAATGACTCAATCAACGACTACTCTTGAAAGACTATTTCACTGAAGTGCAAATATTCACGTCATTAGTCGAGAAGTGAACTTCAAAATATTTTCGTATTACGACGCAATCTTATAAAGACTGAATCAAAGAATATCTCTGGATCTCGCTGCATACCAACACAACAATTCCATAGCAAAGAGACAACAGCGTAAGAAAAACCTGATAACTGAAATATTTCCTCGCAGTCAGTGGTGTGTGCTATGCGAACGAGAGAAGAATTAATAACTACTGCAAATCCGGGCAATTAACAATTCAATATTAATAATAAAAAGCATCAATTATACGAGTTCGCATAAGTGGAAACGCTGCGGACTTGTAATTGAGATTCAACGATTACGTGAGGAACGCCTTTTCGGAAGTTTTTCAGGTTTTTTCTCCCGTATATCTATGGGGACTGACGTTATGTCGCATCGTGTCTCCACTCTGCCGCGAGAGCTGTGGCAGCAGAAGCTCTACGGCGTCGACTACATCAGCACGCGGTTGGAGTCCGGGGGCACGCGCCACATTGAGCTTTTGGGAAATGATTGTAGTAAACTGGAGTCCGATTTAGCTAAGACATTTAATTCCACAGGTAGCCGAAACTGCATTTCAATTTCGAAACATTTAATTCTTTATGTAAGAATCAACGCATGGGACTTATTCACATTTTCCATTCTGTTGTTATCGTTCAGTCTATTGCACAACAGAATTATTTACGTATCTGTGTCCTTGGGGAATGATCTGACTCCCAGCCAGTCCAGCCAGTACAAAATATTATGGAAGTCAAACAACTTGCGTTTTGGCTGGCGTTTTACAATTTATCCAGCTACGTCATTGTGAAAACTACTGTTGGCGCACCTCTGCTGCAGCACGAAGATGAATTTCAACAGATGCTGCCACAATGAGCGCCTATTATGCTATAGTTGTCGTCGTACACTCGGTGTGGATATCAGTCTTGCAAAAAATTCCGTTTCATGACTGAAGGTACATCAACGGCTGCAGGATCCTGCACAGCCGAGGGAACAACGTGAGTCCTCTCGGGAGCTATTTGGCCGCATCGGTTGAGATCTTGCATGGTTTTGTCTGCGGCCCTCCTGAACGTATCAACCGCTTATTCGCATGACAATCGTTGGTTCCTGACCAACGGAACAGTGATGTCGCGGTACGGTAAACCACTGTATCGATGCGCCTGTCCGTTGATGAATCCGGCAAGTGCTGGTAGATGTTTTGCTTCTTACACGAGGTACAACATTACCGTCATACAAACAACAACAACTAAAATGCGAGATGTATATGAAAAAAATTCTAAGTAATGTTTTCATATTTACAGAATGTAGATGACGTTTTCAGTTGCACTGAAATGCTATTTACTTTCATATCCAATAGCTGTGCGATGTTATTGGGTTTTGTACTCAGCTGATGATTCTGATACACAATAATTTACTACTGCAATATCTTCAATGTAGTGGCTAGACATGTAGTACGCTCCAATCATGCATCATGCGAACTTGCTGAGTTCTCTCTCTTGGTCATTGTGATAGAAATGATGACCACCTCTTTTAAGTTGGCACAGTGTGCCTGGTTATAACAGATTTAGGTGCGTAACACGATACGAGGCTTTGACCTGGGTCTCTGTAGTCTATTTTTCTACATACGGTTGACGAAACTGAAAGCTCATCACTCTCTTCTCTCAGTATAAAATCATTTGCTTGCCCACTCGCACTTCAGACTGCGCTGTTAGAGCTAGTAACACTAAAGATGAAACATTGAAGAAAGCCCATAAAAGAGCCTGAATGTGGCTCTACTCTTTTGCCACACTAAAGTGTTTCATGAAGCCTTACGTCTAAAACTATCCGATTATTTTATAGATTGATATCAGTGACAATACAGAACAGCAGTACACAACTGAAACAACTATCTTATGCTATAACTTAATTCTTCTGGTTGTGTGTCATCCTACCTATAGCAAGGACATACAGCCATAGAAAACGTTCCCAGAAATAAATGATGTCTGCGGCTTGTTTCTTGTGCAAAGCGGAAGGTATATTGGTGTACCAGTACTTATTACTTTTTTCCATCAGAAACCTGAAAAAACTTTGGCTGTTTATTTAATTCCATTACTCAACTGTAGATTCTTTAACATAAAAGAAAATAGGCACTAAACTCAAATTAATTTATAACATATTTTGTTATGTGCCATTGAACGTTCTGAAAAACACACGGATGTCCAAAATTAAAGCAAATAACGGAAATTTCACAAGGTTGTGTTTCTTTGGCCACAATACAGTATACGCAGGCGATAGTAAGGTAGGAACAATGTAAAAATACAAAACGTAAACCACTGCAACATGCTTAATGGTTGACAAAAATATTCTTTGCTTTTCCCGACTTAACGGATTTGCGCACATGTTCTGGCTAGTGGTTAATGAGCTCAGTATGGGGTGTGACCATCTATGGCAGCAATACAGGCATGATAACCACGGGGCGTGCTGTGAATGACGTCTTCAGTCTCACGATGGGTCGAAAACTCCTGTTCATACTGCTAGCAAGTCTCGGAGAGTGATTGGTGGAAGCTGACGTATGCAGCCCGTCTCCCAGTGCGTCCCAGATATGCTCTGTGGGTTCCAGACCGGGAGATCGACCAGGGCCCGCCATGGTTGCAGTATCTGCCGTTTCCAAGAAAACATCAACCACCCGTACTCCATAAAGGCGAGCATTATCGTCCATAAATAAGAAGTCTGGACCCTCAGCACCTTGCAAAAACCGCACATGAGGTCCAAAGACCTCGTTCCGAGACCTGACAGCAGTTAAACCTTGAATATTCACCCTTATAATTTCGTGAAGAGGTGTTCGTGTAGTTAACATAATCCCAGCCCACACCGTTAGGGATCCTTCTCAATATCGGTCTCTTTCCACAATTTTTCGGTCCCGAAATCTAGTTCTACGTTCCCTCCAGATGCGAATCCGTCGACAGTCACTCTCCAGACTATATCGGGGTACATCCGTGAAAAGAACATTGGCCCACTCTTCCACCGTCCAAGTACCACGCTGACAACTCCGTTCTAGACGTTCCCTTTTGTGAAGACGCGTCGGAGGTACACATACAGCAGGTCTTGGACAATAAAAGCCAATCTGCCAAAGCCTTCTGTACACCGTTTGCCTTGATACAACACGTCCAGTGGATGCTACAGGGTTAGACGGCAGTTGTTGTTCAGTACTAAGACGGTACTATCGTGCCCTTACAGCCAAATAACGTTCCTCTCTTTCTGATGTCACAAATCATCGGCTCTGTCTTGGTCTTAGGGTTATAGTTTCTGTCTCACTCTCGAAAAACAACAAAACCACATTAAGCCATCGGCCCACATCAGTTTCTAAGTCTGGTTGGTGTCTTCTGTGCAATACTTCACCGTCTGCGCCTGGCTACACAGCAATTGTGGATGAGGCATTACCAGGCAAACAGTATCACGTTTGATAGGTGTTCTGACGTCATCGCTGGCGTGGTTATTCGTTGACTGGAATGCGATCTTCGGTGCAGAACACGATCGTATGGACATCTGTTGACAGTTTGTTTGATTACATCGCGAATTAGACAAGAAACGGGGAAATAGCGGTTTGTTGCTTTAATTTTGGGAAACAGTGTATTTCAGTGACTGTTTTATTACCATAGGCATAATTTCTACTGTCGCTGTTAATGTTGATAAAATTTTAAACTGAACAGAAATTCGGGATTTTTATTTAATTTGCAATTTTTAAAATGTGGTACTAGTTGCATAATTACTAATTACCAATTAGCTAAATACAATTTTTCTTAGCACTCCTCCCCGGAAATAATCTTATGGGTGCCCACAGAAATAGCATATATTATTCAGTTAGCAACGCTCAGATTCTATGAAAAAGAATTACTGTATTTATTACTCATAAGAAGTGTCTGCGATTGTAGCATTTTCTTACTCGGAAACCGACATAAATGATCAGTGTTTGCTACGTACTGTATTTCAGTTCATAGGACATCATCACACAAAGAGAGATGCAAAATAAAGGAAAACCAAAAAATGAGGAAAAAAGTAAAAAACACCGACAAAAATTTCGTAGTTGACTCCCTACAGTGCTAAATTACCGCATGAAGAAAGTATTCTTGAAGTGGAATGTTGACATATTTGTAAAATCTCTAGACTTCTCTATTGCGTAATTGTATTTGTAAGCTTACGTATTATCTGTATCTCAAAAGTATGTATTGTGGGCCTATATACGTTAATGACGTTATGAATTGTATGCCTTGCATAACTTGTAGCAGAAATGACCAGTGTAATTCAAGTACGAAACGAAATTTCGGTTTTGAAATTAGGGGGGTGCTGCATCACTCGTTTGGTCTTTAAAGTAATTTATGTTGTTCCCATGCCTGCAGATAAACGACAGTTAGATACGTGCTCGGTAAAGTCGTGGAAACATATTTATTTAATATTTGAGCACTTGTGTAAATCGGCTACAGTTTTATAAAATTGTGGGTAGTAACAATTGATTTTGCAGATAATTTTTCCATATTGCTTGTCAACCACTTAAAAGTTTATTTTGAAACTTACCTGACTTTCAAGACCTCGTTCAATATAAAATAAGTTTTTTCAGTTCCTCAGTCGCATTGTTTTTCAATGAAAGATGTGAGGCTTGCATCACATCAGTTATTTAAGATTAATAAACTGAACAGAAGTGTACAAAGCTTCGCCGATCAACTCTAAAAACAAACTGAAAGAACAATGATTGATAGCACTATCGCGAGACAGATCGTTTGATACATCATGAATTTTTTCCTGTTTTCTTGCGAAGCATATTCTGTCGCAGCGTAGACAATGTTATACCACGTAAAAGGCTTAAAATCGCCCTATTTGGACGCCTGCTGCCAAGAACATTTAATCCAGCAACTTTCGGAGCCGTATTATTCTGTAGCGCAATACGAAATTTGTGGTTTCAGAGCTAGAGACACAATACCACCAGTCTCATGGCGTTCTTGAATTACAGCTGTCATAACCATGAGCCACACGCTGTTGCTTGGTTTCGGTTGACATAAGTTGCGCGCGGCATTATTGGCTTTCCAGCTTTGAGTGTAATTTCATTTCGAGCCGTCAGCAGTTTGTCGGATTTAGGTCCACAGCTTGTTTTGTAGTTTGGTATTAGCGCCAGCTGTTAGCAAAGTTTGGAAACCTCCTCATATTCGACTACACCTGTGACCAAGGGCTATACTGCATAACGAACTGCCATATATCGAATCTCTAGTAGTTAGTAAATACGAAATTACAAAATAAACTTCTCAAATAGGTGACGTCCAATTTTTCATAAACCCATGTTTGTGGCACATAATGACGACCTCTTGCATTTACAGTATTCTTTGATAACAGGCGTTGAAAATATTCGTGGACAAACACTATATCTGGTTACTGCATCAACACGAAGAAAATGCATTAACACTAACAATGTAAATAAGCAATTGCTCTTATTCCCATACTCTTCTGGAATTTTAAAAATCTCTGTGACTGAAATTCGTACATGCGATCTTTTATCTTATGATGACATACACTGATGCCACTGAGCACATTATGTTAATAAATTTACCATGAAAATTTGATCCCGCCTCGGCAAGCCGAGGAAAGTGATCTGTTGTTATGGAAACGCAGAACTAATAGGAAAAATCTTTAAAGAAATGAGAGTAGGATAAATGTTACAGACGTAACACTAATGAAAAAAAAAATACAAAGATACTATCTGGAGACTATATCGTTAATACGTAGCTTACACATCTGACACGTCTAAAGAATCGTCTTAATTGTATTGTATTGTATTGTATTGCTTATGTGGTGAATTTCTTGGTCTAGTGTCACTTGAAACTGGAACGCCACTGTGAACAACACTAGATCTTGTGTCTTTTACCCCCCCCCCCGCCCCACCAAAAAAAAAAAAAAAATAAATAAATAAAAAAATTCGCCGGCCGTTGTGGCCGAGTGGTTCTAGGCGCTACAGTCCGGAACCGCGCGACCGCTGCGGTCGCAGGCTCGAATCCTGCTCGGGCATGGATGTGTGTGATGTCCTTCGGTTAGTTAGGTTCTAGGGGACTGATGACCTCAGCAGTTAAGTCCCATAGTGCTCAGAGCCATTTGAACCAGCCAAAAAATTTCCCTGACTGTCATTATAAGTTAGCCGTTAAAAGGCGTCAACGGGTTGCTGACAGAAATATAACTAAGAAACTGTAGGAAAAACGGTTTAATGCAGATGTCGGAAAGTGTCCGATGCCTTCCAGTGCATAAGAACAGCTGTTTCTGTGCTGAATGACTCCGTCGTCAGGTGTAGCATCTGTTTGTCTTCTTGACAGACGGAAAGGTTTATCTCACTTAAGTGGCACCCATCTCATCGCCCACAAGAGACAGAACCATACTGGATTCGTACTGAATCAGACCTGACATCGGGTGTTGCGCAGGGATGCAGCTAACAGTCAAGCTGGGAGTTGCAGAGGCCCAAGGTGATTTTAAAGTTATTTAATCACGCTTGAATGGCGTCGCTTTCGAAAGGCCATGCGTCCTTTTAGTGACAAACCGGAATATAGAGGAGTGATGGAAAAGTAACACCTCCTTGAAAACCTTTGTAAGGGCCTCCGTTCAGAATTACAGTGCCCAGCTACACTGGTCTTTAATACTGGGCGGAGCCCATGTGTATCTGAGCGCTAATGAGACAAGTAAATCACAAATCCTTCTCACAGAACAGTAAACCTCTATGATGGGCTCGGTACACAGAAAAAGTTAGTTTCTGAGGATGGCAGCAATTCTTAATCAGTTGGTGGAAACCAGGGAAGTCTGTAGGACAACTGCGATGTTACCTGTAGACATTATCTTCACGTGATAGCTGCAGTTCCCTGCCAAAATATCATGATGGTTTCCTCCTGGGTGAAACATCGTGGACCTCCGGGGGAAGGTTAGAGGAGCCACTAGCAAAAAAGGGAATACCAACTTAGGAGCGTAGACTGCTAGAGCGCTAAAACAGTGGACACTTTGCACTCAAAATTCTTCGTCTACACCGATTCCCTACTTGCACTGCACATCAGGAAACGCTATTCTACACCATCCAAGATATCCTTCTTCGCTGGGCACACGAGTCTGTAAGAACTCACAGTTACGATGCAGCGGACGTGATATTCATACCGCCGACTGTTGCGAACTGTGAAATCATCTTCAGAAACCTCGTTATCGAGGTACAGGACATTTCACATGGAGGAGAAGTGGCTGGAATAGATGGCTGACTGGCATGTTCTACCCAGGCATGGTGAAGCTCCTTGCAGCCGACACGGCGTAATGGACCCATCTCTAAACCACTCCGTTTACACAGATCAGCCAGAACATCATGACCACCGACCTACTATGGATATACACCCATACTGGTGAGGAATGACTACTAGCCAGACACACTCATGGTGTGTGTAGTGTCAGTGAGTGTGCTGTCCGTGTGCAGCATGGGGAAGGTGGGCGATCTATTTGTATTTGACCGAGTCCGCAGCTCGTGGTCGTCCGGTAGCGTTCTCGCTTCCCACGCCCGGGTTCCCGTGTTCGATTCCCGGCGGGGTCAGGGCTTTTCTCTGCCTCCTGATGACTGGGTGTTGTGTGCTGTCCTTAGGTTAGTTAGGTTTAAGTAGTTCTAAGTTCTAGGGGACTGATGACCATAGATGTTAAGTCTCATAGTGCTCAGAGCCATTTTTTTGTATTTGACCGAGGGCATACTGTGGTGGCCTGGAGGCTCAGGACGAGCATTTCGGGAACTGCACAATTTGTTAGGCGTTCGAGGAGAGCTGTGCTTACTGTCGTCTTCATACCACGTCCAGACGTCGTAGGTTGGCGGCCACCACTCATTACAGATCTCAGATGTCGTAGGCTAAGCAGGCTGGTAAAAAGGGACAGTGAGCGAACCCTGTGGAACTAACCAGACTGGGCAGAGTACAAGTGTGTCTGAGCACACACTGCACTGAACACTTCCAACGACGGGCCTCCGTAGCCGACGACTCGTGCATGTGCCAATGTTAACACCACGACATCGGCAACTACGACTGAAACGGGCATGTGACCATCGTCTCTGGACGTTGCTGCAGTGGCAAAGCATTCCATGG
The DNA here is from genome assembly GCF_021461385.2 of Schistocerca piceifrons. NCBI lineage: Eukaryota > Metazoa > Arthropoda > Insecta > Orthoptera > Acrididae > Schistocerca > Schistocerca piceifrons. Next base: position 892,446,290 of record NC_060139.1, read on the forward strand.
TCTGATGAATCACTGTACCTTCTTCATCATGCCAAGGGGAGGGCACGAATCCGTTGTCTTACAGAGGAACAGCTCCTTGGCACCTGCACTGCAGGATGGAGACGAGCTGGTGGTGGCTCCATTATGCTATGGGGAACATGCACATGGGCATCCATGGATCCAGCGTAGCTCGTGCAGGGCACCATGATGGCCAAGGAGTGCTGTACACTATTTGCAGTACACCCCTTCATGACAACTATGTTTCCAGACGGCAGTGGTATTTTTCATCAAGATAATGCGCTATATTACAAGGGCAGGAGCGTGACGGAGTGCTTTGAGGAACACCGTGGCAAGTTCTAATTGATGTGCTGGCCCCCAGTTCACCAGATCTGAACCCGACCAAACGCATCTTGGACGTGATATACTGCGGCTCATGGTCCCATCCCACCTTATAATTTACGGGAATTTGGTGACATGTGTCAGCAGATGTCACCCCAACTCCCTCCAGCGATCTACCAAATCTTCATTGCTTCCATGTCACGATTCGTCACCGCTGTTATCTGTGCCATAGGCGGCCACACCGGATATTAGGAAGGTGGTCATAATGTTTGGCTTATCAGTGTATAGGACTGCATTATGAAAGATAAGTAGGTACTCCAGGACGCGATGCTTCTGGCATACATCTGTGAAAGGGCCAAATTTTGAATGAGTGCCATCGGTTTCTCAGTTACAGGGCAGACCATAATTTCACTGGGACTTACTCTCCAATTTTTGTTGTGAGCCATAGCGTGTCAATTGTGTAGTTAATCATACTGCACTTACTGAACTTTTATATGCAGTGTTGTGAAAAAATACTTCATTGCGTTAATAAGCTGTTTTTGCCAGCCAGTCTCTTAGAAGTAAAAGATTTTGGATAGTATATGATTTTTTGTGCACATAAGCTATTTTGACACCATTTTCATTTTGTGATACATTTGGAAGTTATTAATATTTCCTTCTGTTGTAATGATTATGTTTTTGTGGTTAATAAACACTGCATGACAAAAAAAGCTAAGCTAAAGCAATGAAGACGTGGTTGATTATCAGTGTGACTTTGTACACTTCGACACCATAAGCGGATATGTAAATGGTTACACTTTCAACTCTCTATGAGAGAATGAGAGATACGTAGACACTAGAAGCCTCAGTATTTTTCGTATTCCGTTTACGTTAAATAAGATTACACTTGATTTTCGTTCCATAGACACAAAGATGAGATGGTACTCGTGGGTGTAGAAAAGTCTGAAAGTATAATATAAAAACCATAAAACATTTGAGTATAATATTCACTTTCCTGATCATTTGTCAGGCGATTGTCAAAATATGTGAATACATTACAGTAAACTGGAACTGTCAATATTTACAGAATTAATAGACTTGCGGGAAGAAAGATAGTTATCCACTTTCAATAAATTTATCATACACATAATACCTAATCTCGACTATCTTAACAAAGTGCTGCCAAAACTGAAATCTAACAGACATTTTTACTTTAGTTGACCAAACAGACCCTGTTAAGATACTCATCCGCAGAGTAGGAGTTGCCTATCAAGAAGTCTATCACACTCTGTTTAAACTATGCTTTATTTGAAACCGAGATTTTAATGGGTGCTTCCAATTTACTGAAAATATATGTTCCGAAATATTGGACCCCTTTTTTGACCAAGGTAGGTGATCATGTAGATTGTTCTTATTCCTAGTAGTGGTACTCTGTATTGAGCTATTGCTTGTAAATAGAGGCATATTATTTGCAACAAATTTCTTTAAGGAATAAATATACAGAAAAGCAGTGGTTAGAATACCAAGTTTCTTGAACAGGTTTGTACGTGATGTTCTTGAATTTACACCACTAATGAGTCTTATTACACGCTTTTGCACGTTAAAACCTCTTCGTCGATATCACAAGTTACTCTAGAATATGATTCCATACGACACAAGAGAATGAAAGTAAGCAAAGTGTGCAAGTTTTTTTTATATTTGTATCTGCTACATCTGACATCGTTTCCACTGCAGATATAGAGTTGTTTAGCTGCATCATCTGTTCTGTAGTATGCCCTACCAGGCTGAACTTATTATCGAGCTACAGTTCCAGAAATTTAACACTGGCAGTGTCTTCGATCTGCATGTTTTCATATGCTATACACATGCTGGAAAGAAATGTCTTACAGGTTCTGAACTGTATATAGTGGGTCTTTTCAAAGTTTAATGACACTGAGTTAGTTTTTACCCATTTATTACTGTTAGTGAAAATTTGGTTAGCAGCCATTTCTAAATCCGTACTTGACTTACTATTTATTGTAATGTTTTTATCATCTGCAAACAAAACGCACTTAGCATATCAAAATGTAATAGACGAGAGATCATTATTGTAGACAACAAAAAGCAATGGACGCAAGGTGGAATTTGAGGAATACCCCATGTAATTAATTCCCAATCGTATGAAGACAGGTTGATTACTCCACAGGTATTTCGGACTGCACCTTTGTTTCCTGTTAGACATGTGAGACTTGAACAATTTCATAGTATGGCCAGTGACACTGTAATATTCTAATTTACTCAAGAGACTGCTGTGAATCACTCAGTCAAAGGCTTTTGATAGGTACTGAAAATGCCAGCAGCCCCTAATTAGTTACCTAATAAATTAAGTACATTCTCATTCAATGTGAAATAGCCTTCTCTATTTTGCAAGCCTTTAGGAAACCCAAGCTGTGATTTGGACAATATATTGTTTGCAGTCAGATGCTGAAGAAGCTTGAACACAACCATTTCAAATATTTTTGAAAAAGTGAAATTGGTCGATAATTTGACGATATCTCCTTAGCTTCCTTCCTGTAAAGAAGTTCAACTTCAGCGTATTTTGGCAGTCTGGAAATGTTGCGTTGATAACCGACTGATTACATAAATAACTTAAGACAGAAATCAATTCCCAAGAGCACTCTTCGATAAACTACATTCATATGTTATGATAACCACTAGAATACTTTGATTTTAAGGATTTTTATGATGGATACTACTTCTTTGGGAGACGTGAGTGCCATTTCCATTTTAGCGAAATTAATTGTAAATACTGGCCTCAGAGATTCCATTTCACTGTTTACTGAATCTTATAACCTCAAGCTATTAGTAACAGAAATAAAGTACTTGTTTATGAGATTTGCAGTACTACAGGCAATTGTTACTAATGCCTCATTTATGTGTAGAGCTATCTGATCCTCCTCCTCTTTGGCCCCAACTGTCCCTGTCTCTACTGTATCCCACATAATTTTTATATTGTTGTCTGGTGTCATTATCTTTTTCCCATAATAAACATTGTGCAGTATTTTTTGTAATGCTTACAATGCTAACATCAGAGCTATTTCTAGATGGTAGATACAGTCTCCTTTTTGTTCCACATAGTATCTTTATTCCCGTGTAATTCATGATTTACTTTCAGAATTCTGTTTGATTTGAGTTACCTTTAGGGGAAAACAATTGTCAAAAGAAGTCACTTTATTAATGAATGCTTTCTATTTTCCATTTGAGTCAGAAGTATTGTAAACACCTATGCATTACATACCTCTGAGGAATCTCCTAAAATTCTTAATTGTTTACTGGTTTATTGCCCTCCTGTGCTCAGGTTTAATAGATTTTTTTATCCTGACAAGATTCAACTTTTAACAGAATAAGCTGCATGTCATGATCAGAAAGCCCATTGACTTTTGGTGCTGTGATGTTGTTTCAAGGTTTCATGGCCTGGGGGGGGGGGGGGAGGGGGGGGCGGGCGGTACATAAGGGACGTAAACAGCGTCAGATGTTGAGTGATTTCTGCAAAGGGTACTCAGATGGAACCCACTTCTGTGGGGCAGCGTTACCACCAGCTACAAAATTTGAAAAGGACCTCATTCTGGATCACTTTCATCAATGTAGAGCTTTATGATGTGACAATTGTCTGGTAATGTAAAGGATTGCAGTGGGAGGGTAGACATACTTGTCGTCAAGATTCAAGTAGACCACGTCTGGCCACCACAGGGGAGGATTTGCGTCTCGTGCTTAGTACACAGTACCGCCTTCATATTTGCGATTACCGTCCGAGAACAATTACTCTCTGTCACATTCTGTATGATCCCACATTACTGGTCGGAGAGTAGCTGCAACTGTCCTAGACAATAACAGTCCCTCGCTTGGGCTGCCGTTAGCACCACAACATAAAAACCTACGTTTTGAGTAGTGCTGTTATCGGGAACCAGGAACTGCTGATGAATGACATCGAAACGTGTTCATAAGCGAATCACTGCACTGCACTACTCAGAGAGTATCGTCAGAGAGTATGGCGGCTACTTGGAGAGAAATCTGATTCTTCTAATGTTTTGGAGAGGCATAGTCGCGTCCTCCTGGCGTGCTGAGCCACCGGATATTACATCAGGTGATGACTGGTAGTGACTGGGAGAACTCTGACGGAACGTAGGTACATCGTGTAAATCCTGTGTACTCATGTAATACTCCTCATTTGACAGTGTCATGGTAAAATGCTCGTGCACAGACGGCACGTGCCTCTATCAACTGCCTGTGTGATGTTGAGATACTCCTGTGACCAGCAAGATCCCCATATTTGTTCCGAGAGAACGTGTTTGGGACCAGCTAGAACTTCAACTCTATCCCACTGCCAGTATCCAGGATACAAAGGATCAGCTACACCAGCCGTAAACTAGTTTGCCTTAAGAAGAGCAGAGAGTGGGTTTATGACGTCCTTGGCGACAGAATCAGTGCATGCATCCAGGACAGAGAGGGTGTAACAGTATACAGATGAGTGACCTTGTACTGCCAAGTTCTTTGTGAATTTGACGTGGTAATGTAATGATCTTTTGATTGGAGACGGAAATGGAGGTTCAGAGGAGACTGGATTGCTAAAGTGAAAAATTTAAAGAATTCAAATTGATAATGAGTAAGAGCAAGACAGTGGCAATGAGGATGAGAAGGACATCCACACCCTGCAACATCACGCTGGAGGGAGAGAAGATTGAACGCGTGGAGAGTTCCAGTTATCTGGAAGGTATCATACCAAGATATGGAAATGTCAGACTTGAAGTTTTAAACAGAGTAGCAAAAGGATCCTGCTCCTTCCACCAAGTACGAAACAAAATGTGGGACAAGGGAGTCCCTCTAAAAGAAAAACAGACCATGTATAAAACATATCTCCCACCAGTAATGACGTGTAGTATGGAGACACGCATAGTAGTTAACAGACGAGGAAGTCAGACAAAAGCTCGCGAAATTAAATTTCTTAGACCAGCACTACAAAAAAGCGGGTGAGACACTCAGGAACGTGTATGTAATGATAGACCTGCATGTGACAATTACTACAGAGGGAAGAATGGGTGCTGCGAAATTGAAGCGTTAGACCATGCAAAACGAATGGAAGCAGAGGTACCAGTAAAAAGACCGATTGGGCGACCTAGAAAGAGATAGGTAGACCAGGTTAAGGAAGATCTCAAGATGAGAGGAGTAACGTAAGATGCAATGGAGAGAGGGAAGTTGCACCCGGACAGATATCAGTGGACACATACCGTTCACAAAGTTCATGCCCTGATGATGATAGGGATTGTAATTTCGTTCCGTCCTCCAGTTCTGGGTGCTTCATTGTTTTTGTCAGGAAGTGTATTTTCCGAACAAATTTAATTATTCGAGTTTTTATATTTTAGCGTTCACATCGTAATTCGAATGTAATTGTTGCTTTTGGCTGTAATATTCTACTTAACAGGACTGCTAGTGTGTCAAAATATGCTGAAAAGTTTATTTGAAGCTTGGAAAGTAAGACAGAAGAATTACTATATTGAAGATGTGACTCGGGGCTTGAGACGTAACAAGATACTAAAGCTGGTAAGTCAGCAGCATGTGGGAAGCGTGTTGAGGCTCTCCGCTTAAGTGCCACCAATTCTGATCGATGAGTCTTATTTACAAATGGTAGGATTCGCTGTCTGGTGAAATTTTAATTTATTTGAGTACATAATCGAATTCTGATTTAGAAGCATTATCATATCTTTATGCTTAACAAAAAAGCAGTTGTACAGACAAAGCCAAGTAGTAAGCTACATCATTACCTTTCTTTCCTTTTTTTGCTGTACCGATGGTAGCAGTTAATTCTGCAGAATTCAGCCATACATATCAAAACAGGAACAAACAATAAGAAGAACACATATGACATATGTACTTACAGTGAAATGTAATATATTTCTAAGTGTGGACTGAAGTAGATTTTACAGTTTCTCCGACGCTACTGAGTAGCTCAATTTTGAGGTTCCTTATCAATACAGTTCAAGGACAAAAACTGTAGCTGACTGAAAGATCACTAGAAACAGTATCTCAGTAAAGCAAGCACATTTATTTCTTTGTGACTTACAACATGCATTTCTTTTTTATAAAGACTCATCGGTTAGCACTGTCGAAAACTTTGTTAACATTATAAAATACGAAAAGGGATTGTCATATGTAAAACAAAATATATGTAGATGTCGGGTGAAATTCAAAGAAAAATGAGAAAAACGAAATGAAACATCATCTCTAGTAAGCTGTATATACTTTGTAAACAAAGGGTATCGTAGTAAAGAATTGTTAAAACACTGAACCGGCAAAGTATCTGTCAAAAACGTATTTTATATGTTCCGTAACTACAAAAAATTCTACACTTACAATGACATGATAAGAATAATTTACTATGGATGAAATATGGTAGTCACTTACAACGAAACGTACGTACCAATGCAAACGTAAACATAAAACAGCCACGATTTAGGTATAGATAATCTCCCCAATGTTATTTTTGACGGTTACTTGGTAACGGAAAAAAGGTGAAACAGGCTTTTCGTATAAAATATGAATACATATTACGTCATTGCAGCAGGTTTAAAGATTTCATTTTTATTACGCCTTACAATGACGTACACTAAGCTGCATGCCCAACGGAACGTAAAAATATGACTCATATTTAAGTCGATATCAGAGAGTGTAGTCCTGTACGGGGCAGAGACTCGGATAAAACATCAGATATGTATAAACAAGCTAAAAAGATTTGAAATGGGTTTCTCGAGAACGACGGAAATAATTTCCAGAAAAGAGAACGTAAGGCTCAACGAAGTGTCGCTTGCATTGGGTTGTGGATGTAACATGTGGTTACCGGTGCTTCACCTGTCTATCTGTGTCAGTGTGTTAGGAAATTAACTTGTACCCGTCGATTAGGTGTGTACAGGGTGCATCTGAGGATGAGGCGTGAAGTCTAGAAATGGATCATACAGTAAAACTAGTGTCACCACGAGTGAGGTGAGTGAGGTGGTGATTAGAAGAAGAGCATATAGCCAGAAAACATATTTCGAGTTGAAGAGCGTTAAAGATTTGTTTTCGGTTTAAAATTGTTTTATTTATTTCCCTCTACAGTTCTCACGTCCTGAATTTTAAGCTTCCTTATTGTAATAAGTCAGTATGTTGACATTTGAATGCTTATTTTATTATGGTGGAGTTTTTAAAATACGTGCTTTTTTTCCTACCTTCGAAGTATTATAATAATTTATTAATGAAGAAGCCCGTAAAGAGAAAAATATTTTTTCAGATAATACAATTTATCATAGACGTTATATATGATCTCTATTCATAGAAGTACTGCAACCAATGTACCATTGTAACCAATTAATATCTATAAAACATATAAGTCACGTTGATTATCAGATATTACCTCCTCTGCTCCTGGAGCAGCTGGCTCCTATTCCACTAGACAACTTTCATTTCCGTCGTGGCTCTCTTGGTCATTGAAATAGTTTGAGTCTCAAACATCCTTTATCTTCTTCGCAATTGCCATCACCGATGGACTAACATCAGAATGAAATTATTTCAATATTTGTATGTGGAACACACGTAAAAATGTGAAAGGGAGATAGCTTTGCGTATAAGTTCCTGAAGCAAGTAGTGTTCTGTATGCGTTCTACTGTAGATGAACATGACTCTTAGTTTCTAATGATTTCTTTTAGACAAAGGTGGCAGTAGGACGAAGTTATTCATTAGTCCCTACCAAATTCAGATCTCGGCACTAAAGTAAACACTGAAGGTTGAGATCAGCATAAAATGATTGAGTCAAGGAATGGATGAGTTGTAGGGGTAATGGTTTTCTTCTTTAGAGCCGGTTCCACTATCCTAGAATTCCTATCACATTGGAACAACGGGTGTCCACCTGCTGGGAATAGATGATGGATAGTGACATTCCATATATATGAATGGCATGGAAAAACAGCAGCTGTGGCATTATTCTTATTTTTTCCACTTGCAGCATTAGAAAGAATTTTTTTTCAAACCTCTGTATTTTATTTCCTTTGTAAGGCTGCCATTAAGAAAAGATAAAACAAAGGTGCAGTCTTTCCTGTCTTGTGTTTCCACGAATCAGTACGTGTAGGTTGTCTTGTCATTACAAACATGAATGCTGAACACGTTCATCCGCAGCAATTCATTGTAAAACTGTCTGGTAACATTCCGCTTTGCTACCGGAATGTTTTGGGCACAATCGGATTCTATAACAATACATTCCTGACTGTCTTCATCATCATCTAAAACTGCTCTCTTCATTTAAAAGTGTTTATCAACATTTTTCTTGTGAAGTAAATATTAAATTTTTCAGCTATCATTAGGACTACTTGCAAGTTTTATTTCACATTGTATACAGTAGTCACTTTATGGTAGTCCAAAAGAGAATTAACGTTTCTGTCTGAAGAATTTGAAGTAGGTGTCCTTTTCCATAGTAACAGCTTTCCCTATTTGATCCTTAAAATATTTTCTGATCATTCCATTAAGTGTTTTATCATTTCAATCGGTATCATTGAAATAATAGTAGATAGTAATTACTTGTTGTGACCTATAGGCTGGAAGTCTTCTGTCATCAGTGGCCGTATATTTTGATCAAACTTATATTGCCTGTTAGCAAGAGTGCCTCTTGCTTCCTCAACAGATTTCCTTAGAAGAACTTTCCCCTGAATTCAGCATCCCCTCTTAACACTCAGATTAAGTAAAATTAATAATCATTTCTGACAAACTTTGACTTTTATCTTTGCAGATGTAATCTATAAGCCCAGAAATGTGTTCGAGTCTTTGCCATATTTAGAGCTATAGCTTTTGGTTAGTTGCATATCACACAATTAGCTAGCATTGTGCCATGGAACGTCTTATACTCATGTATCCTAAACTATTGAAAACTTTTTCTTCTTATTCTGCATTTAAATTTTCCTGATTCTAACAGTATTGGTTTTAAATTATTCGAAGCAGTAAAATTTTGTTTGCCTGTATATCTTGCTGCTTTTCCACGTTCCTTAATCCAAGACTGCCTGCTTATTGCTTTTCTTCCACTACAGTGGACAGACCTGTTGCGCCTTAGGCCAATTGTATTTTCATCTTAGACACGATAAAAATTACGTGAGTTAATGCAGCATGGTACCACACTGGTTTTGTCACTTCTTCTATGATAAGAAAACTTTAAAGTTTAAGTTAAAAGTAACTGTAGGTTACCTACCATCCTTATGCAACAACAGCCAGTTGTGCAGCGATTTTATCGAACTGATGTCCTGAACCTCAGAGTTAATTGTTTGAAACAGATATTGCAGACGTTATAGACGAAAGTTTGGGGCATTATTTTAACCAGTGGGTGTACAAGAGGCACGTAACCCAATGAACTCTTTTGCCAACGACCGCCTTAATTGCATCCTGAGTCAATTTTATTTGTTGTTCTTATTGTTTTAGCTAAGAAGATAATGGAAGTGGAAGAAGTAATGTGTGATGTGTTGTAACAAAGAAACTTACAGTGAAACTACACGTAGGAAGACAGGGGGAAACAAAAATTCCGCGACCGTTACTCGGGTACGAAACTAAGATAAAAAAACAAAGAGACACATGTATGCCTGGCACCCAAAAGGAACATATGAAAGTTCGAACATCTGATGCAGAAGAAGAGATGTATGAGATCGGAATATTTGGAGGAACATGTAGTAAATATAGTCTGAGTACTAATCATTGTAATAATTTCTGAATGTGTTGCTGTGTTCGAGAGAAATCACTGTATTACGGAAAATCGCAGTAGCTTACCGGTTGCCTTTTGTTCAGTTTTGCTGATCGAGAATGGCAAACACATTATAGTAAAATGATTGAACAAATGTTTGTAAGTGGGAATCTCTTTTGCTATTAGTTCTCACTGAGTAACTGTTTCACTTTAGTTCTAAATTTCGCTTTAGTTACCACAATTTCGACGACAGACACTATTTGTAGGATAGACGTAATTTGTGTTCTGGTCTATTCAGTCAGAAGCTGTAAGATGGTTTGAGTTGCTGATGCGAGTTCTTTTGATTTCCCTTTTCGTTCTTAGAAAATCTTTGTTCAAACTAAATAATTTCGCTAAAATGTGTGTGTATGTGCAAATGAGTGAGTGAATTTCTAGGCATAAATAGTTCTAGAAAAATATTTTGTTCATTATTGTAAAACAACGTTTTTCATTTTGTTAATTTTGACCACAATACTTTAATGAAATTTTAGCAGTGATACTGTAAACTTTGATGTGTGTCCAAATGATCGGCTTAACAATGTTTGATCTTTATTGAGCTGTATCGAAGTAAGAACTAAGGTAACGTTCTTTTTAATAGGAAACAGCAAACAGCTGTTTTACTAATCAACTGTAAGCTTAATTTGTCACAGTTCTCCCTCCCCTATCTTTCCAAATATCTCCTTAATTTCCGCATAGTTGCAGCATCTTACATATGCCTTACATAGTTTACTTATATATGCTTTACATAGTCACATACAGACCTGTCTTTGTCCTTATCAGTTTCGACCATCCATTCATCTAGAGTTCTTTCATAGATTTATTGCAGAACGATTTCATTTCCCACTCGATGAATCTAGCCGAATTTCAAGGTTCATGTAAGGTAAAACATTGGTCTTTTAATACTTCCATTTCAGTTTCCTCCATTGTACATTTTCCTACACATATGGAGTATGATGAGGTTATACTCAGTTCTAATTGCCCTGATGTCTCTGAGCAGTTAAAAGTGTCATTATGCACTGTTTTCCTTTTTAATGCCTTATTTTTTACTTCCATTACACAATTACCCTTTCCACTATAATTAATGTGCTTCCTGTTTATGGGTCCTAGTGCAAGCGTGGCCATTATCATGCTCGTTTGCTAACCAAAATTTGACTCTAGGTTTCCTTCACCTTTTCTACATGCAAGGTTAATTTTATTTCTAATTGGCCGATTTTGTTACTGTTTACTTTAAACATTTTGATTGTTAATTCAACTATCTGCAATGTTATTCACGACTGCAATTTTGAAGCTTAGTAATTTTTTTGCCGCATTTTCTACATGTTCTTTTACAATGATTCTTTCTTTTATCAACAGCTGCCATTCCCTTAAGCTTTATGACTGGTTTTGTTGCACGTTCTTCCAAGACAATCCCAGTTTTTTCTTTGAACATATCTCGGTTTCAGCGTTTCAACTGGAATATCAATAGTGACAATTTATAGCCACTATCTATATAAGCATCACTTTCTTATTTATTTATTGCTTATTTAGCTTGAATAGATTCGAACAATATGGCTTTCTGTTACATGTGACGAGCGAAAACACATAGCAGAGATATTACCAGAACTCTCATAATAATAATAATAATTTATTAATAATAAGATGAAGTTAACCGACACCTCATGTTCTGTTATTACCAAGCAACAAACTTAGGAACCAACACAACTGGATACAGATCACAAGTATACACAACATTTATTACCAGATAGCCAGAACTAAAATTTTTAACAGAACAACGACTAGCTGATCAGATCCATGTAATAATAAAAAATAACAGGATACCCCAGCTAGAATTATAAAACATCAAACAACAAATACAACAAATACTAGAACAAAATAATGTGCAATCAGAAGAAGAAGAAAATACAGTAATGGACTCAAACACCCCAGTGCAAACAAACAAAGAACAACACACATCAATTAAACAATCAGAGGAAAACGAAATCTTAAGACAGCCACCAGAACAAGCACAAATAGAACACGAAGTGACACACATGTTAGCTATAGAAGAAAAATTTCAGCTGACATATATAGAATACAAAGACACAAATACAGACATTAGACCATTCTTGCATAGACCACCAAGTAACCCACAAGTCGAAACAACAATAACGACTATCAACACAATCATACACAACAAAATAAATGAAAATACTACTATGGAAGAGTTAGAACCACTGATTTATATAGGAGCACTCACTACACTAAATATACACACTAGGCAGAGATCAGAACCAACCAACACACAGAAGAAACCAACAAAACTAGCATGGCAACACAGGCTACAGATCAGAATAGAAAAACTGAGGTAAGACATCGGACAGCTAACACAATTTTTAAGAAATGAAATATCAGACAAAAAGCGAAAAAGGTTAGGTAACATCTCACAACAAAAAGCGATAGAGCAATTAGATGAACAGAAGCAGAAATTACAAGCATTGGCCAAACGACTTAGAAAATACAAAAAATGTGAAAATAGAAGGAAACAAAACCAAACATTCAACACAAACCAAAAGAAATTTTACCAGACAAGAGATAACACACACATTAAAATAGAGAATCCACCAAACATAACAGACATGGAACACTTCTAGAGGAACATATGGTCAAACCTGGTACAATATATCAGGAATGCACAGTGGATACAAGCAGAAACAGACACATACAAGATGATACCACAAATGCCCGAAGTGATGATTTTGCAACATGAAGTCACCCAAACAATTAATTCTACTCACAATTGGAAAGCCCCTGGAAAAGATAAAATAGCAAATTTCTGGCTAAAGAAGTTCACCTCAACACATTCACATCTAACTAAATTATTTAACAGTTACATTGCAGACCCATACACATTCCCTGATAAACTTACACATGGAATAACTTATCTGAAACCTAAAGATCAAGCAGACACAGCAAACCCAGCTAATTATCGCCCCATTACATGCCTACCAACAATATACAAAATATTAACTTCAGTCATTACACAGAAATTAATGACACATGTAACACAGAACAAAATTATAAATGAAGAACAAAAAGGGTGCTGCAAAGGAGCGAGAGGATGTAAGGAGCAACTGATAATAGATGCAGAGGTGACATATCAAGCTATAACTAAACAAAGGTCGCTACACTATGCATACGTTGATTACCAAAAAGCTTTTGATAGTGTACCCCACTCATGGTTACTACAAATATTGGAAATATACAAAGTAGATCCTAAATTGACACAGTTCCTAAACATAGTAACGAAAAATTGGAAAACCACACTTAATATCCAAACAAATTCAAATAATATCACATCACAGCCAATACAGAATGAGCATGGAATATACCAAGGAGACTCATTAAGCCCTTTCTGGTTCTGCCTTGCTCTGAACACACTATCCAACATGCTAAATACATGCTAATACAAATTATGGATATAATATTACTGGAGTATACCAACACAAAACCACACATTTGCTATACATGGATCATCTAAAACTGCTGGCAGCAACAAATGAACAACTCAACCAATTACTAAAGATAACAGAAGTATTCAGCAATGATATAAATATGGCTTTTGGAACAGACAAATGTAAGAAAAGTAGCATAGTCAAGTGAAAACACAATAAACAAGAAGATTACATATTGGATAACCACAGCACAGCGACTGTATAGAAGCGATGGAAGAAACAGATGCCTATAAATATGTAGGACACAGACAAAAAATAGGAACAGATAATATAAATATTAAAGAAGAACTGAAAGAAAAATATAGACAAAGACTAACAAAAATACTGAAAACAGAACTGACAGCAAGAAAAAAGACAAAAGTTGTAAATACTTGTGTTATACCAATATTGACCTACTCATTTGGAGTAGTGAAATGGAGTAACACAGACCTAGAAGCACTCAATACACTTACACGATCACAATGCCACAAATATAGAATACATCACATACATTCTGGAACAGAAAGATTCGCATTAAGCAGAAAGGAAGGAGGAAGGGGATTTATCGACATAAAAAACCTACATTATGGACAGATAGACAATTTAAGAAGATTCTTTATAGAACGAGCAGAAACTAGCAAAATACACAAAGCAATCACTCATATAAATACATCTGCTACACCACTGCAATTTCATAACCACTTCTACAACCCTTTAGATCACATAACATCAACAGATACGAAGAAAGTAAATTGGAAAAAGAAAACACTACATTGCAAGCACCCATATCATCTAATACAGCCACACATCGATCAAGACGCATCCAAAGCATGGCTAAGAAAAAGCAATATATACAGTGAGACGGAAGGATTCATGATTGCAATACAAGATTAAACAATAAACACCAGATATTACAGCAAGCATATTAGTAAAGATCCCAATACCGCAACAGATAAATGCAGACATTGCAAACAACAAATAGAAACAGTAGATCACACCACAAGCGTATGTACAATACTAGCAAATACAGAATACCCCCAGAAGACATGAGAATGTAGCAAAAATAATACGTCATCAACTTGCCATACAACATAAACTAATAAAACAACACGTTCCCACATACAAGTATGCACCACAAAATGTACTGGAGAATGATGAATACAAATTATACTGGAGCAGAACCGTTATAACAGATAAAACAACACCACATAACGAACCTGACATAATACTCACCATTAAAAAGAAGAAATTAACACAACTAATCGAAATATCCACACCCAATACAACAAATATACAGAAGAAAACAGAAGAAAAAATTGAAAAATACATCCAACTGGCTGAGGAAGTCAAGGGAATGTGGCATCAGGATAAAGTTGACATTATACCAATTATACTATAAACTACAGGAGTCATACCACACAATATCCACCAGTGCATCAACGCAATAAAGCTACATCCAAACGTATATATACAACTAATTACAGAATTATTGATACATGTTCAACTACCCGAAAGAGCCTAAACGCAATGTAACATATACCGTACAATTAAAAGGAAGTCACGCTTGATCAAGGTCCACGTCACTTTCCATTTTTAACCAGACATATCGCCCGAGAAAGGAAAGAAATAATAATAATAATAAAGATAATAGTAGTGATAATAGTAACATTTGACACTAATAAAAATTATAGTAAATGGCATTAAGAGAGCTTTAGACCAGTTTAGTACATTTGAAGCCATGTTTAATATTATCTGAAGTAGAAGGGCTAAAGATGGAGGGGAAGAGTAAAATGACGATGACAACAGCTATAGGAAAGAATAGGGTTTAAGTTAGGAACTCTGCCGAAGTGGTGGATGGAAACGTTGTGGGGGAGGGGGATTAATGGGAATGATTTGTAGAGTAGTTTACAGAACACGGAGTGCAATGACTGAGGGAACGATAGAGCAATCACAGACTGAGATAGTATTTACGCTTATCAGCACGTAGCGACGATAACTGGTCATAGGCATGACTAATATGGTCGAAATAGCCTACATCACAAATGTATCGTACACATGGATTCATCGCCAGTCCTAGCCTAAGTAAGCTTTCGTCCTTAAGTCATTGAGTACCGTCAGCGAGGTAAGGTATGGTGAGTATTACTGACTCTACGAGCTTCTTTTCAAGCTCGAAACGAATTACTTTTTTATATTTATGTATTAGATGAAGTGATGCTGACACCTTCTTATAGACTGCGGTTGTGTTTTCAGGCGTGCGTATGTGATGGTACAGAATTGTCGCCAGGTTCTTTGCAAAAAATGGAAAGGTTACATCTGTGCCGTTTAGGATTCAAGGTGTAAGAGATTCTCTGGTTTCTGTGGTAATAAGTCTTTTGTTGGCGCCTAAGATTGTTTGCGTTTTAGATGGGTGAAATTTCAAAGCTACAGGGTTCCACACCGAAGATGGTACATCAAGTAAATTAGCTTTAACATGTTGGTTGTCGGTGCACACGTATGTTGGACTTGTACTTAGAAATAACTGAAGCTTGTCAGTGTATAGATGATCCTGTGGGAAAGAATAGTTGACATATCATTAACATATAATGAAGAAAGTAATGAGCCTGGTACTGATCCTTGTATTCCAACCATTACACACTGTTCAAGGGTGTAAGCTGAGAGGAACCATTGTGCAGTACTTGCAGAACAAATGTTGATTTATGTGTTTAGCAAGAATAATGTCAAAGCCAACAGTGTCGACAGCTTTGCTGAAATTCAGAAATAACATAACACTCAACTGTTGTTTCTTTATAACTTGTTTCATTTCGTCACTCATTTTAATAAGAGCAGTCGTCGTGGCTGAAATTCTGATGGGAAACAGACTGGTATTCATCTGAAAGGTTATTTCATGTTAAATAACTAGTAAGCTGTTCTTGGACTACGTGATCTAACGCCTTGGATAATGCTGGTAGCATATAATTGGGTCTGAAGTCGGAAGGTTGTCTGGAAGACTTCTTTTTTTAAGTAATGATTTTATGAGCCCCTACTTCCAGGTGTTGGGAAGGTACTGGAAGTCAGAGACTGGTTGAAAATGTCCACTAATTGGGGCATCGATAAGAAAACAGATCATTTGCACGATAGCCTGATAGCGTCTTGCAGTTGCTGAACGAACTCGCTCACTGTATTTCCCGGTCGGGTTACGGTTAACCATCTGAAGAAAAAAATAATTCGTTTCTGTCAGCCAAAGGATAGACACTGGTTTGTTTCTTTGTGATTTGTTCGAGTAAAGATATTGACATCGCGAAATAGTACATTAGATCCTCAATAAGAGCTAGGGGTTATGACTGATGAATGAAATGACTATCAAGTCATTATATTACCAAAATCTGTCCATTTGATATATTCTTTGATCTTTTGATAGATCCACATATAATTACTTCTCAGAGCTGGTGAGAACATAGAAGCCTATTAACCTTTCTACCCTCTCAATACACTCGCTAATCCGTTATTGTATCACCTACCTTCACTGAAAATTGTCTTTGTTTTCTCATTATACATTCATTAATTGTCTTAACACCATTTCACTTTCACTGTAATGCACATCTATGATTTGTATGTTTACCTCTAGGATTACAGAGTCACCTTTCACCAACAATGTAACCATTACTTTGTTGTTAATTTCCTTTATTGTTATTATTCACGCTCCTGCGCTACTGTTATGTGGCCCAGTATGAAAAATCATACGATCGCTACTGCAATGATCTCCCTCTTCACGAACAGTATCTCACTTACAAACATAGGCTTCCGAGGCCATTGTCACAAACAATAAAAATTTTCTCGGTTTGCGATCGCATTGTCAATATGTAAAAACTACCGACGTTTCTGTCACTGTTGCACCTTCTTCAGGGTCACTTGCAACAGTGACCGAAACCTCGGTAGTTTTTACTTATTGACAATGCGGTCACAAACCCAAAACAATTTTATTGATAGTATCTCACTTAGTCCTAAAATATCTATGGATCGTTTCCACTTCCCCACTTTAGAAATCCCATTCTCCCTCAGTGCCTTACTTTCCTAACATTTCATGTTCAATATTTGCTTTTTGTCTGAAAGCTACTTTTAACTAACCGTCAGAAATATTTAACCCTGAAGTAAGCAACAGTGTCAAATTTAGCCTAAAGTTGCGTGTATAAGGGAAGATACGAAAAGTGGTGTTACTCCAACACCGAGGTCCCCTTCTCTCGCGTCTTGTGACAACAGACAGAGCCTCGCCTCTGTGGAGAATGAGAGATCAAAACTACACACACTGTTCCCGGAAAGTGTCCCATCGTCTTATTGGTAACAGTAGGCCCTGTTGATCAAAATATCCAGGAACAATGACTTTTTGAGATACGGACAGTTTAGTCTTACGATATCAGTGCATCAGTTGAAACTTCAGACACTACTTCATGTGGTTACACCATATCGTACACAGCTGTGAATCAGGAACTCGATTGCTTTAGTCATACGTTCTTCCAGGACAGTCTCATGGGTGTCACATGAGTGCTGTCGGATCCTCTCGATTTCAGGCAATGAATACATTTTAAAGTGTTACTGCATGCGGTACCAGTCGACATGATGCACAAGATACAGAATTGTGTCTTCCATTCATGATGTATGCGAACGGGTACACATGGAAAAACTGTGTGACGTCAACAGCGATGTGGCAAACATAGGACAAATCATGCAATAGAATTAGTAGTTTCCGTTACTAGACATTGATGAAAGGATATTTTAATTCTACTTCTGACAAATATGGCGTCCTGTAAGAACAGGAGATCGGTTCTAAATGATTTGTGTATGGAAAAAAGCAGTTTTTTTCTTTTCTTCTCGAAGCTCTCAACAGTCTATGGTTATTCATACTGAACCACACCCTTCTCCTTCACTTGTGATTCTCAGTTCCATGAAGATTATTGTGTGCTGTTTTCTATAGTTAATGAAAATACGATGATGGATAGAAGTAGCAGACAAAATATGTCATTACTCGTATGAAATCTATAAAAAAGAGCAAGATTTCTTCACAATGGGTGCTCTGAATCCACAAATCCACAATTACTTAAGACCATTTACAGTTACTTGCTTCACCCTTCAGTAAAGCTGTGTGGTAGTGGACACACGAAGTCTTACACCTCTTCTTGTCAATTAGCGAATCCGAAGTAATACCTTGTTACTTTAAATTGGAGACAAATGTGTTACTTCATCTGTGCAGGTAATTAGACATTGTTGATACAGAAACTTGCTTTGAAGGTCTTTGATTATTTCTATTAAAATTAATTAAACCACATAATGCAGCACAACATATATTTCCACTCTTCGTTACATATTTCTTTGCAATGTATTTTAGGAAAACAGTAGAAATGGTAACAGGTATTTAACAGATGTGACGATGTCTTTCACTTCGCTAAGCAGAACATTTATACTATTGATATATTGTTACGTATGTAAACAATGGTAAAACGTAATTAATACTGAACATTCGAATTATGACGTCTTACTTAGACTATGGTAAGCTGTTCAGTTCGTCGCACGTCGGACACGAAAGAAAAATATCATCCAGGATAACTGAAGATTTCCCACATAGACTGAATTAGCAGCAACAGTGGTATCAGTTAGGGCCAGTAGCAGCGCAGCCAGCCTGGTCGGTGGCAGCTTAGGGGGCGGGTGGCTTATTGGGTTAAGGCACTTGACATGGCGAGGCGGCAGGGCGGAGTGGCCCCCCACTCGTTCCGTACTTGGGGGACAGGTGGAGGCTCTGCAGTGCCCCACTCATTCAGTACTTATGGGCCAGATGGAGGCTGCGCAGAGGTGCCCAGTCCTGGGGCTCCGTCTGCAGCTCCAGCTGGTGGTGCTCCCTGGGGTCGCCAAGCTCGTCCTGTGAACAAAAGCGTACGCACTTTCTGTAGAGATTCGGTACAGAGTGGAGTACAAAAAATACGAAATAAGCATCAGTGATAGTCTTTTGTATCCATGGTACCACAGCACCAGTTTTTTTTAAGTAACTAATTTTTCTGCGTAGGCTGTTGTTTTAATGTAAATATATAAAATACACACCTTAGTTATGTACATCACAGTAAAAATGCATACAGCATGAATTGTTTCACACATCCGTGTCGAGGAAGCAACATTTCTAACACGTTTCTATTAGATTGCTCTTTTGTCTCACTGTTCAGCACAGATTTTGCAATTCATTTTAAAATAGGCTTAAAATTCTACACATGGCTCAGAGCTGAATGGCAATGCAGTACTAACTCACTTTCTTGTTGGTCTGACAGGTGCAGGGAGGGGTGGTAAAGACTGGTAACACCTGGCATCTAGGCTGCCTTGCAGAACTCGTGTGTTGTACAGTTGGTATTGGAATGCATTGCAGGTGGTATGCAAGTGGACTGGCACAGATGAGAAAAGAGAGGGGAAGAAGAGATTGATAAAGAGAGAGACAGGAGGATAGGTGTGTAATATGTGCACACTGTCAAAGCTACAGGGAAGAGGATAGTACATAAATGGGGTGTTAGGGTTATGAGTGCATGTATTGTGATCATTGATATCTTAATACATACGCCCTTCAATGTGTTAATCGCTTCTCCCCTCATACCAGGTAATTTCCTACCTGATATTTCTGCATAGTCACAACTGCACCACTAAGTGGACTATCCCTGCGAGTACTGACTAACCATTTTGGATCCGCTTGACCAAACTCCACCACTTTATCTTGTGCTAAGGGGAGAGTAAGCATCAATGTCTGGCTTTTGCCACATGTAGTTTGAGATACTAACCAGTCTAATAATTTACTACTCCTAATACCTATAGTTATTATTCCGTAAATAAAGGAAATAATAAGTTAGTGTTGTTCAGTATACTGTCCTCTGTCACCAATAAAAAAATATCTGTACTTGAAGCCCTAACACCATGTACATAAATAAAGACTTAAATAATAAATCTAATATCATCAAAATGCTTAAAATCCTTTAAGACATTTCATACAAACAAGTATAAAAAGCAGAAGATAATTATGTAAAGAAATATATCTTTAATATAGCACATTTTAATCTGGAGTAAAAGAATAAAATAATTTATTCTAGACCAGACTACTAACTCCATACAGACAGTTCTTAAAATAATGATTGGACATTTTTGTATCCATGGCAATACTTGTAAGATTTATAATGGAAGATGCGGGACACTTGCAATACATGAATAGTTCCCCTCCCGACTATCATCTGTTCCATGCATTCCACGTTTTACCTTATACGTGCACCAAACATTCTTGTATCTATTAAAAAGCCACAATCACAGATTTGAAGACTGTGACAAGGGGTTGGGAATCTGTATGGGGGTAAAAATTATTTATATTTTTAGTCTAATTTAAAAAGGTGTCGTATTAAAAATGTATTTTACTGAAATAATTACTTTTCTTTCATGTTACTTCATCGCCCTTATCCCACTGGGTGGGGATTGGACTGTGAGTGATTTCGGTTTGTCACTCTTCAGTCAAACTCTTTTAAAAATAAAAACCGAGCAACAGATTGTAAATAGCGTTAAAAATGAATGTCTTCACAAAATAAAAGGCAGTTGGTGAACTGCATTGATCAAACGATAGAAGTTAGATTTTTCAGTGTCTGAAATATTTAGACAAGGAAGAAATGAAGTGATGAGTTATACAGGGTGCCAGTAAAAGAGTATTATGGGCTTCATAAGTTTTTGTGTAATGTGCTATGGGTTTTATGTATCTGGACGTTAGGTTGGGGTATTTGGGAGGTTGATGAGGAAGAGGTACCGAACTATGTCTTAGAATATGTGGAGGATGCGCATATATCTCAGCGGATTTCATAGTATGGTAAGTGGATGCGACTAAGGCTTTGTAGAAGGGAAACAACATGCGATGGTGTCTCCGGCGTCTCTGGCTTCTCCAAGAAGGGTTTCACACAATCAAAGGAGGTACGAGTACAAACTGTATATCTTTCAGTACTTACAATAATTCAAACTACAAACGTAAAAACATAAACTTAGAATTACATTACTGACCAATAGCGTAACAACCACCTCTGGCCGTAATAACGGCATAGAGTCAAACAGAGCTTGGATGGCGTGTACAGGTACAGCTGCCCATGCAGCTTCAACACGATTAGCACAGTTCATCAAGAGTAATGACTGGCGTATTGTGACGAGCCAGTTGCTCGGCCACCATTGACCAGACGTTTTCAATTGGTGAGAGATCTGCAAAATGTGCTGGCCAGGGCGGCAGTTGAACGTTTTCCGTATCCAGAAAGGCCCGTACAGGACCTGCAACATGCGGTTGTGCATTATCCTGCTGAAATGCAGGGTTTCGCAGGGATCAAATGAAGAGTAGAGCCACGGGTTGTAACACACCGTCAATGCGAACAAGAGGTGACCGAGACGTATAACCAATGCCACCCCGTACCATGAAGCCGGGTGATACGCCAGTATGGCTATGACGAATACACGCTTTCAATGTGCGTTCACCACGATGTCACCAAACACGGATGCGATCTTCATGGTGCTGTAAACAGAACCTGGATTCATCCGAAAAAATGACGTTTTGCCACTCATGCATCGAGTTTCGTCGTTGAGAACACTATCGCAGGCGCTACTGTCTGTGGTGCAGCGTTAAGGGTAACCGCAGCCATGGTCTCCGAGCTGATAGTCAGTCCGTGCAGCTGCAAACGTCGTCGAAATGTTCTTGCAAACGTCCCCATCTGTTGACTCAGGGATTGAGACGTGGCTGCACGATCCGTTACAGCCATGCTGATAAGATGCCTGTCATCTCGACTGCTAGTGATTCGAGGCCGTTGGGATCCAGCACGGCGTTCCGTATTACCCTCCTGAACCCACCGTTCCATATTCTGCTAATAGTCATTGGATCTCGACCAACACGAGCAGCAATGTCGCGATACGATAAACCGCAATCGCGATAGGCTACAATCCGACCTTTATTAAAGTCTGAAACGTGATTGTACGGATTTCTCCTCCTTACACGTGGCATCACTACAACGTTTCACCAGGCAACGCCGGTCAACTGCTGTTTGTGTATGAGAAATCGGTTGGAAACTTTCCTCATTTCAGCACGTTGTAGGTGTCGCCACCGGCGACAACCTTGTGTGAATGCTCTGAAAAGCTAATCATTTGCATATCACAGCATCCCCTTCCTGTCGGTTAAATTTCGCGTCTGTAGCACGTCATCTTCGTGGTGTAGCAAGTTTAATGGCCAGTAGTGTATATCATATAGGATACATTCTTGAACTAAACATTTTATCAAAACTGCTTTGGTGAGCACCTACACACCGCAAAACAAATATTTGTTTTAATGAAACGTCGTTTCATGTCAAACGTAGATACTCAAGGACAGTGTTACCAGTTACTTGCAGTACATGCTGTCTAGTTATTTGACACGGCAATGCAACTTTGTACTCACGTAAGTGAAACAAATAATTAACTAAAATTATTTAGTAAGCACCCAAATCACATAACTTTTGCCTTCCGAAAAAATACATCTATCCTTTATTTCAACGTATGTGCAAACTGTTGACCATGGACTGAAAGGGACAATTGCAATCACCGTTCGGAAGAACGATGTACAGATGTAATTCCAGTGGATGATATGGTAGAGTATGTACTGGTGATTCAACAACACATATCGTCTGGCATAGTTGGGACTTCGTCACAGACTGCATCTGTGAGTGCTCCCCAACGAAAGAAATCAGGCGCAGTCAAATCGGGAGACCTCGTAGGCCATCTGACAACATAATTTTATCCTGTGCAACGTCCAGGAAGGTTCTCATTCAGTATTCGTGTTGGGGCTCCTGGCGAGTGAGTTGGACAACCATCGTGTTACACTCTCGAATATCCAGTGGCACCTGTTCTAGAAGAACCGGCAGAATGTTCGTCAGAGTGTGTGCGTAGGAATGTCCGTTTAGAACGCCTGAGATGAAATAAGATCCCACAATGTAATTTCCTGTGATGCCACGCTATACGTTTACGCTCCACGGCCGTTGGTGTATCAGATGACGAAACCACTGTGGATTTTCGGCTGCCTAGTAGTAAATAATACGAAAATTTACATTAGCATGGTTGGTAAACGTTGCTTCAGTAGTAAAGAGCACACGATAGAAAAACGCAGGGTCGTCTCTCAGTTGCTGAAGAGCAAACCGACAGAATTCTGTACGATGTTCGAAATCACGCTCGTTGAGTGGCAGATGTAGTAACAGATTACAGGGACGCAAATTCCGTCCATGTAGGATGCGTCTGGCTGATTCCACATTCCTTGGCAACATATCTCGTGCCACTGTACGGATTCATTAGCGTCGTAGCCAGAACAGCTTCTTCGTGTTCTCTGTCTGTTGGCAGTCTTCATTGCTGTCCTCTTTTTGATATTCAAGCAGCCTCTCCTAGTGTTTTAATAGCTCGTGCAATTGCCTGGCGCGTCGGATATTAGCGATCCGAATATGTAGCCCTACACCGCTGTATAGATTTTATGGAGTTTCTTTTACGTTCACCACATAAAAGCAGTATAT
Source organism: Schistocerca piceifrons (assembly GCF_021461385.2). Classification (NCBI taxonomy): domain Eukaryota; kingdom Metazoa; phylum Arthropoda; class Insecta; order Orthoptera; family Acrididae; genus Schistocerca; species Schistocerca piceifrons. Next base: position 892,470,361 of record NC_060139.1, read on the forward strand.
ACAACTTCTTCTCATTGGTGTACATGTCTGCACGGAACAAATGTTGAAGGAGAAATGAGCGGCCTGCAGTGCAGACAAGTAAACAGGCAAATGTGTTGACGTTCTTAGACATGATGGCACAAGAGCTCTGCTTGGCGGTATCTGTACCGCTAATACCGATTCTCAAATTCAAGGACGTACCTCAATTTTTTACTGACCGATTTCAACGTCAAGACTGTCTTCTCAAGAGCTAATGAATGTAGTTATAAAAAACGTATACCCTTCCAGATTTAGAAAAACGATTTGGTTCAGTACCTCCGTTTATACTAGCACTAAAAAAATTAGCCAAACAAAAAAATTCGTGCTCCTCCATACCCTGTTTGCCGAAAACCACTTTTCGGTATGTGTAACCGTTCACGAATTAGAGGGGTGTTACATCTTATGTGACTCACGACATATATATACGGGGTGCCACAATAAAGTAATGAGACTGATGTGAAAAAAGAAAACGATGCTTACCATTTTGGTCAAGTTTAGTGTTGTCTCCTTCAAAGTAGTTCCCTTCTGATTGCACACACTTTTTCCAGCGCTTCTGCCATTGTTGATAATATTTATGGAACTCATCTTCTGTAATACCCTCCAAGATCCTCGTCACAGCTTTTTGTTCATCTTGTGTTGTTTGAAAATGGTCTCCCTTGACCACCGTTTTGACTCTTGGAAATAGATATCTGGTGAATAAGGTGGCTGTAGTAGTACTGAAATTTGTTTTGAGGTTAAAAATTGGTGTACTGACGGAGCAGTATGGGATGGTGCATTATCGTGCTGTGGAATCCAATCATTCTTATACCAAGCTCTTCAGTTATTATTAGATGAACCGTTTCTCGATTGATGTTCAGTTCTTCTGCAATCATTGTTACGGATAATCTTCGATGAGGTCGGGCAAGTTCACACACCCTGGCCAAGTTGACATTCTTCCTTTAGGTTGATGGTCCTCCAGTGCGGTCTTCAACTTCAACATTCGTTCTGCCTTCCCGAAACAACTTGAGCTCTTGACACAGCCTCATCCCCAAAGCCTTCTGATGCTTACCGTTAGATGTCGTCGCTTTTTCATCCAATTTAACGAAAAAAGAAATGGCATACCATTGTGCAATATTATGCGGTTCAATTTCTGTGACGAGAGACACAAACATATGTCAACTTGTTACAGCAGAGCTCACGACTGAGCAGTTGTATCGATGTGCCGCTTGGACTAGAAGCAGCTTGTAGATCAAGGTGAAAGATATTGCGCCTACGCAATCCTGCAGAGTTGCCACATCTTGCACAGAAACTCAGTCTCATTACTTTATAGTCGCACCTCATATATATATATATATATATATATATATATATATATATATATATATATATATATATATCAAATACTGACGAACCGATTTCACAGACCGAACGTGAGGAGAACGGCTAGTGTAATTGGTTAATACAAATCATAAAAAAATGCACGGAAGTATGTTTTTTAACACAAACCTACGTTTTTTTTAAATGGAACCACGTTAGTTTTGTTAGCACATCTGAATATATAAACAAATACGTTATCAGTGCCGTTTGTTGCATTGTAAAATGTTAATTACATCCGGAGATATTGTAACCTAAAGTAGACGCTTGAAACCTCCTACGTTCAGTTGCGTGTTGTTACAAACACGGGCCACGGTCGGCGAGCAGCATCTGCAGGGACATGTTTACGATGACGACCGTGTTTACGAGTGTGGCTGTAGTGCACTGTTGTGGTTTGGTCTAGCTGTCGCAGTGTCCGCATGTAGCGCTCGCTGCTATTGTTATTCTGCATTCGTCTCCGCACGCAGACCAACTGTAGTACACCGTGTTACCAGACGTCTGTGATAGTGTAGTGTAGTGTTGTAGGAACTGTGACCATGGTGTATTCGAACTCTGAAAAGGCGGAGATGATACTCAGTGGTGATGACTTTAATCATCGAGTGCAATTCAGTCAATGGGCGTTAACAGAGAATGCGTTGCAGTTCTACCTGTTCACCGATGAAGCGGGTTTCACAAACCACGGGGCAGTGAATCTACGGAACATGCATTACTGGTCCGTGGAGAATCCTCGCTGGCTCAGACAGGTAGAGCGACAGCGACCACGGACTGTAAATGTATGGTGCGGAATCATTGGCGACCACCTCATTGGTCCTCACTTCATTGCAGGGGCCCAAACAGCTGCAACGTACATCGCGTTTCTACAGAATGATCTGCCAACGTTGCTCGAAAATGTCCCACTGGAAACGCTTCGACGTATGTGGTATCAGCATGATGGTGCACCTGCACATTCCGCAATTAACACTAGGCTGACCCTTGACAGGATGTTCGACGGGAGTTTCATAGGACGTGGAGGACGCATAAATTGGCCAGCTCGTTCTCCTGATCTTACACCTCTGGACTTCTTTCTGTGGGGTACGTTAAAGGAGAATGTGTACCGTGATGTGCCTACAACCCCTGAGGATATGAAACAACGTATTGTGGCAGCCTGCGGCGACATTACATCAGATGTACTGCGGCGTGTACGACATTCATTACGCCAGAGATTACAATTGTGTGCAGCAAATGATGGTCACCCCATTGAACATCTATTGGCCTGACATGTCGGGACACACTCTATTCCACTCCGTAATTGAAAACGGAAACCACGTGTGTACGTGTACCTCACCCCTCATGGTAATGTACATGTGCGTCAGTGAAAAAGACCAATAAAAAGGTGTTAGCATGTGGACGTAAGGTGCTGTTCCAGTCTCTTTTGTACCTAAGGTCTATTACCGTTCCCATTGGATCACTACGTAATTCGGTGCTCTCCGATACACACGATCGAACAGCGGAGGAGTGGTACTCAACCGTCAACTTTAGGTTACAATATCTCTGGATGTAATTAACATTTTACAATGCAACAAACGGCACTGATTACATATTTGTTTATATGTTCAGATGTACTAACAAAACTAACGGGGTTCCATTTAAAAAAACGTAGTGTTGTGTTAAAAAACATACTTCCGTGCATTTTTTTATGGTTTGTACTAACCAATTACACTAGCCCCTCTCCTCACGTTCGGTCTGTGGAATCGATTCGTCAGTATTTGATGTGGTTTACGAAATATATCGAGCGGTAATGTTAGGTGACTCACCCTATATATATATATATATATATATATATATATATATATATATATATATATATGTGTGTGTGTGTGTGTGTGTGTGTGTAGTCTTATTAGTTCAGATATTACTGGTGAGTGAAGACTGAAGACACTGCACTGAATAACATTACATCAGTATTTACATCATTTGTAGACTAATAAATATAATAATTATAGCTGTTAAGAGTTTTATATTTTTAGGATGCCTTGTACCTCTAAGTACATCTGGCAAGACCAAGCCATTAATGGTTATTTTCTGCTGGTCATGTCAGGTGTTGAAGTGTGAACGCATAGATGCAAAACTAACAGTCTATACTGATACTTGTAGTGTACTTAGTGGTGCAGTAGGACTGTGCAGAAATTTGCAAGTAGTACATTACGTAAAGTGGTTGTGGCAAGACTGTTATATGCAGAGAAATGCAACTAAAGCAACTAACACACTGAAGTGAGTATATATTAAGATAACAATGGTCACAGTATCTCCACTTATGCCACTAACAACACACACAATATACATATATATATATTTTAGTGCTAATCAATCAGTCGTTGTATTTGTATATGGCAATCGTTATTCCCAGTGGTTTCAGTGGTAGCGAATGTAGCTGCAGTGTGGCGAGTCCTGCGTGTATTTGTGAATGTGAATATTCACCGTCCATTCTGTCCTTTAGACTCCACTTACATCTGGCAACAGGCTCCGCTGACTAATTTACAGTTAAATTTGCAGCCATGGAGACACAAGGCTCTATCCACGATGCATAAGGATATGCCGAGTTCGGGGATGACGTCGCAGGTCCCCCTGGGGAGTTTAAAGCGAGTAGGCGAAGCTCATTTCTTATTTCTGCTGCTGGCGTGGAGTGGTGTCGGGAGGTAGGTCTAGGCCTACCTGCTGCCAGCGGAGGCGGCGCTCTTCGGCGAGGCGGAACGTGGCGTAGAGGTGGGCGGAGGAGGGAGTGGCGCTGCCGGCGCCGTGGCGCGCTGCCTGGTGGTGCAGCGGCTGCAGCGCCAGCTGCGTCCTCTGCTGCTGCTGCTGCTGCAGGTCGCTGTGGCTGCGGCAGTGGCGCGACAGCACGCCGTTCCCGCTCACGTAGCTCGCCTTCTCCCCGAGTCCCGCCACCTCCTCCCCCTCTGCCGACGCTGACTCTTTCCTTCCTGCTGTGAGACAATCAGACAACGTGATTCTCCGCCGTTATAGTTTGGAGTGTACAGCTTAAATTGTCACACAGAATAGGAATCAGCAGATTTTCATAGATGAGCAGTAATTACACTACTGGCCATAAAAATTGCTACACCACGAAGATAACGTGCTACAGACGGGAAATTTAACCGACAGGGAGACGACGCTGTGATATGCAAATGATTAGCTTTTCAGAGCATTCACACAAGGCTGGCGCCGGTGGCGACACATACAACGTGCTCACATGAGCAAAGTTTCCAACCTATTTCTCATACACAAACAGCAGTTGGCCGGCGTTGCCTGGTGAAACGTTGTTGTGATACCACGTATAAGGAGAAGAAATGCGTATGATCACGTTTCCGACTTCGATAAAGGTCGGATTGTAGCCTATCGCGATTGCGGTTTATCGTATCGCCGCATTGCTACTCGCGTTGGTCGAGATCCAATGACTGTAAGCAGAATATGGAATTGGCGGGTTCGGGACAGTAATACGGAACGCCGTGCTGGATCCCAACGGCCTCGTATCACTACCTGTCGAGATGACAGGCATCTTATCCGCATGGCTGTAACGGATCGTGCAGCCACGTCTCGATCCCTGAGTCAACACATGGGGACGTTTGCAAGACAACAATCATCTGCACGAACAGTTCGACGACGTTTCCAGCAGCATGGACTATCAGCTCGCAGACCATGGTTGCGGTCACCCTTGACGCTGCATCACAGACAGGAGCGCCTACGATGGTGTACTCAACGACGAACCTGGGTGCACGAAGGGAAACACGTCATTTTTTTGGATGAATCCAGGTTCTGTTTACAGCATCATGATGGTCGCATCTGTGTTTGGCGACATCAGGGTGAACGCACACTGGAAGCGTGTATACGTCATCGCTATACTGGCGTATCACCCGGTGTGATGGTATGGGGTGCCATTGGTTATACGTCTCGGTCACCTCTTGCTCGCATTGACGGCAATTTGAAAAGTGGACGTTACATTTCAGATGTGTAACGACCCGTGGATCTACCCTTCATTTGATCCCTGCGAAACACTACATTTCTGCAGGATAATGCATGACCTCAAGTTGCAGGTCCTGACATACCTTTCCGGATACAGAAAATGTCCGACAGCTGACCTGGACAGCACATTCTCCAGATCTCTCAAAAACTGAAAACGTCTGGTCAATGGTGGCCGAGACCCTGGCTCGTCGCAATGCGCCAGTCCCTACTCTTGATGAACAGTGGTATCGTGTTGAAGCTGCATGGGCAGCTGCACCAGTACACGCCATCCAAGCTCTGTTTGACTCAATGCCCAGGCGTATCAAGGACGTTATTACGGCCAGAGGTGGTTGTTCTGGGTACTGATTTCCCAAGATCTTTGCATCCAAAATGTGTGAAAATATAATCACATGTCAGTTCTTGTATAATATATTGTCCAATGAGTACCCGTTTATCATCTACATTTCTTCTTGGTGTAGCAATTTTAATGGCCAATAGTGTAAAGTTCACGAAATATTTCTGAAAATCAGTACAGATAATGGGCCAAGAAAAACGTAACAGATAAAAAAGTATATGAAAAATAAGATCACAAGGATTTTTTTGTAATGTTTATGAATGTTCGTCACATCTCAGAATCTAGTCGGTAGTCTAAATCCGCCCATACCGGGCCCATCATCCTGGAATTGACGTTAAGAGCAGTTATTACTATGTGGTGTCGCAAACCGTTTAGGTAATGTGGCAGAGGTGTAACGTAAATATGACCCTGGTAGTAACCTCATAAGAAGAAACGGCAATGCTCCAAATTTGGCGACTATGGTGGCCTCTCCAGTAACACAAACAGCGGTCGCAACACAGATTAATCAGCGATGCGGTGAAGTCTCATTCTGGTAATCTCGTACACAACTTTGTTCACAGACGAAAGACGTGCCATCAGATTCAAGTCGTGGCAGCATATCGAAATATGTTCTCTCACTGAAGAAGAGAGTTTCACAGATTGTCTTGTTGGTTACAGCACGGAACTCGTTAACTTAATCTGAATCCCAGACATGTTCGACAGTTGCATACGAGATCTCTGTTCCGCAAATGTATGAGTTAACCTTCACGGCATTTTTGTGCCCATGTATACTGGACATTCTTTCTTGTTTTGATCAGTACTAACACAGTGTATTCTGTGTGGCCACTTTTCCTTAACATACTGTATACGTCCATTACGTCTGTGCCACTGAAAAATAAGGCAAGGAAGGGAACGAAGATTATATTTTATAAAACTTCTGCAGCTCCTGTATTTCTCTGCTGCAGTAAGACCTGGACCCTTTGCAAACGACAGATAGGTGCGAGCCGGTATTTCTGCCGATGCCGGCCGCGAGGGCCTGTTGATGATGTGTCCCTGCACGTGCCTTCTGGATGTGTTTGAGGTGTGTCCGCTATTGCTGTACTGGAACCGTTCACCATGGCCGCTTGCCTTCTTTACGTTAAGTTTTGCCTTTCCCTTCTTAAGGCTCTGATGTGCTTGCTTTAACTTCTAAACATTCTGCATAAAGAGCGATGTCGTAATTAAATTTTGAGGAAGTTCCTTCGCCTGTTCAAATATCTGCATAAATACTTGGTGTGCTGAGGGAAATTTTAATATAATTCCCTATCTGATTGCCAGCTCCTTACATTTCCACTTGTAATTATAGCTGATTCTTCTTTGCTTCAACTTAATGTCATTGTATCCATTCAATGTTGTTGTTGTGGTCTTCAGTCTGAAACTTCCCCTTTGAACATTTCTACATGACTGTGCTTAACCTGACACACAATATTTTGTTGTCGCAACGCAATCTGACTTTCAATAATTCGTACAAAAGAATGGGCCCTGACTAACATTAACCTATACCTTTCACAAATCACTTACCTCACAAAAATCTTCGCTGCTCAAGCTACTGCAATACAGCGAGCGCCACTACTGCCAGCTAAATAAAAGATTCAAACTACTGAAGGCACTAACTACTGATAGGGATAGTTAGCAAATGAAAGATATTAATAGAGAACAAACAATGTATTTACCTTAATATCATCACAAGTCATAATATATATATCAGTTCATGACAAATTACAAATCTCCGCCATCTCTCTCCCCACATCCACCACTGCTGGCGGCTCACCTCCAACTGCGCAACGCTACGCGCTGTTAACATCCAGCTGCCCCTCTACAATGGCAGACAACAATGCAAACTAGCCACAGACTGCACACAGCACAGCCAGTGATTTCATTTTCATACAGAGAGCGCTACATGGCGGCGGCGTTACCAATAAAAAACCTAAACAGCCTACTTACATAGCCCCCATGCTCCCTACAAAAAATTTTACAAAATTTTTTTGGGCAGTGGCCAATAATGATTTGATAAAATTTTTCATAATTACAATAACAAAGAAATCAAATGCACACACTTATTGATACAATGTTGGTCAAAAGCTAAAATTTTCTCACAGTCCATAAAGACAGTCCTGATCATTCATCACGGTAAAATAGTGTTTTTCTCAAAGTCTGAGCAGTAGAAGAAAATGCACACGGAAGTAGTGGATTTCCATGCAGTCTTGAAGAAGTAGTGTTGTCCTTCCAATGGAAAGACAGTGCTGACTCTTGACATGCTGACAGGTAATGGGCCACAATGGAGCAAACCCACAGCAGAGTCATTCGAAGTTTTGAAGAATATTGGTAGGTAGGTCATCACAGAGCAGACCCACTGGAGTCCTGGTAGAGATTGTGGTATTGGTGGGCCACCAGAGGTGCAGACCTACTGTAGTCCTTGTAGAGATTACGGTACTGGTGGGCCATCAAAGATGCAGACCCACTGTAGTCCTTGTAGAGATGGCCAGCAGCCATCTGTTGTGACTGTGCAGGTGCACAATCACCATCGAAGAGTCTTGCAGAGAATATATCAAGTCCATAAACCACCACTTGTGCACTCACAACGTTTTTGGAATTGTCCTTAGAACCAGCAATGCTGTTATCCAGTCCCTTGCTGAATTATTAACACACGTGCAAACACTATCAGTCCCTACTTCTCACATATTGTCCATGTACTATGACCAACAGAAACGTGTGCAGTGAAATGTTACTTAATTTGAAGAACTGGTAACAATTACAATTTTATAACATGAGAATACAATAACAAAGGTACACAATACATCATTAAAAACATAACAATATAGATAACATTTGTAGTAATAGGGGCTTTACAAAAGAATAGAAATAGACATATACGTCAGTGTTACAAAAATAGTGACATAAGTACATACATAAAATAATGAGAATAGTTTTCGAAACATTAATTTCACACATGAACATTGAAACAGAACAGAATTGTAAACAACTTTACAAAGAAAATAACATATTATTAATGCAACTTATATTTGAGGATAACAGTATTCCTCCTCATAGTGAATATAGCTTAGTATTAGAAGAGAAAAAAATTCTATGAAACAGTACACAGAGACAGGAAGAAAACAAATACTCAAGGGTACACAAACATATAGTGGGATAACACAAAAGGAAAGGACAGGGTTTGTTGTACTGCAGTATTTTGCAAACAAAACTTTCTTTACTTCTTGGAGATCTCCCTTCATTCATCATTATTCCCAAAAAGTCCTATCTAAGCCTGCCTTCTGTATTTCGTTCACATCCTCTGTCAAAAATAGTTTTTCTCTCTGCTTTCTGTATTCTGTTCACATCCTCTGTCAATAATAGTTTTTCTTCACTGTACAGTATCCTTTTTATTTTGCCAGACCAATTTCTGATAGCTTCTCAATGCATTTCTTATAAATTTATAATAGTTAGTTTCTTATATAGTCTCCTCTTAAGCTAACTTAAATCTACTGAGCTCAGATACTAAACTAAGGGACGAGGCAATGCAGCAGCACATAACAAATTAACACAAACAGCAATGCAAAAAAAAGGCTAATTGGCAAAGCTAGCAGCATAAATTAGCAAAAGTCAAATTCAATAACACTATGCCTGGCAAACAGCAGCAACTTATACCTAAACATGACATAGCTCAAGCAGAAAAAATATTACAGTAAAAACAACAATGCAGAAAAGGAAAATGTATATTCACATCTTAATGTCTATGTAATTAAAGTGGTGCACCACAACAACTTATTGTAAAAGAAATATTACCATGTACTTGAAAAGAATATTATGTATGCAGTTACTAGTTCCTTCTTATTGTTCTTTCCTTTCCAAGTGCTCCTTTTTTAAAGAATGTGGATCATAAAATAATTATTTAATAGATCTGTTGACAGAAAGTGTTCACATTAGCAAATGCATTTTATTTTATAAAAGCAATGCTGCAACACAGCTGGAAAACAGATGTCAAATGAAATAAGCAACTATGAAAAGCAAAGCATAAAAATATCATTCAATAGTCATGTGGCATTTCGTAAGTCAGTAGCACTCAACTCTCGGAGAAAGACACTTGTCATAATCAGGTGTGCAGATGTACGAATATTTCCCATCAATTCATAAGCATTTCAATAATTAGCACAAAGTGCGTGTAATCATATGTTTTCAAGTAACAAAGGGTGTCGCATTAGCGATGAAAGGCACACCCTAATGGCTTGTTCTCCAGGTGTTTGACACAGCTGTGTGCACACAACGCATTACAAAAATCATATGTTTTCAAGTAACGAGCCTGTCGCATTAGCGATGCCCTCTACAAAGGAATGTCATTAGCGGGGGTATAGGCTTCCGGAAAGGCACACCCTAATGGCTATTTTTTTTTTTTTTTTTTTTTCGGGTGGCTGTCGCCCAGGTGGGTGCCCGCGACGCATTACGTGCAGGTGGTCACTTAACTTTCTTACGGAAATATTTACGACAGCAGTTTCCGCTACAGAGACAGTCTCACATAAACATATTTCACAGGTCAAGAATTTGCGTTGCAAGTGTGTAGAAACAAAATCCTATGAATATAACAGTGTCCAAAAAAAATTTCGCCGGCATTGTGATACATTCACGCATATACACACACATTTCATAACTCTTAAAGTACGTTTCTTGGTTTCCAACATCCTTTTCATAAATCAGAGTCCCTAACCACTATTCATTATTCCTTACCTTATTATACATATACATATTCGTCGACACTTCTTCAATATTTCATCCTGAGAAACATGTAGCATAATCAAATTCCTCAGATACGGTATCATCATCTTATTGATCATAAACATACCTCAACAGCATAATACACATCGTCGTCGTAATAATAACATCATAACACCTCAGTCAAATCTCAAAAACGTCGTAGCTTTCTGCAATAATATCAAAACCTAAAAAAATTCTCTGCTCATGTCAAAAGTGTCAGCTGCCTCAAACGTACTTTAAAAATCATGATCTCATACCAAATACATCATTCAAAGCTCTCATAGTATCACAATGGTTCCGAAAAAATATGAAGAGTTCACACAGTACAGACAAAATACAATTTCGTAAGTGTGAAGTTATCCAACGGTGTAATTACGTAAACATCTGTCACTGATATAGTAAAATAAGTGTTTGTCTCTCTCAGTTACATGATCAGATAGCTGTGTAATTTGTGTGTTAGAGAAATATGGTACCGATGTGTAAAGTTGTATAAGCAGATACCATATTAGCTAGGGTTCCTTGTGGTTGCCACACACATGGTACACAAAGTAAGCGTGCACCCCCCTGAGGATTATTGTAATTACACCCTCAGGTGTTACAGATTACAGCTATGGAATGAAATGTATCACAGAAAACTTTCTTTGTAATTCAAAAATCTTGGAAAATAAATGGTTTAAGTACAAAATTAAGCACTCAAATACGTGTCCTGTAGCGCTAAATGTGCAACTTGTTGTAAGATAATCTCTGGGAAGTGTCGTAGTTATTGTCCTCCGAAAGCTAAGTTCTGCAGAAGTCAATGTACTTACCTCATGATACACAAAAGTGAAATGCTTTGCGTATAGATAACTTAGTTATTACGCTTATTGCCGTAATGAGGAAAGTACTGTGCTGTAACGTATTGTTGTCCTACAGAAAAGGCTGTCTCCTTGTAGCTATACCATAAAAGTTACTACTAAAACATGTTTTACTTTCCAGAATAATACAGAAAAACTGTGCAGATATAAAACAGAAACACCGCAAAATCAACATTGTAAATTGTCACTCATTAGTAGCGTCGTGATAAAAATCGTGTAGCTGTCACATAAACTAATCACTCTGTCGTCTGGTATCTCACAGAAAGTACTTTAAACCCAGAATGTATTTTCAAGTAAACCAAAATGTTGCATTAAAATCTCATTAGCAGTACCAATATAGTATGTGTCCTAAGTATGTAAGCCTGATAGTCGTTACGTAATCGTGCAACTAACAAGCAAGAATGTACAAATACAGCACTGTGTCGTCTGTTCACTATAACAATGCATTCGTAATTTCTGTTTAAAAATGTTCCCTAGGTTCTAGACTGGATATTTAACTTCAAACATTGTTACATGTTAACAGATTCTAAATCTGACAAAGCATATTAGTAATGTGAAGCGAAAAGTTTTATGGCAATGACAAAGTTAAAAACCAGATTATCTTTCAATAAACGGTTTTACATGTGAAATGTGGTGTAAACCTTTACTCTTCCTAGTACGCAGAGTTTCAACTTCAACGCAATTATCATGTGGTATACGTCGGATTCTGTAAGGTCCATTGTAAACTAGAAAGAATTTGTGACTCAAGTGTTTCTTCTTATGTGACAATGAATGAGCTTTAATGAGAACTTTCTGACCAATATACAATTTCTTTGTATTTGCTTTACCGTGTAGTTTTCTCCTTTTGTCTGCTGCAGATTTTATATTTTTAAGAGCCAAATCAATTATGTCTTTGTGTCGAAGTTTACGTGTATTTGGGAAAGGTACAAGCTCTCTGATTCTGTTCGGTGGTTCTTCATTCTTTAGTACAAGAGTAGGTGGTAAAGCAGTGGAATCATGAGGCATTTCATTCAGCACATTTTGAAATAAGTGTAAATATTTGTCCCAATGCTGATGCTTTCTGTGACAATAAAGTCTGCAAAGCTTATTGATTTCTTTCATAATCCGTTCAGACGGGTTACAATGTGGTGAGTACAATGAAATAAAAACAGGTTTGATTTTATGGTTGCGAAGCATGCGTGACCAAACAGCAGATCTGAATTGCGGTCCGTTATCTGAAATGACTTTACTAACGTGTCCAACTTCACGTAAGAAATTTTTAACAAAGGCGTTGGATACAGACCGTCCAGTGGCTTTACGTAACGGTGTGAAAGAAACAAATTTTGAAGTAAGTTCAACAGCGACTAGAACGTACGAAAATCCATTAGATGTTCTGACAAGCGGTCCCAAGAGATCAACAGCAGCAAATTCTTTTAATTTAGAAGGAATGATAGGAAACAACGGAGCACGATGTGAGACAGTAGATGGTTTCGCCTTTTGACAAAGTTTACAAATAGACAAGACTCTTCGAATTCGCTTTTCCATATTGTTAAAATAACAAGTCGTTCGAAGAATATGATAACATTTTCGTGGACCAAAATGTGCGTAGCTGAAATGAATGTACCAAATGAGCTTATTAACAAAATCGTCAGGAATGCAAAGTACCCATAGCTTGTCATCAACAGTGCAGCGTTTGAACAGTACGTTGTTTCTAACCAGATAATAATGCCGAATCTGTGTGTGTGTCCTTTCATGCCATTTGCTCTTGATGTCTTTCCAAATCGGATCTTTATCTTGTTCATGAGCAATGTCCTTTAAAGATGTGGTGATGAAGTTTTCAAAGGCGACTTTCTGAATGTAAAGAATACTGAAATTTTTCTCGAGGTTGCCTTCTGTGGTACTTTTCTCAAGCCCAGCCGGTGCGCGTGACAGTGCGTCCGCAACAATGTTCTCCTTGCCGGGAATGTAGACTATTGTGAAGCGGAATTCTTGCAGAAACAATGCCCAACGTTTTAACCTGTCATGATTTAATTTTGAAGACATAAGAAATTGTAATGCACGATGATCACTGTATACTTTTACGTGCTTACCAGAAAGAAAGAAACGGAATTTGTTAAATGCCCAAACGATAGCTAAAGCTTCTAATTCAGTAACGGAATAATTTTTTTCAGATTTGGTTAGCACTCGGCTAGCAAAAGCAATGGTTTTCTGAATGGTAGTGTCATTTTCTATGGCTTCTTGAAATAAATGGGCACCAAGACCGACTTTAGAAGAATCCGTGCTAAGGCAGAAATCTTGTGACAGATCTGGATGAGCTAAGATTGGCGCGTGAAGTAACGCTTCTTTCAAAGAATTGAATTCCAATTGTGCTTGTTCGTCCCAGTTCCAAATAGTATTTTTTCCAGTGAGAGAACAAAGTTTTGGTGTAACAAGAATTTGCATATTCAGAAAACGACGGTAAAAATTTACGAGACCTAGAAAACTGCGGACTTGTCTTTTTGTGGATGGAACTGGAATGGCTCTGATTGCTTCTAACTTTTCAGGATCCGGCTGAATCCCTTCAGAAGAAATAATATGTCCCAAAAACTTCACCTTTGTCCTACCGAATTCAGACTTTTCCAAGTTAACTGTAATTCCAGATTCTGCAGAAATACGTAACAAACTGTTGAGGATGCGATTATGTTGTTCCCATGAAGCTTCTGCTATCAGAATATCGTCCACATACAAGGTGATGTGACGTTTTAAGAACTCAGGTAATATGGAATTTAACCCACGAATGAATGCTGCCGAAGAAATGTTCAAACCAAAAGGAAGTTTCCGAAACTGATAACAAACGCCGAAACAAAGGAAAGCTGTGTATTTTCTACATTCTGGATGAAGTTCGATCTGATAAAAGCTGGATCTGAGATCAATGGAAGACAACACTTTTACACCATTAAAATTTTGAAGAAGTTCTTCTAACGTTTGCGGCCTGTCTGTTTCAGGAATAATGATCGTATTGATTTGTCTCGAATCTAAGACAAGCCTGATCGATCCATTTTTCTTCTCAACAACATGTAATGGATTGTTGTATGAGCTTACTGCAGGCTCAATAATGCCCTCATCGAGCATAGATTGTATTTCTGTTCTAACACGGTCCCTATAATGTGCTGGAATTACATATGGTCTAACACAAAATTTAGTATGCTCACGAACACGAAATTGGTATTGAAATCCCTTGATTGTTCCTGTTTTATGAGTAAAAACTGTGGAATGTGCTTGTAAAATCTCAAAAAGGTCCTGCCTATCAGTGTCATTACAATTCTCAATTGTTTGAATTTTATTCTGAATTAACTTATTAGTGTCAAATGCGCCGTCGATATCATCCCTGTCAGTACTTGCAGAGTGATTGTTAGTGTCTAGTTCCGTAGAAAATTCCGAACTGTTGTCTAACAGAACGTAAAGCCGATTAATTTCCTCATCATTGTTTGAGAGCCAATCTTCAAATTTCAAAGCTATTGACTTACCTTCTTTTTCTAAAGTTATTTCAGCATCGTGAAAGTTTAAGATTGCTTTGTATTCATTCAAAAAGTCTACTCCCAGTATAATTTCCGTCGACAATAATGGAACAATAAGGAAGTTCGTAGAGAAGCTGTGGCTTTGACAAAAGAATTCTAGGTTGGTTTGTTGGCGTACATCTACACTTTTTCCAAAGATTGCACCTTGTAATTTAATCTTACGTAACGGAAGTGTGGGGCAATCGTTCGATTTGTTGCATTTGCTAAAGGCTGTTTCACTGATTACTGAAATGGGACTGCCAGAGTCAAGTACTGCCGTAAATTTTACGTCACTTACTGTAATGCAAATCACAGGATATGCAACGTTGTTATGTTTTACGTCGTGTTCTTGGAGTAAGATGTCCCTAATATCTTCCATTTTTACGTAATTACTAGCTACGGCAGCTGCGTCGTTAGTGTCATAAGAACGTTTTGTGGCTGCTAGCGGTGTGAGTCATTGCCTATTGTCTCTTTGTTGGCGCGCGTCGTTATTGGGGTTTGGAGACCTAACTTCTACAAATTCACCGTGACGAGAGGGCCCTGCTCTGTTTGAATCCCGCCAGTTCTGATGCAATTCAGGTCTGTCGTTACGATCATATCGTCTGTCGTCATGTCGGTAGATTCCATAGTTTCTTTCTTGTCGGTCACATGGTGGAGAATTTCTCCCTGAATCATAACTGCGCGCTGGTCCGTTACGTCTAAAGTTATTCTGTCTCCCTTGATAGTATTTATTTTGGTTCCCATATTGTCTGTTTCTCTTATTGTCTCTGTGATAGTCATTACCACGGAGGGGTGATCTTTCCCTGTAGTTATTACTACTCTGCCAACGGTTGTCATACGGGTGGTGTCTGGTTTGGTCACGATTTGTGTTGTGAGAATAGCCTTGTCGTGTCAAGTTATTACTTCTTTCATCGCGGAATTGCGACGGATGTGACCTGTAATTGTTGTGTTCCTGGTTTCGCGTTCCGCGATTGTCAGTGTCAATTTCTAATTCTTGTAACAGTCCCTGAAATGCTTCAATGTCGTCTTTGCAACGCCCTGCCAAAATAATGTGTCGTAAATGTTCAGGTAATTTGATTAAGCAAATGCGGATGAGTTCTGAGGGGCTGTATGGGTTTGACAGGTACTGATTCTTGTGCAACATGTCTTCAAAATATTTCACAAGACTGGAAAATTCAGATTGTTCGAAATGTTTCATCATTATGATGCCATGTTTTACGCGGTCTTGTGTGGCTTGAGACCAATATGCTGAGAGGAAGGCATGGTAAAATTCTCCTTCACTGTGGCAATCGTGAATGACCGATCGCATTCTTACAGCTGGTTCATTCTCTAAGTAGCCACACATAAATTCTAATCTGTGCTCCAATGACCAGTTGGGAGGAAAACAATGAGAGAATTGATGGAGCCATGCTTGTGGATGAATGTCGTTGCCAGAATTCTTAAATGTTTTGAATTTACGTGTAGTAATGAACAGCTTATAGTCAAAATCATCATGTCGGCGAGTTGCATATCGGTCATTGTTAGGTCGTGTCGGCCGTTCCATCTCAAAATTCGGTGCACATTCCCAATTTCTTTCATTACTTCCGAAATGCCCTGTGTTATTATTTTGTGGCTGTTCCGTATTTGTATGTCCCTCTTCCCGTATTGGGGCGCGAGTGTCCTCTGAAATATGTAATTCTTGTACTACTTGTGCCAACTGATCTTGCACTTCCCGGATTTCTCTTTTGTACTGTGTATTGATTTGATTTTGATTTTGTTTGAATTTTCTAATTTGTTCATACTCTTCAGTGTCCATGAAAGCTACAGGTGTTGTGTCATTCAGATCATCATCTACCTTTGTAGATAAGTTAGTGAACTGATCTGAAAGTTCGCCTACTTTATCCGATAGTGAAATCATTTCCTCTCTATGTTTTTCTGAACCAAGTTTCAGAGTGTCCATTTGTGTTGCAATCGTGTCTACTGTGACCTTTAAGTTTTCCTGAGTTTTTGCAAGTTGCATAACCGTATCGGTAGATGCAACTGAGTCAAATTTTGCTTGCAAGGTCTCATGATTTTCATGAACAATAGTTTGCAGTTCTTTTATAGCTGCTTCGTGATTCTGTAGTGCATTTTCATGACGCGAAAAAATAGGTTGGAAATGCTCACAAATTTGTGTTTTTACGTCATCACAGACTTTTTGACATTTCGATTCAATGTGATGTAACTCAGCAGTTAAATCCTCACGTGTTCGTTCAAGAGTTTGCTCCAATGAGTCTAACTTTTTAAGATTTTGTTCCATTGTGTCTAACTTTTGAAGCTTTTGCTGTGTTTGTCTCTGATTTTGTTCCATTGTGTCTAACTTTTTGAGATTTTGTTCCACTGCGTCTAACTTTTTAAGATTTTGTCCCATTTGTTTCTGATTTTGTTCCATTTGTTTCTGATTTTGTTCAAGTGTTGTGTCTAACTTTTGTAGCTTTTGTCCCATTTGTTGCATTAACTGTAATAACAATGCACTGGTGTCTGAAACATGTTCCTCAGTGCTTTTCGGCAGTGAATTTGCACCGGCAACATTGACATTTTGACATGCAGAAAATGTGTCTTGACTTATTTGAGAAAACGGCGAGAACCCAAAACCTGAGTCTACAGTATTCGCAAAATTGTGTCCTGACATTCCCGATTCCTGAGGCAAGCTGTTGCCGACCGATCGATCGATAATGCGTCCCTCTTCACTAATTGTTTCACTGTCCACGCCATTGTTTGCCGCCTGCTCCATTTCCCTATGAACAGTTACCAAATTACTACTTTGAACATCAGCTAATTCATTACTCGGTGGCGCTAACACACTGCTTTCATTTTCACTGTCATTTCTCAGTTTACTTTGGAGCCTAGTATTACGTTTTTCACACGCCATTATTGTCACAGTATTTCACACGACAACACAGAAAAACACAATTTGAAGATCAAAAATAAGAGAACACATTAACATAGCTCTGAAAATAATATCTAGTTAATTGCAAGCGCAGCTGCGAAATACTTGGTGCAAATCTACATGCATGCCACAACTGTTTTACTGTACAACAATGAAAAACTACAACTACAAAGGAAATTCTCTCTATGATTACGCGCTACCAATAAACAATAGCTACACCAATTACACAAACTACAAGAAAAAAATCAGAAGATTCCAGTGAGGTATCCTCGGCTAAGGGTCGACATATGAAACTTCCCCTTTGAACATTTCTACATGACTGTGCTTAACCTGACACACAATATTTTGTTGTCGCAACGCAATCTGACTTTCAATAATTCGTACAAAAGAATGGGCCCTGACTAACATTAACCTATACCTTTCACAAATCACTTACCTCACAAAAATCTTCGCTGCTCAAGCTACTGCAATACAGCGAGCGCCACTACTGCCAGCTAAATAAAAGATTCAAACTACTGAAGGCACTAACTACTGATAGGGATAGTTAGCAAATGAAAGATATTAATAGAGAACAAACAATGTATTTACCTTAATATCATCACAAGTCATAATATATATATCAGTTCATGACAAATTACAAATCTCCGCCATCTCTCTCCCCACATCCACCACTGCTGGCGGCTCACCTCCAACTGCGCAACGCTACGCGCTGTTAACATCCAGCTGCCCCTCTACAATGGCAGACAACAATGCAAACTAGCCACAGACTGCACACAGCACAGCCAGTGATTTCATTTTCATACAGAGAGCGCTACATGGCGGCGGCGTTACCAATAAAAAACCTAAACAGCCTACTTACAAGTCTTGAGACTGGTTTGATGTAGCTCTCCATGCGACTCTATCCTGTGTAAGCTTCTTCATCTCCCAGTACCTACTGGATCCTACATCCTTCTGAAACTGCTTAGTGTATTCATCTCTTGGTCTCCCTCTACGATTTTTACCCTCCACGCTGCCATCCAAACCTAAACTAGTGATCCCTTGATGCTTCAGAACATGTCCTACCAACCGATCCCTTCTTCTCGTCAAGTTGTGCCACAAACTTCTCTTCTCCCCAATCCTATTCAATACTTCCTCATTAGTTATGTGATCTACCCATCTAATCTTCAGCATTCTTCTGTAGCACCACATTTCGAAAGCTTCTATTCTCTTCTTGTGTGAACTATTTGTCGTCCGCGTTTCACTTCTATACATGGCTACACTCCATAGAAATACTTTCAGAAACGTCTTCCTGACAATTAAATCGATACTCGATGCTAACAAATTTTTCTTCTTCAGAAACGCTTTCCTTGCCATTACATTTTATACCCACTCTACTTCGACCATCATCAGTTATTTTGCTCCCCAAATAGCAAAACTCCTTTACTACTTAAAGAGTCTCATTTCCTAGTCTAATTCCCTCAGCATCACCCGACTTAATTCGACTACATTCCATTATCCTCGTTTTACTTTTGTTGATGTTCATCTTATATCCTCCTTGCAAGAAACTGTCCATTCCATTCAGCTGCTCTTCCAAGTCCTTTGCTGTCTCTGAGAGAATTACAATGTCATCGGCAAACCTCAAAGTTTTTATTTCTTCTCCATGGATTTTAATACCTACTCCGAACTTTTCTTTTGTTTCCTTTATTGCTTGCTCTAGATACAGATTGAATAACATCGTGGGTGGGCTACAACCCTGTCTCACTCCCTTCCCAACCACTGCTTACCTTTCATACCCCTTGACTCTTATAACTGCCATCTGCTTTCTGTAGTAATTGTAAATAGCCTTTCGCTCCCTGTATTTTAGCCCTGTCACCTTCCGAATTTGAAAGAGAGTATTCCAATCAACATCGTCAAAAGCTTTCTCTACGTCTACAAATGCTAGAAACGTAGGTTTGCCTTTCATCTACATCTACATTTATACTCCGCAAGCCACCCAACGGTGTGTGGCGGAGGGCACTTTACGTGCCACTGTCATTACCTCCCTTTCCTGTTCCAGTCGCGTATGGTTCGCGGGAAGAACGACTCTCTGAAAGCCTCCGTGCGCGCTCGAATCTCTCTAATTTTACATTCGTGATCTCCTCGGGAGGTATAAGTAGGGCGAAGCAATATATTCGATACCTCATCGAGAAACGCACCCTCTCGAAACCTGGCGAGCAAGCTACACCGCGATGCAGAGCGCCTCTCTTGCAGAGTCTGAGACTTGAGTTTGTTAAACATCTCCGTAACGCTATCAAGGTTACCAAATAACACTGTGACGAAACACGCCGCTCTTCTTTGTATCTCCTCCGTCAACCCGATCTGGTACGGGTCCCACACTGATGAGCAATACTCAAGTATAGGTCTATCGAGTGTTTTGTAAGCCACCTCCTTTGTTGATGGACTACATTTTCTAAGGACTCTCCCAATGAATCTCAACCTGGTACCCGCCTTACTAACAATTAATTTTATATGATCATTCCACTTCAAATCGTTCCGCACGCATATTCCCAGATATTTTACAGAAGTAACTGTTACCAGTGTTTGTTCCGCTATCATATAATCATACAATAAAGGATCCTTCTTTCTATGTATTCGCAATATATTACATTTGTCTATGTTAAGGGTCAGTTGCCACTCCCTGCACCAAGTGCCTATCCGCTGCAGATCTTCCTGCATTTCGCTACAATTTTCTAATGCTGCAACTTCTCTGTATACTACATCATCATCCGCGAAAAGCCGCATGGGACTTCCGACACTATCTACTAGGTCATTGATATATATTGTGAAAAGCAATGGTCCCATAACACTCCCCTGTGGCACGCCAGAGGTTACTTTAACGTCTGTAGACGTCTCTCCATTGATAACAACATGCTGTGTTCTGTTTGCTAAAAACTCTTCAATCCAGCCACACAGCTGGTCTGATATTCCGTAGGCTCTTACTTTGTTTATCAGGTGACAGTGCGGAACTGTATCGAACGCCTTCCGGAAGTCAAGAAAAATAGCATCTACCTGGGAGCCTGTATCTAATATTTTCTGGGTCTCATGAACAAATAAAGCGAGTTGGGTCTCACACGATCGCTGTTTCCGGAATCCATGTTGATTCCTACATAGTAGATTCTGGGTTTCAAAAACGACATGATACTCGAGCAAAAAACATGTTCTAAAATTCTACAACAGATCGACGTCAGAGATATAGGTCTATAGTTTTGCGCATCTGCTCGACGACCCTTCTTGAAGACTGGGACTACCTGTGCTCTTTTCCAATCATTTGGAACCTTCCGTTCCTCTAGAGACTTGCGGTACACGGCTGTTAGAAGGGGGGCAAGTTCTTTCGCCGTACTCTGTGTAGAATCGAATTGGTATCCCGTCAGGTCCAGTGGAGTGATTCCAGTTGCTTTTCTATTTTTTGGACACTTATTTCGATGTGAGCCATTTTTTCGTTTGTGCGAGGATTTAGAGAAGGAACTGCAGTGCGGTCTTCCTCTGTGAAACAGCTTTGGAAAAAGGTGTTTAGTATTTCAGCTTTACGCGTGTCATCCTCTGTTGCAATGCCATCATCATCCCGGAGTGTCTGGATATGCTGTTTCGAGCCACTTACTGATTTAACGTAAGACCAGAACTTCCTAGGATTTTCTGTCAAGTCGGTACATAGAATTTTACTTTCGAATTCACTGAACGCTTCACGCATAGCCCTCCTTACGCTAACTTTGACATCGTTTAGCTTCTGTTTGTCTGAGAGGTTTTGGCTGCGTTTAAACTTAGAGTGAAGCTCTCTTTGCTTTCGCAGTAGGTTCCTAACATTGTTGTTGTACCACGGTGGGTTTTTCCCGTCCCTCACAGTTTTACTCGGCACGTACCTATCTAAAACGCATTTTACGATTGTCTTGAACTTTTTCCATAAACACTCAAGATTGTCAGTGTCGGAACAGAAATTTTCGTTTTGATCTGTTAGGTAGTCTGAAATCTGCCTTCTATTACTCTTGCTAAACAGGTAAACCTTCCTCCCTCTTTTTTATATTCCTACTAATTTCCATATTCAGGGATGCTGCAACGGCCTTATGATCACTGATTCCCTGTTCTGTACATACAGAGTCGAAAAGTTCGGGTCTGTTTGTTATCAGTAGGTCCAAGATGTTATCTCCACGAGTCGGTTCTCTGTTTAATTGCTCGAGGTTATTTTCGGATAGTGCACTCAGTATAATGTCACTCGATGCTCTGTCCCTACCACCCGTCCTAAACATCTGAGTGTCCCAGTCTATACCAGGTAAATTGAAATCTCCACCTAAGACTTTCCTTAATCTAGCTTCTAAAATAAGTCGTAGAGTCAGTATTGCCTCGCGTGTTCCCATATTTCTACGGAATCCATACTGATCTTTCCCAAGGTCGGCTTCTACCAGTTTTTCCATTCGTCTGTAAAGAATTCGCGTTAGTATTTTGCAGCCCTGACTTATCAAACTGATAGTTCGGTAATTTTCACATCTGTCAGCACCTGCTTTGTTTGGGATTGGAATTATAATATTCTTCTTGAATTCTGAGGGTATTGCGCCTATCTCATACACCTTGCTCACCAGATGGTAGGGTTTTGTCAGGACTGGCTCTCCAAAGGCTGTCAGTAGTTCTAATGGAATGTTGTCTAATCCGGGGGGCTTGTTTCGACTCAGTATCGTATCTCCCATTTCATCTTCATCTACATCCTCTTCCATTTCCATAATACTGTCCTCAAGTACATCGCCTTTGTATAGACCCTCTATAGTCTACATACTCCTTCCACCTTTCTGCTTTCCCTTCTTTGCTTACAACTGGGTTTCCATCAGAGCTCTTGATATTCATCCAAGTGGTTCTCCTTTCTCCAAAGGTCTCTTTAATTTTCCTGTAGGCAGTATTTATCTTACCCCTAGTGAGATAAGCCTCTACATCCTTAAATTTGTCCTCTAGCCATCCTTGATTAGCTATTTTGCACTTCCTGTCGATCTCATTATTGAGACGTTTGTATTCATTTTTGCCTACTTCATTTACTACATTTTTATATTTTCTCCTTTCATAAATTAAATTCAATATTTCTTCTACTAGCCCTCGTCTTTATACCTATTTGATCTTTTGCTGCCTTCACTATTTCTTGCCTCAAAGCTACCCATTCTTCTTCTACTGTATTTCTTTCCCCCATTCCTGGCAATTGTTCCCTTATACTCTCCCTGAAACTCTCTACAACCTCTGGTTTAGTCAGTTTATCCAGGCCCTATCTCCTTAAATTCCCACCTTTTTGCAGTTTCATCAGTTTTAATCTACAGTTCCTAACCAATAGATTGTGGTCAGAGTTCACATCTACCCCTGGAAATGTCTTACAATTTAATCTGGTTCCTACATCTCTGTCTTACCATTATATAATCTATCTGATACCTATTAGTATCTCCATGGTTCTTCCATGTATACAACCTTCTTTCATGATTCTTGAACCAAGTGTTAGCTATGATTAAGTTATGCTCTGCCCAAAATTCTACCAGGCGGCTTCCTCTTTCATTTCTTACCCTCAATCCATATTCACCTACTATGTTTCCTTCTCTCTCTTTCCCTACTCTCGAATTCCAGTCACCAATGACTATTAAATTTTCGTTTCCCTTCACTACCAGAATAGTTGTTTTTTTTTCATCATACATTTCATCAATTTCTTCGTCGTCTGCAGAGCTAGTTGTCATATAAACTTGTACTGCTGTAGTAGGCGTGGGCTTCGTGTCTATCTTGACCACAATAATGCGTTCACTATGCTGTTTGTAGTAGCTTACCCGTACTCCTATTTTTTTATTCATTATTAAACCTACTCCTGCATTACCTCTATTTGATTTTGTATTTATAACCTTGTATTCACCTGACCAAACGTCTTGTTCCTCCTGCCACCGAACTTCACTAATTCCCACTATATCTTACGTATCCATTTCCCTTTTTAAATTTGGCCGTGCGGTTAAAGGCGCTGCAGTCTGGAACCGCAAGACTGCTACGGTCGCAGGTTCGAATCCTGCCTCGGGCATGGGTGTTTGTGATGTCCTTAGGTTAGTTAGGTTTAACTAGTTCTAAGTTCTAGGGGACTAATGACCTCAGCAGTTGAGTCCCATAGTGCTCCGAGCCATTTTTTGAACCTTTTTAAATTTTCTAACCTACCTGCCCGGTTAATGGATCTGACATTCCACGCTCCGATCCGTAGAACGCCAGTATTCTTTCTCCTGATAACGACGTCCTCCTGAGTAGTCCCCGCCAGGAGATCCGAATGGAGAACTATTTTACCTCAGGAATATTTTACCCAAGAGGACGCCATCATCATTTAATCATACAGTAAAGCTGCATGCCCTCGGGAAAAATTACGGCTGTTAGATTCCCCTTGCTTTCAGCCGTTCACAGTACCAGAACTGCAAGGCCATTTTGGTTAGTGTTGCAAGGCCAGATCAGTCAATCACCCAGACTGTTGCCGCTGCAACTACTGAAAAGGCTGCTGCCCCTCTTCAGGAACCACACGTTTGTCTGGCCTCTCAACAGATACCCCTCCGGTGTGGTTGCACCTACGGTACGGCTGTCTGTATCGTTGAGGCACGCAATCCTCCCCACCAACGGCAAGGTCCATAGTTCATGGGAGGGGGATCCATTCTATAGATGTTAGAAAATTTGTCAGATCTGCCATGCATGGGTATTTACTCTAAATTACCAGCTCCTACCATAATAAATGCCACTGTCGAGGAAGAGAGTGCAAGAGTTACCTTTTACTTACTTATTGATCAAGTGAGATTTTATTATGATTTTTTTTATTTGTTTCTGGCACAAATTCCTTGGTGTAGCAAGAATAGAAACCTTAGTCACGTCAATCTGTTGTTAAAATTGAAAGAGTCTTATTTTCATTTAATAACCTCTTATATTCAGTGGCATTTGGTGATGGTTGAATTTTACTTGGTGCTCTCATGTGCGTTGCAAATAAACATGATCATTCGAGGGACAAATGATGCTAGAGTTGGGGAACCATCCTTCCATGTGATTCTTTTCCTATCTCAACCTATATCTTGAGATTTCAATACAGAAAGACAGAGTTTGGAAAACATCTAGTAAATAACTGAGGTTGAAGGGTGCAAGTGCTAATCTGTGATGTAGCAGTTGTGACGAGAGAAATTCCTGGTGGGTTGCACTAAACCTGTAGAAGACATGACGCCAGAGCGACAGAGGAATCGCAGTTTGGGGTTGGTGCTGTCCCCTTTAGAGACATCTTGCAGGATTAGGCTGTAAATGCATGTAAAACACTAACAGCAGCACTGGGGAGTTACAGCGAACAAGAAAACGAACAGCTGTGTATTATTTACGTTTTCAAAATATTCCACGTATTCTCCTACAAAACAGAATTCTACATAGTCACAGACCATAAGCAGTTAATTTCACATTTTGGCCCAGAGTGAGTCAGCTACAGAAGAGAGCACAGCGACTGCAGCAGTGACTGTTGTTCATGACTGCTGTTCACTAAGTATTTAGTACTGTGACATCCGATATCGGACCACCACTCAACATGCCATCACTGACGCCCATTCCCTGCTACCAATTGTCCTGACCACGACTTCGATAAGAAAGAGACACCTTGTCTCCAGCTTGATAAAAATATTAGTGAAACGCTTGACCAGTCCTACGGGAGGTACCTACACATGCAGTTTAGTACCTGATGCTCAGCGTAGAAGCACAATATTGGATAGAGAACCTCCCCGAAGCTACAGAAACTACAATATAGCCCAGTTTTTGATGCGCCACAAACTTAACGTTAACTGCAGGCCGCAGTGTAGTTGAAGGACAAAGTTGTGATAACATCTGTTCTTTCGCCTCACATGCTGCAGCTATAAAATGTGCATGATTAGAACCATCTAATATATTACAGATAAAATTTCAGCCTTTTTGTATTTTCAAGCCGGCCGAAGTGGCCGTACGGCTAAAGGCGCTGCAGTCTGGAACCGCAAGACCGCTACGGTCGCAGGTTCGAATCCTGCCTCGGACATGGATGTTTGTGATGTCCTTAGGTTAGTTAGGTTTAACTAGTTCTAAGTTCTAGGGGACTAATGACCTCAGAAGTTGAGTCCCATAGTGCTCAGAGCCATTTGAACCTATATTTTCAAACAAATTCACAATCCAGCATTTTGAAACACACCATCTATTTTTGTTACGAATATTTAAATGTTACATCAATTATGCAGAAGCAGTAACTTTTTCGTTTGTCGATACCTACTTGTATTGGATGACATGGTAAATGGAATCGGTCGTGTTTGTGACAAAGTAACTACATCGTTGTGTTACTGTAGCGAAATAAGACAATAGTGGAAGACAGATGGGGATAGACATCCTCACCTTCCTTCAGCAAAATCAGAATCCAGTGTCGTAGTCACTGCACCATCTCGCTCCGTGCCAGATCATTTCCAGCAGGATGAAGTAGGTTTGCTGCGCCATGTTTTAGGTTAGTCCCGACGTTAGCATTAAGTGGTACAGAGAAATTTAGAGAAATGTTTAACTTGATGGTAGGGCAGGAACTCAAAGAACATTCGTGCACGAAAATATTGTCCACTGTTACTACAAATACCAATGTGAGAGAATTTTCTGCATTTATTTATTAATTTATTTCTACTTAGTAGTCTTCTAACACGTTTTGCTTCTGCTTTCCACAAATTGCTTACTTGTCCCAATCTCTTCATTTCAGTCCGTCTCGTGCACCATATATTCTTGATTATATGCTGGATGTACTCCGACTTTTGTCTCCCCATGCAGTTCTTATCCTCTACAACTGTCTCTTGTATCATGGAAGGTATACCCTGATGTTATAACACATGTCCAGTCACTCCTTCTTTGAAGTGTTTCCCATACGTTCCACCTTTCACCGATTCTGTGGAAATGCCCTCATACTTTATCTTGTTAGTTTAACTAGTTTTCAGCATCCCTGTATAGCACTACATCTCAGACGCTTCGGCGGGCGGAGCGGCCGCGCGGTTAGAGGCGCCATATCACGGATAGCGCCGGAGGTACGAGTCCTCCCTCGGGCGTGGGTGTGTGTGTTGTTGTTAGCATAAGTTAGTTTAAGCTGGCTTCAGTAGTGTGTAAGTCCGATTACCTCAGCAGTTTGGTCCCTTAGGAATTCCCACACATTTGAACGTTTTTTCACATGCTTCAATTCTATTTTCTTCTGTTTTCACCACAGCCTGTGGTTCACTACATACAAAGCTGTGTTCCAAATGTACTGTATTTTCTCAGGAATTTCTTGCTCATATTAAGGCCAATACGTAGAACTGGTACACTTCTTTTGGCTCTGAATGCCGTCTTTTCCTGTGTAGTTTTTATGTCCTCGTTCCAAGGTAATATAGGAGCTAACCGAGAAAACGATTTTAACGGTTTGAATCTGAACAAATGTTGCACAATTTAAATATCTAAAATATACAGCCTTTTTGCCTTACCTGGGAACCTCTCTCGTTTCCTGCGTAAGTATGAGAAGAGCACCACTCCAGCGACGATAAAAGCCACGAGGACAGCTATAAGAGTAACAATGATGGCGGGATTTCTCCAGAAATGGCCGTTCCTCCAGCCAGCCTGCACAATTAGCTCTGGCGCGACGACACCTACAAAATAATAATACAGTTGTATGTGCTTATGACAGAAACCTCTATAATTTTAATGACAGGTCGTTAACTTTTATTTAATTTTATTTCTCTTCCGTTTCAGTGGTTTATAAACAAATAGTACGCAGTATTTTTCGTAAACCTTCTTAACGCATCTAAAAGATGCCGAATGGTTTGTAAAGCATTGGAAGGCGGGTATGTTTTTAATCAAGTAGTGTGCGACTTTTATGTGTGTGGGAGGAGAAAGGATTTTTTTAATGACTATCGGACCAATTACTAAATTTAGGTTATTTACCTCAAAAGTTTTATAGAGCACACGTGATGGCCTGGGGATGAGCAACGTAACATCCGACCCGATAAGTAATTGAATTATAAATTAATGCGTAGAATGCCATTTAAAACAGAGAAGCGAGGGACGAGGGAAAAGAAGGCATACTGTTTTAGTACACAAATAAAAGGTTGGATTGTTAAATACCCAAGAGAACCAACTACTCAACTGAATACTACTCTTCTGCTGCTAGAACTAGGATAAAAGAAATGTTTCAGAAATAAATAAATGTCACACATTCTGCGAATTATGATTATAGAGGGACGATTGGAAACCTGTGGTAAGCCGAATTATACGCCTTCAGTATGCTGTAGTTGCAGCAAATATGGACGATTTCCACTGATCTAAATGTCTTTGCGTCTTCATGTACTTCTTCTTCTTCGATCTTTAAATTACATTTCACCGTATTTAATTCATTCCATAAGAACTAAAGAGTCCTCTTGTCCACTTGAGTGCCAGTCCATCTGTTTCACTAAATAAACTGTGTTAAATTCATTTTATTGTATATGTTACATTTGTCAAAGCTGCTCAAGGTGAAAGAACTTTAACCTTCCTCATAAAAATTAAAGATGTACTGGTTTCATTGTTATAAATTAATTGCAAATGTCACGGAAACTTTAACTTTTGTCAAGCACATCGTCAGCACCAACTGTGTTTTAGTCATATAAGATAGGACATATTATACTAATCTGTATTTACAATTATGTACCAAGTGATGGCGTTTTTTCCTTGACTGCGGGTTCCAAGAGAACAAAGCAACATATACTAGAAGTAGTTGGTAAAAGTGTGTCCAGTTATAAGACACTGCAATCAGTTGAGCCAAAGATGTCCTCTAAGTCTCATTCTGTGGAGACAGTAAATGACTTTCGTTTATAACAAGCAGTTGGTTCCATACAGAATATAACCATGTGAAAATCTGCTGCTATTAAAAAATAGGTCCATGGTAATGTAAGAAGTGTCTGAAAACTGCAGTGTAGTAATTAATTTAATGACAGCCTTGTCTGAGCTGTACATAACTTCCGGAATGTCTGTGTAATTCATTAAAGTCCATAATTACCTAACGCATCTAATTTCTGCGAGATTATACAGTTTATAAAATCATCTGTGAGTTATGAAAAAATCCCTGATAAAAGCGATCATAAGTTCCATATTATAAGGATTAATATCTTATGTTTTACTGGCTAGGTCCTGACTGTTCTTTCTTGTACTGAAACTTAAGCTCTACGATAAATTTCTTCAACATATGTGACCTCAGAAATCGTTTCCAGGATACATTAGCTGCTTGGCAAAAATTTTATTCCGTAGTACCTATATTTCATTGATAGAGAAAGAAGTTAATGAGGAAATATCATTCAGTTCATAAATAAGTGAAAAATATTAGTTACAGTTGGCAGAGCGTATCAATGTATGGATCATAACAGCTGCTGGAGTAGATTTACAAAACTTATTCTTTAACTAACTGAAAAGAACGTCACTGCACTTATATTTGGATACCTTTTCAGATCTACAGCCGACAATTTACCTTCATATATATCAAAGGCAGAAGGAACGCCCCAAACAATAGTGAGAGTCAAATGGTAACCATTTTAGAGACATTACAGTGTTGTCCCGTTCCTACACTTCTGCCTTCAGTGAAAATGATTACTTAGAATATGTTTGGGAAGGGTTCAATATTACGTTTTAAACAATAGTGACGTACTGATTACATGTGAGAACTACTGGGTAGGATATTATATATTGTTTTTTTAATATAACGAAAGTTGACAATGGAAGCTTCAACATGAAAAGGTTTTAAATGCAATGAAAATGAGAATTTCAGTGAATGTGTACGCGACAAGAACCTTAAGAATTAATGTAACTTTGCGACGTTCATATATACATAGCAAAATTTTGTATATTTGAAAGATTGTATGCCAAAACGTAAGCAATCTGTTCAAATGGCTCTGAGCACTATGGGACTTAACTTCTGAGGTCATCAGTCCCCTAGAACTTAGAACTACTTAAACCTAACTAACCTAAGGACATCACACACATCCATGCCCAAGGCAGGATTCGAACCTGTTACAGTAGCGAAGCAATCTGTCATTTATGGTTTAAAAGAATGAAGTTCTCCTGGTTCTAACAAGGGAACCTCCCCATCGCACCCCCCTCAGATTTAGTTATAAATTGACACAGTGGATAGGCCTTGAAAAACTGAACACAGATCAATAGAGAAAACAGGAAGAAGTTGTGTGGAACTATGAAAAAATAAGCAAAATTTACAAACTGAGTAGTCCATGTGCAAGATATGCAATATTAGGGACTACGTAAGCTGAGGAGCGCCGTGGTCCCGTGGTTAGAGTGAGCAACTGCGGATCGAGAGGTCTTGGGTGCGAGTCCTCCCTCAAGTGAAAATTTTACTTTCTTTATTTTCGCAGACTTGTGATCTGTCCGTTCGTTCATTGACGTCTCTGTTCACTCTAATAAGTTTAGTGTCTGTGGTTTGCGACCGCATCGCAAACCCGTGCGGGCAGTAGACGGAAGGACGTGCCTCTCCAATGGGAACCGAAAACATTTGATCGCATGTTCATAGGTCAACCGATTCCACCACAGGAAAACACGTCTGATATATTCTATACGACACTGGTGACGGCATGTGCGTCACATGACAGGAATATGTTGTCGACCCACCTAACTCGCACACTAGGCGAATAAGTAAAAAGATTCTTCTACCTTGCCCGACATAGGTTTCCTTGTGGATGTGGTAATCACTCCCAAAAAAGTGATGGAAACACAAGAGTTTGTCACATAAACTGCAACAAATGAATGCAACAGTTTCACAGTCGCACAGTTTTCCCTGTGCTCTGTCAAAACATGTGTTTTTTACGTTTTCAAATGTTTCCGTGTGTAGACCGTAATATTGTGCATATGTCCAAGCAAATTTGAACATGCCCTGGAATTTTGGAGAGCGAAGTTGATTATGTGTGAGAGCCTGAACTTTGATAATTGTCTGAAAATAAAAAATGAAACTTTTCTCACGAGAGAAGATTCGAACCGAGGACCTTTCGTTCCACATCTGCTCACGCTAACCACGGGACCACGGCGCTGGTAAGCTCGCACTCTCCTAAATGTTGCATACATTGCGCATGGACTACTCAGTTTGTATGTTTTGCTTATTTTTTCATAGTTCCACACAACTTCTTCCTGTTTTCTCGATTGATCTATGTTCAGTTTTTCATGGCCTATCCCTGGGCCAACTTATAACTAAATCTGAGGGGGGTGCGATGGGGAGGTTTCCTCGTAAGAATAACGACGTGAATATTTGTCGCCTTAGTAGGTGACGATGTTATTGGGTTAGTTGGGTTTTTCTGTGTACTGTCATATTACTGTTACATTGCACTGTTCATGTTACATTGAATGAAGAGTAAGAAGAGAACTACAATATACAACAGGAAATAAAAATTTTAACAGTAACAATTAGAATAATATCTGAGTGAAAATAATATTTTATATAGATAGAACTTGAGCAAAAAAATTACTGAGCGAAACAGTGTATTCTCTCTTTCATATGCCTCACATAGGCATTACATTAGCGCAGACTGACGATGAACTTTTTTTACATGTTTCAAGTTTTGATTTGATGAAAGAATTTGCCGAAATGTAATAAATTAAAACGTACTGGGCGCTATAGATGGGTTAATTCACAAAGAAAAATGTCTAGTAAGAGCAAGAATTACGACTGCAAAATCTCGTGGAAAGTGCTCCGATAATGGGAGCAGATCACATCATGATGCAGCAAAGAAAAATAAAATACTGTCGCCATAGATATCTTTTTAAAATTTTTAACTTTTGAAGGTGACGAATGGTACAATGTTTCATACGAATGCAACAGAATATGCTTTCTGTATAGATCGATTATAATGTACGAGTGATTAAATCCCTCATCATTTATTTCTGCACGGTACAATCGACATGTGCTATAAAAAGCAGAGTATGGCATTCAACATTGGTGCTATAACGACTATTACGTTGTAGCAGACGTTGGAACGAGTCGTGTTCCTTCGATGTCTACATTTATGTGCTGATCGAGAGTCGGACAGCCAAAAGTACATCTACATAAACATAACAATTCACACTTAAGTGCTGAGCAGAAGGTTCATAAATCATTTTCACACTATTACCCTACTGTTCCAGTCTCCAACAGCCCGCGGGAAGAACGAACACTTAAAACTTTCAGTACAGCTCCTGATTTATCTTACTTTGTTAGGATGACCATTTTTCCCTTTGTAAGTGGGCGTTCACAAAATAACAGAAACACAACAGTAATAGATATATAGTTCAGGTGGTAATTTTACTAAAACTAAAGAGAAAATTGAATGCCATTGCGTGTTGGCCATCCCCTTACGACGAGGTGGGATGCACCTCTACTTGAAATAATGGGTTCTGTTTCTACACTCACCATCTCTTCCCCATCATGAAGAAGGGCTCTCAGCCGCTTCTAAAGCTCTGTTCACTCTATAATAATGTCTTGAACTTAAAGACTTATTTTAGAATAATGAAACAAAGGTTAAAATAATGCCGATTAATATACGAAGTTTACTATGTCTTTGGTGAGTATTTTAAGTAAATGAGTAGTTGAATTTGTTGGGGAGTTCGTAAAGAAGATGTATGAAGATGATGTAAGCTCAATGGAAGTGGGAATAAGGAATGTGAACCGGAGAGTGCTGGTAAGATATAAAAGGGGAATTAGAAAAGAAACGGTATTGTCCAAGGACGGATTCAAGCCGAAACGGTCGACAAGAGATCGGTTCTCCAGTGCTCTTATATTGCCGTAAAAATACTGAGAGAAAGGTAAAGATATGACTGCAATTTCTCTTGATGTTGGGATGCCATATGAGAGTGAAAAGAATGTTCCGAGAGTGCTTGAGAAAAAGAAGAAAGACTTTACGTTTACTGAATACTGTAATAAGGTTGTGCGATTTGGCAAACTTCATTCATTCTGGTTTCAGACCAAAGGAGGAGTCCAGAACTTAGTGCTCTGCATCATTGCTATTTTTGACTATCGTGGATGAAACAATACATAACGTCAAGAAGGCTCATGCAATACAAATGCCTTGGCTACAGCTGATGATTTTGTGATAAGGAAAGAACTATATATGGAAGTGGTGTGGTAGGTCAGCTGTTGTTTTCTATCTACATAAATGATCTTTTGGATAGGGTGGATAGCAATGTGCGGCTGTTTGCTGATGATGCTGTGGTATACGGGAAGGTGTCGTCGTTGAGTGACTGTAGGAGGATACAAGATGAGTTGGACAGGATTTGTGACTGGTGTAAAGAATGGCAGCTAACTCTAAATATAGATAAATGTAAATTAATGCAGATGAATAGGAAAAATAATCCCATCATGTTTGAATAATCCATTAGTAGTGTAGCGCTTGACACAGTCACGTCGATTAAATATTTGGGCGTAACATTGCAGAGCGATATGAAGTGGGACAAACAGGTAATGGCAGTTGTGGGGAAAGCGGATAGTCGTCTTCGGTTCATTGGAAAAATTTTGGGAAGATGTGGTTCATCTGTAAAGGAGACCGCTTATAAAGCACTAGTACGACCTATTCTCGAGTACTGCTCGAGCGTTTGGGATCCCTATCAGGTCGGATTGAGGGAAGACATAGAAGCAACCCAGAGGCGGGCTGCTAGATTTCTTACTGGTAGGTTTGATCGTCACGCGAGTGTTACGGAAATGCTTCAGGAACTCGGGTGGGAGTCTCTAGAGGAAAGGAGGCGTTCTCTTCGTGAATCGCTACTGAGGAAATTTAGAGAACCAGCATTTGAGGCTGACTGCAGTACGATTTTACTGCCGCCAACTTCCATTTCGCGGAAGAACCACAAAGATGAGAGAGATTAGGGCTCGTACAGAGGCATATAGGCAGTCATTTTTCCCTCCTGTTTGGGAGTGGAAAAGGGAGAGAAGATACTAGTTGTGGTACGAGGTGCCCTCCGCCACGCACCGTATGGTGGATTGCGGAGTATGTATGTTGATGTAGATGTAGGATACTAGGGAGAAAGGAAAGAAGGAAGGAAGGAAGGAAGTAAAAAAAGGAAGGAAGGAGAGACATTTGACAGTGGACAGTTTTGATCAGAGCTTGAGAATGCTTTTGAGAAGGAAATTATTCTTACTTATAACAGAAAGTCCTCCTCCACAGCTATGGCGACAATTTATCTGATTGCCATGCGGAGAGCCCAGTTTCATTTCCCGGTACTTCCATTTTCTGTATCTAGAAAGGTCCGTACAGGGCTTGCACCATGCGGTCGTGCATTGCCCTGCTGAAATGTAGGGTTTCGCAGGGATAGAATGAAGAGTAGAGCCACGGGTCGCAACACATCTGAAATGTAACGTCCACTGTTCAAAGTAACGTCAATGCGAACAAGAGGTGACCGAGACGTGTAACCAATGACACCTCATACCATCACGCCGGGTGATACGCCAGTATGGCGATGAGGAATACATGCTTCCAATGTGCGTTCACCGAGATGTCGCCAAACACGGATGCGACCATCATGATGCTGTAAACAGAACCTTGTTTCATCCGAAAAAATGTTTTCCATTCGTGCACCCAGGTTCGTCGTTGAGTACACCATCGCAGGTGCTCCCGTCTGTGAAGCAGCGTCAAGGGTAACCGCATCCATGGTCTCCGAGCTGATAGTTCATGCTGCTGCAAACGTCGTTGAACTGCTCGTGCAGATGGTTGTTGTCTTGCTAACGTCTCATCTGTTCACTCAGGATTCGAGACTTGGCTGCACAATCCGTTACAACCATGCGGATAAGATTGTTGTCCTCTCGACTGCTAGTGATACGGGGCCGTTGGGATCCAGCACGGCGTTCCGTATTACCCTCCTGAACCCACCGATTCCATATTCTGCTAACAGTCATTGGATATCGACCAACGCGAGCAGCAATTTCGCGATACGATAAACCACAATCGCGGGAGGCTACAATCCGATCTTTATCAAAATCGGAAACGTGATGGTACGCATTTATGCTCCTTACACGAGGCATCACAACAACGTTTCACCATTTTACGCCGGCCAACTGCGGTTAGTGTATGAGAAATCGGTTGGAAACTTTCCTCATATCAGCATGTACTAGGTGTCGCCACCGGCGCCAGCCTTGTGTGAATGCTCTGCAAAGCTAATCATTTGCATATCACAGCATCTTCTTCCTGTCGGTTAAATTTCGCATCAGTAGCATGTCATCTTCGTGGTGTAGCAATTTTAATGGCCAGTACTGTATATGGTGCAGTCCGAAGGACATCAAAAACAGGATCAGGTCGTTTTGACAATGCCATATAGTGCGTGAAGTCTCGTAAAACTCGACAAGAGCCATTACTGCTAGAACTCTTTATGTATTTCAAAACGGGTCTTTCCGTGTATTCGATGCTATTTTATATCAGGGCACCACCAATTCTTAATAAAATTTTAAAATATTGTCAACGGTGTTCGCCTGCTAAGACACTTCCATGGACGGCAGCATACGTGTATAACACCCTTTATGCCAGCCAATCCGAAGACGCCTTAAACAAGGTGAAATGTGTTAATGGCAAAATATAAAATAATAATGCCTACTAGGCAGCCAAAGCTGTTTATATCATAAAAACATTTATCACTGATTGCCGTACCATTCCGCCATGAATTGGAAAAAGCTCTAAAACAATTGAGTTTTTCATTTTAATTCAAATTAGATGTGCTAATGTTCTACCTTAATAGTTATCTAACCTACAACCTACACGCAAGTATTACCTACGAACCTTTATCACGGAAATTACATAAAAACAGACTCACTGCACACTGGAATTCTTTCCTGCCATGCGTGGTATCTCACTGAGGGGCTCCATCAGCCGCTTAACATTGGAGCTCCCAAAGGCTAGCATACCCACCCTCTGTACTTGTCCAGACTGGGCAGGAAAATCGACCGCTGGCCCAACAGGAGAAGCATCATCAACACTGGGTAACACTTCGTACCTGTTGCTAAGGCGTCGGGAGCCAGCTGCACGGCCTGCTCCCTCTTTCGCCTTCCGCCCAGTGACACGAGAACCCACCACTGTCTGCCACCGTCTTTGAAGTGAGGACGGATCGTTCAGATGTTGCATATCAGAAGCTGCAGCGACGTCCGGGTCTCTAGGGGATTCCAGTCGCACCAACGGTGTCGCAGGTCCCATCACTGGCGCCCCGACGTCACCGCAAGTTTAAGTACTAGCTAAAAGCTTGTCGACGGTAGCCCACGCAACTTCCAGCCGTTTACGGACAGCAGCCAGATCTCCTTGTATCCACTCACAGCTAGCGCAGTCCGTAGCCATATTGCACTATGTATAAAATAGTTATAAGGTCTCAGAAGGCGCTACAGTGTTTGAAAATATACCAAAGGAGAATAAAGTAACAGTAGTTGCTGTGCAGATTTCTCACTGTACTCTGAGGCCACAAGCTATTAAACACAAATGGATTTCTCTACTGAAGTGGATGTAAGATATCCTGGGCACCGAAAAGTTACTGCACGAGACAAATATCTAAACTAGAATGTACTGATCTAAACTGCGTGCAGTCTACTA
Source organism: Schistocerca piceifrons (assembly GCF_021461385.2). Classification (NCBI taxonomy): domain Eukaryota; kingdom Metazoa; phylum Arthropoda; class Insecta; order Orthoptera; family Acrididae; genus Schistocerca; species Schistocerca piceifrons. Next base: position 892,506,651 of record NC_060139.1, read on the forward strand.
GTTCAGAATTAAAACTTATGAAGTTCAAATGGCTCTGAGCACTATGGGACTCAACTGCTGTGGTCATCAGTCCCCTAGAACTTAGAACTAAATAAACCTAACTAACCTAAGGACATCACACACAGCCATGCCCGAGGCAGGATTCGAACCTGCGACCGTAGCAGCAGCGCGGCTCCGGACTGGAGTGCCTCGAACCGCACGACCACCGCGGCCGGCACTTAATGAAGTGACGGAGTTTCTGGCGACGGGAAAATTTGCACCAGGAAGCCACCCTACACAAGGATGTTCGTAAGACTTAGGCAAAAACAAAAACTACGATTAATTTTCCAACCACCAATCTATACAGTAAAATACACACGTATAGTTCAGTTGTTTCACTGCTCTGCTGCTCATCCTTACGGCTCGGCGGCTGCCGCTACATCGGAACATATACGACGTATTGTTGTGTTTGAGTTCAATAGAGGGATGACAGCAGCGGAGGCAACCAGATACATTTGTACCGCGTATTAGAATAATGCCATTGGACATCACACGGGAAGAAAATGGTTTTCTCTTTTTCAAGAGGATCGTTTTGCACCAGTGTCTCTGCACCCTCAGGAAGACCTTCGGGATGTGATGAAGATTGTTTAATCGTATTAATCCACAATGATCCACATCAGCGTATTCGAGAACTGGCACCTGTGATGAACTATGATCATTCCAGGATCGTGTGACATTTTCATCCGACGGGGAAAGTTGAAAAATCGGGTGTATGGATACCGCATGCTCGAAGACAAAGGGAGCACGTGGTCATACGTGCATCTCGCCATGCTCATCGTCAACTGGCCCGTGAACAACAACGACCGTTAATATCCCGTATAGTTACTGGTGACGAGAAATGATGTCTTTAAACTAAGAAAAGAAAGAAAATGTCAGCCCAAACAAAGCAGGAACTCTCAGTACAAGGATCGACGTGCATCAGCAGAAAAAAAAAAGTTGTGTATCTGGTGGAACAGCGACGCTGTGGAGTACTACAAATTGCTTATAATCATCACTACTGGCGTTTATTATCAATAAATGAGACGTCTCGCAGACGCAGTCAAAGGACAACGACCGGGAAGGTCGAGTGAAGTGATGCTACTGCATAACAACGCCCTCCCGCGTTCAGCTAGACTGACAGAAAACACTACAGGGGTCTTGGGTTGGATAGTTGTTTCGCATCCATGTTATGCACCGATCTTGCGCCCTCAGATTTTTTTACGCTGTCTCTGGAAAACCTTCAAAGATTATACGTTGACTGAAAGAGGAGAAGAAGGGAAAGAAAAGAAAAGGAAAGGGAAGGATCACAGCTGTCAGCTTCATCGGGACATTACGCGGAATCAGCGGCGACGAGTGAAAGTGTGTACCGGAAAGGGATTCGAACCCGGGACATCCTGCTTACTAGGCAGTCCGTTAGCCACTGCGCTATCCGGGACGCAGCGTGTTCGCAACTGCGATGACTAACTGAGTACGCCTTACTGCCGATGCACATCCCCATCGAGCTCAACCTATCTGCAGTCCCTGTCCATTTCCTCCCAGTTCGTTCTCTGAGATACTAACAGGAGGTCGAACTTACTTGTGCATCCGCATAGAAGGTAGATCTAATGCTCAGATAGGCCGATCAATTATATGAAAGCGTGGTGTCTGTTCTTTCGAAACCTATTTGGATCAAAATGCGCTCTGAAGTGGCGTAGACGAATGTTTGCAAGAACTACAGTCGTGGAGGCGAAAAGTTATCCCAGTGTTGGCACAGTGTAACAAACAGTGGAGAAGAGTATCTTATTGATGACTAAAGTCTCCGTTATGGGTATTTATTTATTTAATCGTATGGCTAGGGCCCCATGGCGGGCAGACCGTTCGCCGGGTGCCGGTCTTTCAATTTGACGCCACTTCGGCGACCGGCAGGCGATGAGGATAGCAGCATGATTAAGAGGACAGCACAACACCCAGTTCATGGGCGAAGAAAATTCCCCGACCCAGCCGGGAATCGAACCCGGGACCAGAGCATTGGCAATCCGTCACGGTGACCATTCAGCTACCGGCGGCGGACGTTATGGGCATCAGATGTGTTTATTAAACTTACAGAAAAACGCTACCAGCTTGTGCACCAGCTTAATGAATTCATGGGCCTAAATTTAATTTTTGAAGGGGCATTTCATCCCAGGGCATATTCTGGATACATTGAAAGGGTCCTATAGCCACCTTTCATTAGTCCGGTAGCCCATTTTCACTACCGTTTCTCCTTCTTTTCCTTGTTTATCTTTTCTCATAACTCCCATAGTGGTGTGATTGAATGAATGTGGTTGTGTGTCACGTTGCTAGACGGTGGCGTAGTCTGCTGCAGAAAGTCTGCGATAGTCATACAGATTCAGCAGCATTTGTACAGAATAGCCAACTCTCGTAGTGGTTAAGAAGGAAAAGAGGTTTGCGCTACTTTTGAGAAATCCACCTGCGTTAGGTTGGTGGCGGAAATGGCATCTTTGGGTTTTCCGGGCCACGAGGAGCGTGGAAGAGGCTGGAGAAGTAAAAGGGAGGCAGTGTGCCGCCGGTAGGGGAAGCGTCCACAGCTGTGCTCCAGTCGAAGAAGGGTGAGTTAGAGTGACCGCGCGGCGCTTTGCTACTTGGCGAGAGGAAAGCTGTTAGCTTTTGGTCTCGCTCTTCAGGTCTGAAAGATTGCTTTGCCTTGTCGCAGCAGGGAATGCAAGACTTTGGCAGATTTTACTTTTAGTAAATTTTTATAGCAGACTTCTATCCGCCTGAAGAGTGCCACACAAAGGTGTCGATAAGAAGTGAGCCCTTGCTTCTGTATGAATGTGTGTTTGCCTTTAGCTGTGCCTGTATAAGCTTTTATTTTTCTAGATATTAATTCTAACATTCTGCTTGGTGTCTGTTTGCTCTATATCGTGTCTCCCTACCACTTTCGCGCAACGACGCTCTGAGCGTGTTTTTTAGGGAATTGACTAGTTTGAACCTGGGACCTGTTGCTGGCAAGGAGACGCCAGACCACACATGACATGTAGAATTCAGAAGAATTGAGTGAGACTAGCGATGATATAACCAAGTACTTAATGATTTCAGCGTCAGCTCCACTGCACTCCCTGTAAAAGAAACTTAATACTAACTAAGTTTAGTGGAAGGGGATCAAGGCTTTCCTATTTTTAGTTAGCTGGTAAAATAACGTCGAAAAAGGAGTTATGTTTACCATTGGAAATTTTATTCTAATCACAAAACATCGTTTACAAATTGCACTATTGGTAAAAGGAAATGTTTTAATACAGGATGGTAAAAACCAACTGCGTTCTACAAAAATGTGAACGAATATTCCCTGAATAGGTTTCGAAGTTCTACAATGGATCGAAGGATGACCTATGCCATATCACATCTATAATCTAGGTTTAAATTAAGTTTCACAAGAGAGAAAACTATCAAAATAGTCTACAGTGACCCTCAATTATCTTTAATTATTTATCTAACTTGTCGTAAATTACAGTGGCTGATGTGGCTTCTCAATAACTATATAACAGAAAAATCATCGCGTTTCAGATTTTTACTTCAAGTGGCAAATGTGAACACCATGAGCTTTAATTGACGATCGACACTAGTATTACGCAAAAAGGGGGTGTAACAGATGAGACTTCGGCAGTTCTGAGTGAAGCTTTATGCGCTGGTATGCGGCATCGCGTGCGTTCATTACCTTGTCGGGGTTCGTCAGGGGCCGGCGAGCAACACAGCTCCGCTCACCTCTCCGTCTCGGAAGCAACTCTTGTCCTAACTTCTCCTTACTACAATTTACCGAAGTTGGTTAAAAAAAAACAAACTATCTGGCTATGTTTTCATCTGACCAATCAGGGTCCCAATGTTAACCTTAAGCTCCGCCTACAAAAATTCTGTCTGTCCAATGAGAAACGTTATAATTTTCGTTGTGGGGCACTGTTTTTAAAGTTTGCAACGTAACAGAGACGCGAAAATGTCTCACGCTATAACTTGTGGTTGGGGTGGCCCTTTTTGTGTTATCGTAAGATCTATACTGTTTTTCTGGAGGGCTATAGCTTTTAACATGGGCTGGGGGGTGGTCCTAACTGCTAGCTAGCGACGTGGGTGTCCGTCCCTTATCGTAGGGCCTTCTAACTTAACACGGTTCTGCTCTCGGCTTCTGTTCTCGTTTCTCCCCTCGGAACTGCGTCTGTCTCACGGTGGGAAGGTATGACATGCATTTAGGCATTCTTGTGTTAGTCTGTGGTATTCCATTTGCTCACTCGTTACTCGTATTACTTTGGTTAATTTAATGTCACGATTTATTCGGAGCTATGTGACATACTACTGGATTTGCTTATCATGTCAGGGTTTTCATGGAAGGTGTTGGATTTGCCTGACACCTTACATACTTCTGCATGAATGTGTGTTTGCCTTCAGCTGTGCCTGAATAAGCTTTTAATTTTCTAGATGTTAATAGCTTTGCCTTCTCGTAAATCTTCCTTGCTTTATGTATCTTTCGCGCGTGCGGAGCCAACCACGTGGTTGGACATTAGAGTTCGTTGGACTACCGTCATCACTAACTGTCCGACCTCATGTTTGTTTTAAAGAATGTTAACTGTTCATGATTGTGTGGTGTGATATTGTTGCAACTCGGCCGCGATATCTAGAAATTACGTCTCCACAAACCACGTGGGCAAGCGGGTGTACTGCGAAACGTGTCCCGTTTCATGAGTTATTGCGATCAGTCATCGGGCAACAGCCGTTGTATGATTATAACGATGAATGTATCGATGGTTTTCTTTAATGTTTTAGCAATTAATGTTATCAGGAATTGTGTACATGCCTCACATCCATGTCTTAGGAATAAATGATTTTATTCACCATTTTCTCTTGTATTCCGAGATTACGATTTTGCACCTAAGCCACTCACATCGTAGCTTTCCCGTTAGCACATCCAACGCGTTTCCTTACGCACAGGTTCAGCGATTAGTTTCCCCTTTTATTATAAAACAAATGCTTTAGATTAAGTCTCATTTTCAGGTGTTTTTCTGGGAGCCGATCTTATGCACTGTGTTGATACATTTTCTATTTTATTTTAATTGTTTGATTCTCGTGAACAGTGCACGGGCAATACTATTAATTACATCGCATCCCCTATGAGCGATATCACGACGTATGCATTTTTATGAGTTTTTGGACTGTGATCAAATTAATTTATTTTCCGACTCGGCCAAACCTTTGATTAGTTGTATGGTTAGAATCGGGGGCGACCCTAATCTTAACGCAGAAACAGGTTAGTTACAACATATTTGCATGTAGTCCGAATGTAATAAAAGAGCGAGTGGTTTACAACTGACCTGTCTCGTCATCGAGAGTGACGAAGTCGTAGAGGGCGACGGTGGAGCCGGCGCTGTTGTGCGCGGTGAGGCGCAGCAGGTAGCGCGTGCCGGGCCGCAGGTCGAGCACGGAGAAGGGCGCGTCGGCGTGCGGCACGCTGTTGGACACGAGCGTCCAGCCGGCGCGGTCCCACCGCCGGTACTCCACCACCAGCGTCGAGATGGCGCAGCCGCCCGTACGCCACGCCGACACCACCAGCGACACGCGCGTCGCGTTCACCACCAGCAGCTCCGACTGCGGTGGCGCCTCCGGCGCTGCGGGAAGCGAGGCGGGATCGTTCGGTCTCTGCCTATCGGACCACACACAGGTATATACTATTGACAAGATGATTTAACAGTCATGGGCTGTGCCGCGACCGTCGATAGTCATGTCTCGCCTAAAATGACATCTTTGTTTACGGATGTAGTCTAGGGCAGCGAACGAAGTGGTGGGTGGTTCTCACTTGGTTCTTACAAGGGAACCTCCCCATCGCACCCCCCTCAGATTTAGTTATAAGTTGGCACAGTGGATAGGCCTTGAAAAACTGAACACAGATCAATCGAGAAAATAGGAAGAAGTTGTGTGGAACTATGAAAAAACTAAGCAAAATATACAAACTGAGTAGTCCATGTGCATGATAGGCATCATCTTGGAGGGTTCGAGCTCAGGAGCGCCGTGGTCCCGTGGTTAGCGTGAGCAACTGCGGAGCGAGAGGTTCTTGGTTCAAATCTTCCCTATAGTGAAAAGTTTTCTTTCTTTATTTTTGCAAAGTTATGATCTGTCCATTCGTTCATTGACGTCTCTGTTCAGTGTAATAAATTTAGCGGCCGGACCGCAAAACCGTGCGATTAGTAGCCGAAAGGACGTGCCTGTCCAATGGAGACCGAAAACATTTGATTGTAAGATCATAGGTCAACCGATTCCTCCACAGGAAAACGCGTCTGATATATTCTATACGACACTGGTGACGACATGTGCGTCACATGACAGGAATATGTTGTCGACCCACCTAACTTGTACACTTGGTGAATGGGTAAAAAGATTCTTCTACCTTGCCCAATTTAGGTTTTCTTGTGGATGTGATAATCACTCCCAAAAAAGTGTGAAAACATAAGAGTTTGTCACATAAACTGCAACAAATGAATGCAACAGTTTCACAGTCTCACAGTTTTGTCTGTGCTCTGTCAAAACATGTTTTTAACATTTTCAAATCTTTCCGTGTGTAGACCGTCAAATCCTGCATATGTCCAAGCAAATCTGAACATGTCCTGGAATTTTGGAGAGCGAAGTTGATTATATGTGAGTGCCCGAACTTTGATAATTGTCTGAAAATAAAAAACTAAAATTTTCTCCCTAGGGAAGGCTTGAACCAAGGACCTATCGTTCAACAGCTGCACACGCTAACCACGGGACCACGGCGCTCATGCTTTTACACTCACCAGTATGTTGCCTATCTTACACATGGACTACTCAGTTTGTATATTTTGCTTATTTTTTCATAGTTCCACACAACTTCTTCCTGTTTTCTCGATTGATCTGTGTTCATTTTTTCAAGGCCTATCCACTATACCAACTTATAACTAATTCTGAAGGGGGTGCGATGGGGAGGTTCCCTTGTTAGTGGGCTTGGAGGAAGGGGGACGGAAGCAGGCTTAGTTTGCTGAGTTGCCTATGTGGCGCCGGCAGTGGCGTATCGAAGTTCGATATGGAGTCGAAGCGTGCCCCGGGTACGCGAGGAAGGCTACCTTGGAGAAGGTTTGATTACTCGCACCTTCCCAGTGGAGTTTCCTGCTGCCTTCCACCGTGACTTCTTGCTTCAGTTGTGCCTTCCAAAGGCCGCTGCACAATTCTGCGCTGACTTTGGAGACGGAGCGTCGCCACAGCCTCTGTTTACATAGTGAGCGGATTTTAATGTATTGCTTAGTGATTTCTAAGCTGCTTAACCTACTCAAAATTTTGACGGTACGAATGATGTCAGCCTGTCCGTCAATTCGTTGCCCTTTGGAGTGACTTTACTTCCGGGCTATCTTGCGCATTCTTACCCGGTATTGTCAAAGCCTGGTACTCTACTCAGCGTCTCGATTGATAAGCCTGAATAATTTTGCCTCAAGTAGCCTTTAAACGGTAACGGGTGCTAATGTTTATAAGTTGTCCTCCATGATTAAACTGGATCTGGTAAGTGCCAAATGGGCTCTTCTCGCAGCGGCCCAGTTGACATTTTGCCTTAACAAGATACTGTCAGTTGCGAATTTTGGTACAGTTCTTTCGTGTGTTTTGGCTTAAAAGGCTGTTGTCGTTTTTGGGAAAATGGTTTCGTTCTTTGAGCGCACTTTCAAGCACATTTTAAAAGGCGTTATTGGCTTGTTCCAAGTATCTTAACCCGTAGTCGTGTATTTCAAAATTAAAAATCCTTTAGGCTTGTAATTAATATGTGCTTTGTATTTCTTACATTTCCATTGGCCTTTTATTGAAAGATACATGTGCTTTAAGAGATATTCTACTGTGTGTCATAGAAGCGGGAGTTCACAGTTCTTCCAGTTTGCAATGTTGTAAGGCTCGCAGAAATTTTCTGGGGACGTCGCACTGGTACCTCTTGTCCCTAGTATTCCCTTATTTGTAACGTTTACCTCACATTTTGCTGTTAAGATTCATATAGTAATGTTTGATGGAGGTGAAGAGATGAAATAATTTGATACGTTATTGATATTTGAGATGGTTACTAAATTTCTGTTGAGCGTTTGAAATTTTAAGAGGCTGCAAAATTTGTGTTTCACTTCACTTTCTTTTGAGAAGAGTAGAAGGGGCGCACAGAAAGCTGGTCATTTGCTTGGGTATCTAAAATTGCTTCCATAATTGGTTACATGAATATTCAGGTTTTGCTTAATAATTTCCCTAATTAAGTCAACTGAGGTAAGCAGAAGCACGAGAAACATTTGAAGAAATTAACTGATTTCCGATCTAGCTTGTCACTGAGAATTTTTCTCCTTGCTTTTTGTGGCGCACAAAAATTTGATGCTGCTCTTTTAAATCCATTGTATGAGATTTTTGTACGTGATGGAGTATCTTAAGGATTTCCTCTTTCTTTTCGAATGTGTATCCAGTGGTTTTATGTGTCTTCCTATTGCTGATATTGTAAATTTATTAGGCGTGTAACAGTTGCTGTGTTCGGTGTATCTGCGAGTACTTTGAAAATAACTTACATTTTGTCCTACGTAATAGCTTGTACAAGTTTTACATGTTACTTTGTAAGTTCCTGGGAATGAGAATTTACCTTTTTTTATTGTTTAAAGTGTGGACTAGTTTCTGTTGTAGTCTGTTGTTTATGGAGAAAGCTACTTTACGTACGTGGCCTAAATATGTTTGCTACTTTATCAGTAATGTTACCTACGTAAGATATGCTAGCCATATATTTCATTACATTATTGGTTCCTTCTAAAGAGCCAGAGCTTTTTTTCTTTTTGATAGTTGTCTCTGGATACTGTATATCACTGAGCTGGAGAAGTCATTGGCCATTGCAATTTGCTCAGACTTGTTTACTTCGTTCTTCTGGTCCTCTTCAATCATTCGGATTATGTTTGCCCCTGTAGCATCGTTTTCTGCACAGTTCGCTTGTTACATCTGGGTGATATGATGTGGCAGAAATTGTGTTGCTGGAAGTGACCTTATTTCTATATATTTTGAAAATGTGCCTTTTTCTATGCACAAGTCTAGAAAATTAATGCTACTTTTTTATATTCAGCTGTGAAATTCATTTTCTTATGCGCATTGTTAAATGCGTTTATGATGTTATTGGTGCCATGTTTGAGTAAAATTAGGGTATCATCCACATATCTTTTTCAGTATACTATTTCTGTCTTTTTTTAAGCAGCTTTCTTGGCTGCTGAATATTTTCTGTTCTAGGTGTTTTATGAAAATATCTCCTATTGGGCCACATATGGATGGGCTCATGGCTAGCGCATTGAGTTGTTGATGAATGTTACCATTCAGTGCAAACTATTTGCATTTGAGGATTATTTCTAGCAACTCTATAAATCAAATAATTTCAGTTTGTGAACAATTTTTGTCCTTTAGAAGGTTGTTATTCATTATTAAAATGGTTTCTTTAAAGGGATATTGAAATATAGGTTTGTCACGTCTAGTGATATAAAATGGGCACCATCTGTTGTTATGTTTATTTCTTCTATTTCAGTGACTAATGTAATACTGTTTTTTAGAGTATATGTTTTTTCATATGTGAGACACCCTTTTAGGAACTGATGGAGCTTGAGAGATAGTTTGTGTGCAGGGGTGTGCATACTGTTAACTACAGACGTTACGGGACATCCTTCCTTGTGCACCTTCGGTTGGGATATTGATAGGGAAGCTGTAGGGTTCATGCAGGCGATGTATTTCTTTTTTTTTTCGTATTCTGTCAGTAAGAAATGTGTTTTCTTTAACTGTCCTTTGGTTTTGTTATGGATTTGTTTCGTTGGGTTTTCATTAAGCTGTACAATATTTTCTGTGAATAATTTAAGAGTTTTCTCAATGTATTAACTTTCTTTCATAACACAATTATGTGGCTTTTATTTTGCTTTAAGGTTAGTGACTGATTTTCTCTATATTTTTGTTTATACTGCCTACTGTTTTCGAATCATTTTGTAGGTGTCTATGGTTATCTTTCTACTTCATTACTTCCTTCTTAAGGAGTTTGTTTTGTTTGTGAGCTATGGGAGATTCTTCATTGCTGTTTAGATTACAACATCTATTGCAGTCTTTCTTGTTACTATGAGGTGTTTCAATATGTTGTCTGACGGCTTTCGTTTTGCATTATATTTTGAACCTTTGTTATCAGGTTCAACTGTCTTTCATTAAATAATGTGTCTGCATTGTTGACTACTCTCCTGTAGAATGTGTGTGATTTTGACAATGTTCCATTCTTTACTGTAATCTGGTTTTTTAACTTTTAGATTGTTCAGACGCTTATTGTATGTTACAGATTTTAAGGTACCACTTACAAACTACGGCGTGAGTTTTGTCCTTTACAAGGTTCCATATATTTTGGTCCAAGCTGTTTGATATTTGTAAATGTGTTTATTAAACTAGTTTTCTTCTTGTATAAAAGCATTATTTCTCTAATTAACTACATTGCTTATATTTTCCGCTTCCCAGTCTTCTTATAGTGGCTTCTGTATTCTTGTTTAACGTGAAAGTAGTCAGGAATCAGACCTAACTTGCCGACACTCTTTGTAGAATGTTATGTGTGCAATCGTTTAGGAAACTTAAATTTTCACTTTTTGAATTTGTATGTTACTTTTATTGCCTAGCTATGCACTAATAATTAATTGTCGTTCATCATATTAGGTATCTTGGCAAAGCCTACAGCTGTGTCATTCATAATTCAAGTAATGAACAATTTACGAGTTACTTATTTTTTACTGCTTAGCACAACTCATTTCGAGAATTCATTCTCATGTTCAAATGCATTTTTTTTTTCGTGAATAAGTCAGTCGACTTTTGCATGTGTGATTTTCTGCCTCTCTTGCTTCTTTTTGAAATCGTGCTGCAATCGGAAAGTGGGAGGAAATAAACTTTAGAGTGTATTGAAATGCAAATGTTAGAAATTGTATTTTTGTTTGTTTACTTACAGGAATTGTGCCTCCTCCATTATACAGAACATAACACATCATCACTTACACTGCTTGGTTACAAAGCATGCTACAAAGATATTATGACACTATGCTTTCACAAAGAGCTTGTTCGCAGTAAGAGCTGTTACAGTGATTTGGTGTGCAGTATGTGTATGTATAAGGCTATATATAATAAAACGTATTTATTATGGCTGTTAACTACGAAATTACCAATTAAAATTTTTGCTAATGATGAATTTTACATATTAATGAAAATAGTCACAGTCATCAGATGTAACAAAAACGTTTGAAGAAACTGACTGATTCACTGTTTGGCTTGTCATAATATCTTTGCCGCATGGTTTGTAAACAAACAGTTTAATTGACGATTTGTTTGTGTGTGAGATTATGTATAATGGTGGAGGGTAAATACCTGTAAGTAAACAAACAAAAAGGCCATTTTTAACTTTAGCATAGAAAAACTCTAAAAAAACTCGTTTTGTCTGATTTTCGATTACATTCTAACTTCGAAAACACGCTGCAGAGACAGGAAATCACACATGCAAACGTTACCAAACATATTCATGGAAACAAAGCACTTGCAAATGAGAATAAATCTCTAAACACGTTATGTTAAGCAGTGAAAAAAAGGGACTGGCGCAGTTATTATTATTTAAATCGTTAATGATACAGTTGCAGGATTTCCAAAAACATCTAATGCCATGGACGAAATTAAGTTACTAGAAAGTAGCCAGGCAATGAAAGTAATATACAAGTTCAAAATCATGAAAACGAAAGTTTTCAAAACGATTACACACAGAAAATTCAACAAAGAGTGGCGAAAATTATGTGCGATTCCTAACTACTTTAACGTTTAAGTGGGATACAGAAGTCACTGTACAAAGATTCTAAAGGGTAAAAATGAAGCAATATTGTTAAATACAGAAACAATGCTTCTGTACAAGAAGACGGACATTCTAAACAAACTGCTTTTAAACATACATTTACAAATAGTAAACACCATTTGTCATAATACATGGAACACTGTGTGGGAAAAAATTCATGACACAGTTTGTAGGGAGTACATTAAGATCTGTAATACACACAATGAGGATCTGAACAATCTAAAAGTTAAAGTACATCAGAATAGTAAAGAAAGAAACATTATCAAAACTGCACACATACTCTACAGTAAAGTAGTGAACAAAACAGGCATAGTATGTAATTAAAGAAGGTTCAAACTCAGAGAAAATCAAGCACTAACCTTAAAGGAAATAAAAGTTACATAATTGTATTATGAAAGAAAATGAATACATTGAGAAAACTTTAATTATTCACAGAAAATATTGTACAGTTTAATGAGGACCCAATGAAACAAACCCATAACAAAACCAAAGCACAGTTAAAGAAAACACATTTTTTTACTGACAGAATGAGAAAAAAATACATCACCTGAATGAACCCTACAGCTTCCCTATTAATACCCCAACTGAAGGTGCATAAGAAGGATGTCCTGTAATGTCTGTAGTTAAGAGTGCACAGCCTTGCATACAAACTATCTCACAAGCCCAATCAGCTTCTAAATCGGAATTTCACATATGAAACAACATATAGTAAAAACAGTATCACACTAGTCACTGAAATAGAAGAAATAAACATTCGAGGAGGTGCCCATTTTATATCACTAGACGTTATAAATTCCGATAAAGAAGGCATTGCAATAATAAAGAACAACCTACTAATGCACAAAAGAGTTCACAAGTTGAAATTATTTAATTTATAGAGTTACTAGAAATACGAGGTAATCCTCTGTTGGAACTACTTTGTATTCGATGGTAACATTTATCAACAACCAAATGGATCAGCCAAGGGCTCTTGCACATCTTGAAGGAGATATTGAGCTGCCAGCAACCCTGTATAACAAACACAGTTTACTGGAAACGATATGTAGATGGTAACTTAATTTCACTGAAAGGTGACACTAGTAGCATCAGTAACATCATAAACGTATTAAACAAAGTGCACAACAAAATAAATTTCGCAGCTGAATACCAAGAAAAAAATCAGTAACATTAATTTTCTAGACTTGTGCATAGAAGAAAACAGGCACATTTTCAAAATATACAGAAATAAGACCACCTTCAGCAACTCAATTCCTTCCACATCATATCATCCAGATATAAACAAGGAAACTGCGCACAGAATGATGATTCATAGAGTAAACAAACTCCAAATGACTGAAGAGGACCGGAAGGAAGAATTAGACACCTCTGAGCAAATTGCAATGGGAATGACTTCCCCAACTCAATGATAGACGATGTCCAGAGATGAATAACAAGAAGGAAAAAATTCCTAGCTCTTTAGAAGGAAGCAATAAAGTAATCAAATATATGTCTAACATATCTTATGTAGGTAACATTACTGATAGAGTAGCAAATCTATTTAGGTCACATAAAGTGAAAGTAGTTTTCTCCATAAACAACAAATTACAACAGAAACTAGACCACACTTTAAACAATAAAAAGGTAAATCCTCAGACGCAGAACACACAAAGTAACATGTAAAACTGGTGCAAACTATCATGTAGCATAAATTGGGAGGTGTTTCCAAATTACTCGTAGATACACTGAACACATTAACTGTTACACACCTAACCATTTTACAAAATCAGCAATAGCAAGACACATAACGAACAAGGGACACACATTCGAAAAGAAAGAAGAAAACCTTAAGATACTTCATCACCTACAAAAATCTCATACAATGGTTTTAATGCAGAATCTTTAAATTTTTGTGCAATGCAAAGAACAAGGAGAAAAATTCTCAGTGACATGCTAGATCGTGAATCAGTTAATTTCTTCAACTGTTTCTCCTGTATCTGATAACTGTGGTAATTTTTTATAAATATGAATATTTCGTTATTAGAGAAAATAATCGTATTCGATAATTTAGTAGTCAAAAGTGGCAAAGAATAAAAAAGTATATTTTTGTGTACATAACCTTATATATATATATAAATAATGTAATCCAAATCACTGTAATAACTCTGACTGTGTACAAACTGTTTGTGAATCCATAGAGTCATTATATCTTCTGCAGCATGTGTTGTAAAGAAACATTGTAAATGATGATTTGAATGTGTACTCGGTTCTGTGTAGAGCATAGGAGACGCAATACATGCAAGGAAACAAATAAAAATACATTTTTAACATTAGCACTTAAAAATCCTCAAACGTTCGTTTTGACAGATTTTCCTATTCCAATCTAACTTCGAAAAGACGAAAGAGAGGCAGACATCATCAGAGATATTCATGGAAACAAGGGCAAAAATACCCTTGAAAATGAGAATAAATCCTCGAAACCTGTTGTGCTAAACAGAAAAGTATTACTATCTGGTTCAGTTTTTCATTATTTAAATAAGACACTCAGTTGTTTCTGTCGTAAGCTATCTAGACCAGATGCTACTCGTCCTCAAAAAGGAGTACTATGGGCGGTGGAGATGAATGTAGTTACCGACCGAAAATGGTGTTTCCACCTTTCCAAAATCCTACCATAACTCATCGAACTTGTTCAATGCTAAACAGATACCTGATGGATTACTGCTTCTCGAAACATCTTCTAAGCTCTACTGATGCTGAACCACCACGCACTCTGCTAACCTTTCGGATCTTCATACCCTTCTCCACGCATATTCCCTACTAATTTGTAGAATTCTCCACGCATATTCCCTACTAATTTGTAGAATTCTCCACGCTTCTCTTTCCGAGTGAAAACATAATGTCCCACAAACTTGATACTAATCAAGCTGCCATTAATTTCTACTTAAATTTGAGCTTAAATTTATCCATGTTATATGAATGCTGTTTGAGGACTTCAAATGTATTGTAATATTATTATCAAATAATACATACTATAACAGTCACTCGTTAGTACTTCATTAGCACGACACATTTTACCCGCACATTGCCATTATCAGGTGCCTTATATTACTTTTAGATGATAATTAATACAAATTGAGGTTAGTTTCCTATGTGGTGTGTGCACACTAATTGACAGCCTCTCACAAAAAAAAGAAAATAGTATTAAAAATCCTCCACACAGAAAATGGAAAAGAAACTCACTGCTTGCATTGCTTTCGAAGACAAACTCTCCTACAAAATAGAAAATATTATCCGACCTCACAGCATTAACACTGCCTTGATGGCACATAACACATAACAAACTTGAACACACACTGAGACACAATATTAACAAACATACAGATAAACACTCACAATCAAGCATTTTTAGAGCACTATGTAATACCAGCGAAGTCCTCTTTGTTAGCCCAATTCGGCAAGACTTCCAAAAAAGATACAGCGAACAAATAAATACCTACCGCACTAAAAACTGTAATAATCAGCAATAGCCATCCACACAAAAAACGTAGGCGATGCATGTCATGATATTGAGCATGAACTTCATAGATTAAAATGGACAATGGACACCAAAGAGACTTATATGAAGAACTGCAAATTTTCATTCATGGCAGAGTAGGCCTACATGAGGACTTGTTAGCAAATGATAAACTTGAAAGTAATAATATTAACTTCTACAAAGACTTCTCAAATGTTTAACGCCTATTTCACCGAAAAAAGAACCGTCTTTACCAGTTACTTTAAAAAATGGCTCTGAGCACTATGGGACTTAACTTCTGAGTCATCAGTCCCCTAGAACTTAGAACTACTTAAACCTAACTAACCTAAGGACATCACAAACATCCATACCTAAGGCAGGATTCGAACCAGCGACCGTAGCGGTCACGCGGTTCCCGACTGTAGCGCCTAGAACCGCACGGCCACTACGGACGGCCCAGTTACTCACCTAATATACGCCATGACATAAATACATCTGGATATAAGTGTTTAATCTTCACTATATACTACTGTTTTACGGTAGAAACTAGTTCATCCTAGCGTTTCACACTCTTTAGGATGATGTAAACAAATTATTCGGAAAGTGTTCAGTTTAGATGTACACCTTACTGTGCTCTGTGTACCAGAGAACGAAATTGCCAACAAAAAGTAAGTAAATGCACTAACAAAATGGCTAATCACGCTTATCGCATAACCTATACGCTATAACGTATTTATCTTTCTGAACAGAGCTCATTTTCGACACACAGCAAAGGAAACTAACCTCTCTTCATATTAATTACAAGGTAAAATTAACTACTAATGCATCTGATGATGTCAGCATGCCGCGAAAATACGTCGTGCTAATAAAATGCTAGTGACAAGTGATTGTTACAGTATACATTATTTCTTAAATATTCTGCAGTCGATTTATTTTAAACTAACATACCGATGAGCAAGAGACATTAAATTGGAAATGCAACTCATAAATGGATGACAACGCAATATGAAGACGCTTGCTCGTCTAGTACGTCGTGATTGCTACTTAGTTTAGTACTATCATTTTTCGATGAGCTAGAGACTTTAAACCTTGAGTATAGCTCAGAACTGGATGACAACGATCTATGATGTGGATTGTGGCGGAGAGTATTTTTCTTACTCCATACTTTTCCAGTTCCCTTCGTGAAAGGTTCGTGGGAAGATCGATTACTGTTAGGCCTCCATGTCAGTCCGAATGTCTCAAACTTTCACGTTCTTTTGCGAGGTATTCGTAGGAGAAAGCGGCGTATTGGTTGAGTCATACGAAAAGCAGCAGGAAATAAGCTTGGAATTCACCAAATGTCTTTGCTACAATCTTATCAGAATGTCTTAAATCGATTGAAATGTTTTACACACAAATGATTAAAAAATGAATTTTTAATGTACGATATTTTTAAAATAGAATGAAAAGTGTAAATTATTTCTCTTACCCCATACAGATTCCTCACTCCATATACACTCCTGGAAATTGAAATAAGAACACCGTGAAGTCTTTGTCCCAGGAAGGGGAAACTTTATTGACACATTCCTGGGGTCAGATACATCACATGATCACACTGACAGAACCACAGGCACATAGACACAGGCAACAGAGCATGCACAATGTCGGCACTAGTACAGTGTATATCCACCTTTCGCAGCAATGCAGGCTGCTATTCTCCCATGGAGACGATCGTAGAGATGCTGGATGTAGTCCTGTGGAACGGCTTGCCATGCCATTTCCACCTGGCGCCTCAGTTGGACCAGCGTTCGTGCTGGACGTGCAGACCGCGTGAGACGACGTTTCATCCAGTCCCAAACATGCTCAATGGGGGACAGATCCGGAGATCTTGCTGGCCAGGGTAGTTGACTTACACCTTCTAGAGCACGTTGGGTGGCACGGGATACATGCGGACGTGCATTGTCCTGTTGGAACAGCAAGTTCCCTTGCCGGTCTAGGAATGGTAGAACGACGGGTTCGATGACGGTTTGGATGTGCCGTGCACTATTCAGTGTCCCCTCGACGATCACCAGTGGTGTACGGCCAGTGTAGGAGATCGCTCCCCACACCATGATGCCGGGTGTTGGCCCTGTGTGCCTCGGTCGTATGCAGTCCTGATTGTGGCGCTCACCTGCACGGCGCCAAACACGCATACGACCATCATTGGCACCAAGGCAGAAGCGACTCTCATCGCTGAAGACGACACGTCTCCATTCGTCCCTCCATTCACGCCTGTCGCGACACCACTGGAGGCGGGCTGCACGATGTTGGGGCGTGAGCGGAAGACGGCCTAACGGTGTGCGGGACCGTAGCCCAGCTTCATGGAGACGGTTGCGAATGGTCCTCGCCGATACCCCAGGAGCAACAGTGTCCCTAATTTGCTGGGAAGTGGCGGTGCGGTCCCCTACAGTACTGCGTAGGATCCTACGGTCTTGGCGTGCATCCGTGCGTCGCTGGGGTCCGGACCCAGGTCGACGGGCACGTGCACCTTCCGCCGACCACTGGCGACAACATCGATGTACTGTGGAGACCTCACGCCCCACGTGTTGAGCAATTCGGCGGTACGTCCACCCGGCCTCCCGCATGCCCACTATACGCCCTCGCTCGAAGTCCGTCAACTGCACATACGGTTCACGTCCACGCTGTCGCGGCATGCTACCTGTGTTAAAGACTGCGATGGAGCTCCGTATGCCACGGCAAACAGGCTGACACTGACGGCGGCGGTGCACAAATGCTGCGCAGCTAGCGCCATTCGACGGCCAACACCGCGGTTCCTGGTGTGTCCGCTGTGCCGTGCGTGTGATCATTGCTTGTACAGTCCTCTCGCAGTGTCCGGAGCAAATATGGTGGGTCTGACACACCGGTGTCAATGTGTACTTTTTTCCATTTCCAGGAGTGTATATATACCCTTAAAATATGTGACAATGAATTTCTAATAGGTATGATAATATTTGTAAGATTTATGACGAAAGCCGTGAGGTGCATCCTACACATAATAGATGCATGAATAGTTTACAGCCTTACAATTAAACTACTTATTAATTTAGGCATGAATTGTTCACCTCTTCAGTTTCATCTGTTTCATACATCAAATTATATCTTACAAATATTTTCATAGCTGTTGAAAATTCACAAGCACGAATTTTCAGTATCAACTGTTTTCCGTTATAAATCTACATGTGGCTAGGAGAAATCTTTTATATTGTTTATGAACCGTGCCGGATTTTGTCCTATTGATTCTCCTCCAGAGGTCGTACCCTTTGATGCCGTCGTGAAGTGGCGTGCACGGTGAGAGGTGATTTCCCGAGCGAACGTGGGGAGTGAGGGGTAGTTAGTAACAGAGTGTGGTTGGCAGTGGACACGGGTGTCACCCTGGCGGCGAATGCTGTCGCTATGAAAACGTCCATTCGGGTCGGCGCCGGCTCTATTGGACGCGTTATGGGATGGGTTGTGTAGCGAAGAGTTCGGTGGTCGTTAGCCGATACATGTTACTGGTGGTCCTGACTCGTGACCTACCTTTACGATGCTGTTGGCCACAGACTTCAACTGACATAATAAGGTGACATCAGTGCATTTATATGGATATGGTGTCTGTTCTTTCGGACACGTCGGAGAGAACAGACACCATATCCATAAAAATATGTAGTTCTGGCAATACCGGCCATGACCTTCCTGTTCTGTGTGGATGCACACATATTACCCAAACTCTTACGGAACTTGGTAAGAACGTCTTCCACGAGCAATGAGTGTGTTGGTATGTAGGGACACTACGAATGTAGTGTGTGAACATATAAGGTTAGAATGTAGGTCTGGCGGGAGGCGTGCGTGTAACAGTCCCTGCAGTCGCACAATCATCTGTGCCCTCGGTGGCTCAGGTGGATAGAGAGTGTGCCACGCAACCAGGAGATTCCGGGTTGCAGTCTCAGTCGGGGCACACACTTTCACCTGACCCCGTTGATATATATCATCGCCCGTCAGCATCTGAAGGTATTAATATAAAATTCTAATTTTCAATGCATTTATGTCATTCATTGGAGACACATTTTCTGCCCTACGTGTTGCAAGTGTGACAGATTACCCATTGTTTCTCAATCAGGAAACTCTGTGCACAATTTATGCTGTGGTTCGCAGCTGCGAAACTTGTTGCCCCGTTCTGAGTGTAGTAATTCGTGTTGACATCCAATTGCTTGGATATTCTGGTTTACCATTTAAACCTGGTGGCTTACTGTGTATCCCTTGTTAATTTTAGTGCTTAGTTCAAATGGCTCTGAGCACTATGGGACTCTACTGCTGTGGTCATAAGTCCCCTAGAACTTAGAACTACTTAAACCTAACTAACCTAAGGACATCACACACATCCATGCCCGAGGCAGGATTCGAACCTGCGACCGCAGCGGTCGTGCGGTTCCAGACTGTAGCGCCTTTAACCACTCGGCCACTTCGGCCGGCTTAGTGCTTAGTCTGTTTTAGAAAGCACTGTAAAGCTTTGAACAGACGGGTGCATCTGTGTATGGTCATTGCATCAGATCTTTCCACGGAGTCTTGAATGTCTGGGTCCATCAAGGACGTGTAATTATTGTGAGGCTAATTTATCATTTTATGCCTTTCCTTGAGGTAAACTTACGTAACTGTGATTTGAAATCTTTTTTTAAAATATTTTAGAATATGTGGGATTTAAGTGTGATTAGCTTACTTTTCGCAGGCAGTAACATCTTGCTTAACGTGATTTCGCACTATTTCAATTTTGTTTTGTTTAATAATGTTGTAAGTGCACTGCCTTGGAATTAACAGGATAGGATTATTTAGTTAAAGAGTTTAAGCTGTAACGTGTTCGTCATCGCCTTGGGACGCACGTTTTATTGGATAGTATTTCTTACTATTTGCTGTAACTCTGACTCATGGTTGTGGGTGCCTTAATTATTTAGTAGATTCTAACGTTCCGTTATTGCTCCAGGTATTCCCCGTAACAGTTACCTTTTTTGAAGTTAATACTCTTTGAGGGATATATGTGAGACAAAGTCAGTCTGAGACTTGTATACCTCGAGGTAATGGTCGAGCAGACAAATGGTGGTCGAGCGGGACAACTGGCCGTTGTCCACGCTGCCTGTTGTGTACAGCGTTCGTGGCTGCACCTTGTTGGCTCCTAGAGCTCAGATATACACTGAAGCGCCAAAGAAATTGGCACAGGCAAGCGTATTAAAACACAGAGATATGTAAACAGGCAGAATATGGTCGCCAACGCCTATATACGGCGACAAGTGTCCGGCGCAGTTGTTAGATCAGCTACTGCTGCTACAATGGCAGGTTATTAAGATTTCAGTGAGTTTCAAAGTGGTGTTACAATCGGCGCACGACAGATGGGACACAGCATCTCTGAGGCAGCGACGAAGTGGAGATTTTCCCGTACAGCCATTTTACTTGAGTATGAGGTAAAACATCAAACCTCCGACATCGTTGCGACCGGGAAAAGATCTTGCAAGAAAGGGGCCAATGACGACTGATGCGAATCGTTCATCTTGACAGAAGTGGGTCACTTCTCCAAAATTGCTGCAGATTTCAATGCTGGACCATCAGTAAAGTGTCAGTGTGCGAACCATTCAACGATGCATCATCGATATGGGCTTGCGGAGCCGAAGGCCCACTCGTGACTACTCGAGACGAAGCTTTACGCATCGCTTGGGCTCGTCAACACTGACATTGGATTTTTGACGACTGCAAACATGTTGCCTGGTCGGACGAGTCTTGTTTCGTATTGTATCGACGGGATGGACGTGTACGGGTATGGAGAGAACCTCATGAGTGCATGGACACTGTATGTCAGCTGGTGGAGGCACTGTAATGATGTGGGGTACGTGCAGTTGGAGTGATATGGGACCCCTGATACGTCTAGTTACGACTCTGACATTTTAGACGTACGTAAGCATCCTGTCTCATTACCTGTGTTCATTCATTCCATTGTGCGTTCCGACAGACTTGCGCAATTCCATCTGGAGAACGTGTCACCCCACACGTTCAGAATTGCTACAGAGTGGCTCCAGGAACACTCTTCTGAGTTTAAAAACTTCCAATGTCTAACGAACTCCCCAGACATGAACATTATTGAGCATATTGGGGATGCCTTGCCATGTGGTATTGAGAAGAGATCTCCATCCCCTCGTACTCTTACGGATTTATGGACAGACATGCAGGACGCATGGTGTCATTTCTCTCCAGCACTACTTCAGACATTAGTCGTGTCCATGCCCTGTCGTGTTGCTGCATTTCTGCCTGCTCTCCGGGCCCTAGACGATATTAGGCAGGTGTACCAGTTTCTTTGGCTCTTCAGTGTATATATTTCGCGTCACTTGCATTATATGGACTGCGGTATTGCGCGTTAATTTTGATGTAATAGAGGTGATATCGACTCAGTGCTGCAGCATTGACGCATTTCATAATGAATTGAAACATATAATTGCCACAAAAGCCGAAAACAATTTATCTCAATAATAGCTGCGGTGGAACACGTCGTCATATATGAAGCTACTGAATCTACATCTACATCCAAAATCCGCACGCCAGCTGACGGTGTTTGGCGAAGGGTACCTTGAGTACCTCTATCGGTCCTCCCTTCTATTCCAGTCTCGTATTGTTCGTGGAAAGAAAGATTGTCGGTATACCTCCATGTGGGCTCTAATCTCTCAGATTTTATCCTCATGGTCTCTTCGCGAGATATACGTAGGAGTGAGCAATATACAGCTTGACTCCTCGGTGAAGATATGTTCTCGAAACTTTAACAAAAGCCCGTACCGAGCTACTGAGCGTCTCTCCTGCAGAGTCTTCCACTGGAGTTTATCTATCATCTTCGCAACGCTTTCGCCATTACTAAATGATCCTGTAACGAAGCGCGCTGCTCTCCGTTGGATCTTCTCTATCTCCTCTATCAACCCTATCTGGTATGGATCCCACACCGGTGAGCAGTATTCAAGCAGTGGGCGAACAAGTGCACTGTAACCTACTTCCTTTGTTTTCGGACTGCATTTCCTTAGGATTCTCCCAATGAATCTCAGTCTGGCATCTGCTTTACCGACGATTAATTTTATATATTCATTCCATTTTAAACCACTCCTAATGCCTACTCCCAGATAATTTATGGAATTAACTGCTTGCAGCTGCTGACGTGCTATATTGTAGCTAAATGATAAAGGATCTTTCTTTCTATGTATTCGCAGCACATTACTCTTGTCTATATTCAGATTCAATTGCCATTCCCTGCACCATGCGTGAATTCGTTACAGATCCTACTGCATTTCAGTACAATTTTCCATTGTTACGACCTCTCGATGTACTACAGCATCATCCGCAAAAAGCCTCATTGAACTTCCGATGTTATCCACAAGGTCATTTATATAGTGAATAGAAACGGTCCTAAGACACTCCCCTGCGGCACACCTGAAATCACTCTTACTTCGGAAGACTTCTCTGCATTGAGAATGACATGCTGCGTTCTGTTATCTAGGAACTCTTCAATCCAATCACACAATTGGTCTGATAGTCCATATGCTCTTACTTTGTTCATTAAACGACTGTGAGGAATTGTATCAAACGCCTTGCGGAAGTCAAGAAACACGACATCTACCTGGGAACCCCTGTCTGTGGCCCTCTGAGTCTCGTGGACGAATAACGAGGTGCGTTTCACACGATCGTCTTTTTCCAAACCCATGCTGATTACTACAGAGTAGATTTCTAGTCTCCAGAAAATTCATTATACTCGAACACAATACGTGTTCAAAATTCCACAACTGATCAACGTTAGAGATATAGGTCTATAGTTCTGCACATCTGTTCGACGTCCCTTCTTGAAAACGGGTGTGACCTGTGCCCCTTTCCAATATTTTGGAACGTTACGCTCTTCTAGAGACCTACGGTACAACGCTGCAAAATGGGGGGAGGGGGGAAGCAAGTTCCTTCGCGTATTCCGTGTAAAATCGAACTGGGGTCCCATCAGGTCCAGCGGCCTTTCCTCTTCTGAGGGATTTTAATTGTTTTTCTATTCCTCTGTCATCTATTTCAATATCTACCATTTTGTTATCTATGCGACAATCTATAGAAGGAACTACAGTGCAGTCTTCCTCGGTGAAACAGCTTTGGAAAAAGACATTTAGTATTTCGGCCTTTAGTTCGTCATCCTCTGTTTCAGTACCATTTTGGTCACAGAGTGTCTGGACATTTTGTTTTGATCCACCTACCGCTTTGACATTAAACCAACATTTCATAGGATTTTCTGCCAAGTCAGTACATATAACTTTACTTTCGAATTCGTTGAACGCCTCTCGCATAGCCCTCCTCACACTACATTTCGCTTCATGTAGTTTTTGATTGTCTGCAAGGCTTTGGCTATGTTTACGTTTGCTGTGATGTTCCCTTTGCTTCCGTAGCAGTTTTCTAACGCAGTTGTTGTACCACGGTGGTGGTACAACAACGATCTTGCTTGGCACATACTAATCTAATGCATATTGTACGATGGTTTTGAACTTTGTCCAGCGATCCTCAACACTAACTATACTTGAGATAAAACTTTTGTGTTGAGCCATCAAGTACTCTGCAATCTGCTTTTTGTCACTTTTGCTGAGCAGAAAACTCTTCCTACCTTTTATAATATTTCTATTTACGGCTGAATCACCAATGCTATAACCGCTTTATGATAGTTGATACCCTGTTCTGCGTTAACTGATTCAAATATGTTATCGCCACGAGTGGTTTCCTTGTATAACTGCTCAAGGTAGTTTTCAGATAATGCACTTAAAAAAATTTCATTTGATTCTTTGTCCCTGCCACCCGTTATAAACGTCTGAGTCTCCCAGTCTATATCTGGCAAATTAAAATCTCCACCCAAAACTATAACATGGTGGGAAAATCTACTCGAAATATTTTCCAAATTTCCCTTCAGGTGTTTTGCCACAACAGCTGCTGAGCCAGGGGGCCTATAAAGATATCCAGTTACCATGTCTGAGCCTGCTTTAACCGTGACCTTCACCCAAATCATTTCACATTTCGGATCTCTGTCAATTTCCTTCGATACTATTGCACTTTTTATTTCTATAAACACGCCTCCTCCTTCAGTGTCCAGCCTGTCTCTACGATATACATTCCAATCTGAGTTTAGAAGTTCATTACTGTTTACATCTGGTTTCAACCAACTTCCCGTCCCTAGTACTATGTGGGCATTGTGAACGTTTGTTAATGAGAGCAGTTCTGGGACCTTTCTACAAACGCTCCTAGAGTTTACTATTACCACATTAATATTGTCATTCCCTGTTGCGTTTTGCCTAGTGCTACCATGTCACGTCTCAGGAGGCGTCTTGTCGGGCCTAGGGAGGGAATTCTCTATTCCATAATCAAGACTAACTTTAGTAGTGGAAACTATTTTTTGCAACTAATACAAAATCAACACATTGTCATACTTTTGCTCTGCTACAGTCACCTCCACAGCGCATAATAAACCCAGAGATTTAGAAGTCGTACGCTATCTTTAGCAGCGTGACTTGTGTTGATAATTCGAATGGAGCAGTTGTTCGAGAAACTTCTGTAGCAGTTTTAAGTGAGTTCTATGAAGTGTTTCCTTCATCTTAGGAATCATGTCAAAGTCATAACTCTCTAAGTCCAGGCGGAATGATGGATTAAACAGCACTTCCCAGGCCAATGCACTTGAAAAATAAGTCACAGCTTGCGGTGTATGCACTGGATTCTGCAGATTTTGTCGTCGTTTCTTTCTGGGAGCTGCTGGCGAGGCGTGTTACAAACATGAACCCAGTGCACTGATGGTCTGCCTTTCGGGAACGTTATCCGTCAGGACAACATCATCACGGTCGAACATGAGTATCACCATAATTTTCACATCTCTGGGGTTTTGACCAACTTTCGGTTGTCGTGGTGACCCTTAATGGCGGTGTTTTAATGTGGTCCGCACTGTTTGGGCTATGTCCTATCCAGCGAGGTGATATGGCTTGAGAAAGCCGTTCCTTCTCTTTCATTGCTTTTCAAGAGACTAGCAGCATGAAACACGATCGTCTGTGCTCATTCTGTCTCTCGGACTTGTTTATCAATAGTTTGGCGCCGATCACTGTTCTGTAAGCCTGTAAGAGCAGACGTCTCTTCCTCGCTAACACGAGGACGACCTAACCGACGAATGTCTGACATGTTTTGGTGTCTGTGGTTGAAAGTTTTTAGCCATATTGCCACTGTTCCCCAAGGCAACTCCGACACTCCACAAGCATCTTGAACATCTGACGACGCTGACGAGCTGCTTTTCCTCTGGAACGTTCGATTTTTATCCAGCTCCGTTTTTCTTGTTTCGAGAACGTTTTGACAGCACTGTGTTAGACTGCACTAAGCTTTATTCTTCTCGTACCTGCGCACGCATGTTACGTGGGAAAAGCGACTCCATTTGCTCTGACGTAAGGAAAGTAAATGTGTGGTACAAGTGAAACCTGATTCCGACGCTTTGCGTCACTACGGCACTGTCACCATTGTTCAAGTTTACTGTCTGCTAAGAGGCTTGCACTGACTCATCGAGAATTGTTTTTGCAAATACAGGAATGACAATCTATCAAATATTTTATGCCAAGTGGGATTTCTTTCGTAGCTGTTGCAGTTATTAGTTAACAGCTTTATTACAGCATTGTATTCATATACTATGACACAACGCTTGACAGGAATTAAGGAAGAAGATATGGGATATCATGGGCGGAATTCGAACCCCCGAGCATCTTGCAGAAGTGCTGCTGAACTTCTACGACAAGAGACAGAAGAGGCCAGGAGAATATCGCACACCAATGGCAGACATGCAGTACAAGTACGTGAGAAGAAGGAAGGAAACACATAATCCATAACCTTTAAGTGTACGTAGGGACACATTTCCAACTTTCGCCTCTGATAATCACAGTAGCATAAGTTTAATATATTTTTATAGTCCATTTATAAACGGAACACAGTCATTTTCTGAAATGACAGAAAGTACTCCGGAAAATTAGAGTATTTTCAAATGTTAAAACAATTTACAAGTAGAAGTTGGTCATATACATAGCAACAAGTATTCAGTTGATATTTAACGGTTATCAGTTACATTGTTACTCTACTACACACCAGTAATCAGTAAATCAAATCAGATTAAGTAGAATTACTATCAAAAATCAGTTATAAAGTGAATGCATTTTGAAACTGAAACTATTAGAATGTCACACAACTTTCCATTTTCAAGACAGGTGAAACTGTTGAGACATTAAAGAAAATAATTTACAAATAGTCCATGTTCCGTGGTAAAAGATATATTTTTTTTCAATGTACAAAATGCTGCCTACCGAAGAAGTATGGCTTTGCCGTGCACAAATGATACTTTTAAAAATAGATAGACTTTTACGTGTCATTAAATTCTGCAACTGGAATTCAGATTATATTCCATATATCTTTAATGTATTGTACAGCACTTAATCCCACCATGAACTAAAGACCTTACCGTTGCTAGGGAGGCTTGTGTGCCTCAGCGATACAGATAGCCGTACAGTAGGTGCAACCACAACGGAGGGGTATGTGTTGAGAGGCCAAGCAAACATATGGTACCTGAAGAGGGACAGCAGCCTCTTCAGTAGTTGCAGGGGCCACAGTCTGGATGATTGATTGACCTGGCCTTGTAACATCAAACAAAACGTCCTTGCTGTCCTGGTACTGCGAACGGGTGAAAGCAAAGGGAAACTAACGCCTAATTTTTTCCGAGGGCTTGCAGCTTCACTGTGTGGCATGGGTAGCTGCATGAAACCAGTCTTCGGACTAAAGACCACAACAACGACAACTGCACTTCAATGTGTTGAACTCGAGAAATCTGGAAATGCAGCACAAAATACAACCTCATGTCTAGAAACAAGGAAAACTGCAGAAAATGGCGGAAACTGCTTATTGTGGTCTACAGTCACATCTCGTAATGTGATTTTAATGTCAGTCACAAGACTGGAGTACCGACCAAAAAGCATCATGTGTTCCAAGGTACAACACCTCAGTTGCCAACGGAAATGAGACAGGGTTCATTCTGATTTGAACCGAGAGAAACAGTGGACGTAAAGATTGCAAGCTAGTGAATAAACAAGCAATTATACGATTCGAATATTCCTTCCACTCTGGCGCTATGTTGATAAAGCTCGAATTTACTAACTTAGGGCGAAGACAATAAAGATTAAACTCAGTCCTCCGGCGACTTCACGGTTCTCCTTCCGAACATTTAAATTTATGGGTATCGTCGTTTGCAAGTGGATTTGTTCAAGATAACATTTTGATTGTTACGTTTTTTTTCTTTTTTTGTGACGACAGTATTGTTAGGAATCATGGTCAGCTGGAAATTACTATTAAGTAATGATTGTACTCATTACACTGTCGATAGTACTGAGAGCTACTAATCTCCGTCATTATTCCCTAGAGTTTAATTATGTTTTATTCAGACAACGTAACTATTTTTCCCCGAATGTTTTACTTAATGTCAGTGTTTCGGGGGTAACATTATGTACGAAATAACCTCATGTTTCAAACGCTTCTATCTGTCGTCCGCTTCAGTGCATATTCAAATGTTATCTGAAAAAGAGATCGATGTGTCATTCTGCATGACAAAGAATCTTTCATAAGCAGCATAGAAAATACAAATAATTTAGGTACGTCAAAACAGCACCCACATTAAGCATGATGGAAGTGGGCGAAAACAGCCCGAACTCCGAGGCCGAGCTTCGTAGCAGTATAATCAATCAAACTACGACGCAGTGAAGTTTGATAGTCTATCTTGTGGAGCGGCTATAAGCGATAAAACAAAGTTAGTAGGCGCCGACAGTATATTACCTGGAAATTTTACGAATAAATAACGCCATTGCAACTTTTCTACTTCCCAAAACTCTAAGACTGAATGAGCGGAGCATCGCTTATATCATTAAGATTACACAAAAAGAAGTAACTAAGTTCTCTACTTGTTTAGTATTTGGGCTCAAGTACTTCTGAAATTGAATTTCGTCTCCCAGGCCTAGTGATGCTGACGTTATAGATGTGAATGTTCTACTACTGTTATCTTCAAATGTTCAAAGAAAATATACCATGAATCGGCTTATGAACAGTAAATGATCTCCATTGAGAAATTCAACTATAAAAATCAGTGCTTTGCTGACATGAGACTTCATTAAAACTGAAAACCGTTTTCAGCTTTTCATCTATCATGAGAAAATATAAATCATATGAACAGCTTTATAAAACAAGAAAATGTACACTAATTGGGCAAACAGAATGAACTGGTTACCTAAAGTTCACAGCGTTTCACACAGAGGCTCGTAGTCGGTACATAAAAGAATAAGAGCCAGGAGCACTTATTTACAGATTAAGGAAATTTCACAATGATCGACGCTGTCGGCGCTAGAAAAATATCAGTAACCGACAGTTTCGTTATATTAAGGTGAAGCAAAAGATGTAAATGAACTAGCCTAAAAAAGTATTTCATGCACCCTAAGATTAAATTTACTGTTAACACTGAAGAAAATAGGACAATTAATTTACTTGACATAGCTATAACTAAGCAGGAAGGGGAAAATGAATTCACGATATAGAGAAAGACAACCTGCACAGATATTATTGTTAACGCAAATTCATGCCACCTAAGTCAGTATAAAATGGCGGTCACTACAGCAGTGAGGATGCTGCCGTTGTAAAGTGAAACCACCAAAGAACTAATCTAAGACAAGTTATAACAATATTTGTTTATGGTTCATTTAAATTTTTATAATTTCTATTTGCTTTAAAATTTTAGCATAGCGGTACCGTATTTTATGTATGTGGTCAAATGGTTCAGATGGCTCTGAGCACTATGAGACTTAACTTCTAAGGTCATGAGTGCCCTAGAACATATAACTACTTAAACCTAACTAACCCAGGGACATCAGACACATCCATGCCCGATGCAGGATTCGAACCTGCGACTGCAGCGGTCACGCGGTTCCAGACTGTAGTGCCTAGAACCGTACGGCCACCACTGGCCGGCTTATGTAGGTGTAAAGTGTACTATACTGGAGACTGAAGTACTTTACATTGTATGTGAGTAATGCATATAAAATACAACGTAAATTGTTTATAACGTTAAATAATTTTCTGATAACATTTTGTATTTAAAAATATTTGTGTGTATAAATGGTTCACGTTTATGTAAATTCGACAACTTAAGAAATGGTCACACTTAGTAACAGTATAAGAAATAGGTGTTACGTAAGAGTCAGTGTGCTTATGTTTAAAACGAAAGTGGCTCTGGGGAATTGAAAAGGTGCCAAGGGCGAATTGGCACGCTACCTAGAGCAAGTGCGGCAAGTACACTATGTGATCACCAGTATCTGGACCCCCTCCCCCCCAAAACATACGTTTTTCGTATTAGGTGCATTAGGCTGTCACCTATTGCCAGGTACTCCATATCAGCGACCACAGTTGTCATTAGACATCGTGAAAGAGCAGAATGGGGCACTCCGCGGAACTCACGGGCATCGAACGTGGTCAGGTGATTGGGTGTCACCTGTGTCATATGTTTGTACGCGAGATTTCCACACTCCTAAACATCCCAAGGTCCACTGTTTCCGATGTGACAGTGAAGTGGAAACGTGAATGGACACGTGCAGCACAAATACGTACAGGCCGACATCGTCTGTTGACTAACAGTGACCACCGACATTTGAAGAGGGTTGCAACGTGTGATAGGCAGACATCTATCCAGACCATCACATAGGTTCATTTTCACTAGAGAACACAGCCCATTCCATGTAAATACAGCCCACATCATTAAGGTGCCACTACCAGCTTTCAGAGTGCCTTGTTGACAACTTGTGTGCCAGGCTAAGTGGGGTCCACGCTATACTAAAGTGCGCGTCATTTATGTTGGCGGCCGAGTTTAGCTTCGTTCTGCGCATCTGATGTCACAAAACACAGTCAGCCAATGAACAGAGAACGACGTTGCCAGATCTCGACTGCAGTGCAGAGCACGGACAAGTGTCCTCAGTTTTAGAAACGTTCAGTCATAAATAAAGTAATAGAACAAAAGCAATGTCTTGATAGCAGACTTTCTTTTATAGAATGTTTGGGAAAAAGCATTCCTTATTCCAATTGCTTCATATTCTACTAATTAATTAAACTGAACAAGCAATAAAACTCTTAATTCAGGTGATAGCAGGGAAAGGTGTTTGTATCAATCTCACGAACCACTTTTTCTCAACAAAGAACAGCGGTAATTGTTTATTTCCTATTGTACTTCGACGAAGCGTGAGTAATTCATAGTCATACCAAGAGTGTTTGTCAGTATTTTGCGTGACTTGTTAGATTCCTCATGGAGATTTGATATCTGATGAGTTGTCTTAGTGTAATGGTTAAGGTGTTGCGCTGCTGAGGGAAAAGTTATGAGTTCAAACCTTGTGTGGTGCTTAATATTTTCTTTATTTAAAAACAATATTGAAGTGCCTTACTTCATGAATTTTATTCGTTTGAATGCAATTTTTTGAAATTTCTAGTGCTTTGTCTCTTCATTAACCATTTTGCTCCTGCAAACACATGCTCCTCGCATTCCGCGCTGTGCGCGATTTTGTTATCACTGCACTGCTCGCCTGTGCAGACGCATGGTGTTCCCACTGCTTTGACACACTTATCATTCGATTTCACAAAAACTATTTGGCCGAAAAATTTGATTTTTACACGTCTTCTTGACTGATACCTTCCCCCCATAAATGACTTAATTTTGTTTCGATGTTCAACGCAGTTATTGTGCAGCATTAAATGTAGTAAACCATTGCAAGAAATTTTGAAGAGTTTGCAGAGGTAAAAGTCCATAGTGTATACTTTCCGTATGGTCGATTTTAGTTGCCGCGATGTTGAGAATGAAATGTGGACAAGATACCTAAATTGCATATGGACTTTCACCTCTGTAAACTCTTCAAAATTTCGTGCAATGGTTTACTATATTTAATGCTGCATAATAACTGCGTTGAACATCGAAACAAAATTAAGTCATTTATTGGGGGAAGGTATCAGTCAAGAAGACGTGTAAAAATCAAATTTTTCGGCCAAATAGTTTTTGTGAAATCGAATGATAAGTGTGTCAAAGCAGTGGGAACACCATGTGTCTGCACTGGCGAGCAGTGCAGTGACAAAATCGCGCACAGCGCGGAATGCGGGGAGCACGTCTGTGTAACAGCGAAAGGGTTAATGCGGCCGTGGTGGCTTTACTTCATAACCTGCGCGCTCCCCCCCTAAACGTAAGCTTGCGAACTGTGCTATACTATGGCGCTGCTTCTCTTAGCGCGTGCGTCGTGTGCAACTGGCAACGCAGCAATCTCCCGCGTCTGGGCGGGCATGCGCGAGCCGCCAAGATAAAAGAATTGAACTATAGAAGGCTACAATCAGCTCTTACCAACTGAAATTGGGACTCATATGACCAACCCACGGTTTTCCTGACGTCTGCGGTCCAACTGATATGGTCACGAGCCCAGTAGGGGCGCTGCAGGCCATGTCGCGCTATTAGCAAACATATTCTTGTCGATCTTTCGCTGCCATTGCCCGTTAACGCCACATTGATTTCTGCAGTTACTTCACGCAGTGTTACTTGTCTGCTAGCATTGACAACTGTACGCAAACGCCGCTGCTATCGGTCGTTGAGTGAATGCCGTCGACCACTGCGTTCCCGTGGTGAGAGGTAGCGCCTCAGATTTAGTATTCTCGGCACGTTCTTGACTCGTGAATCCCGTATCCTGATGTTCTCCAAACCCAATAAGCCTCCATCTGATGCCTCTTCCTATCGTCCTATCTGTCTCACGTCGGTGTTCAGCAAGCTCTTGGAATCCATCCTTTCCCGGCGCATCCATCTCCACCTCCACCAAAACCACCTCCTCCCAAACACCCAATGTGGCTTTCGACCTTCCTTCTCTGCTGATGACCAACTCCTCCGCCTCACTCATCTCCTCTCCCTCCAGCTTAACTCCCGTCGCTCCGCCATTTTTGTCTCACTTGACCTTGAAAAGGCCTACGACCGTGTCTGGCATCCCGGTCTCCTGTTTAAACTCCAAACCTACACCCTTCCTATCAACTACATCCGTCTGGTGGCCTCCTTCCTCTCCCGCCGCCCCTCCTACGTTACCATCCCTCATGCCAATTCCCGCACCTACTACCCCTCTGCCGGTGTGCCCCAGGGCTCTGTCCTCTCCCCTCTCCTCTACCTCCTGTACACTGCAGATATGCCCCAACCCCCCCCTCCAGTGCACCTCTTGCAATATGCTGATGACACCGCATTCCTCGCCCTCGCTCCTACCCTCCAACGGTCCCAACGCCTTCTCCAGAATCACCTTGACCTTTTTGCTGCATGGTGTAACCAATGGCTCCTGAAACTCAATCCTTCCAAGACCCAGGCAATCATCGTAGGTCGTACCACTCGCTCCTTCCGGCTCCTGGATTTCTCCCTTACTGTCTGTGCACGTCCTGTCCGTCTCACCCCCACCCTCACCTACCTTGGCCTCACCATTGACCGTCACCTCACCTGGATCCCTCATCTCCGATCCATCCAATCCAAAGCCCACAACCGCCTCCGCCTCCTCAAACTCCTCTCTGGCCGGACATGGGGGTTGCACCCCTCTACCATCCTCCACACCTACAAATCCTTAATCCGTCCCATCCTCTGTTATGCCAGTCCTGCCTGGATATCTGCCCCCCCCCCAAATTCTATCAGTCCCTCCAGATCCTTGAGCGTCATGCACTCCGCCTCGCCTTCCGTATCCGCCTCCCGTCCCCCACGCGGCTCCTCTATGATCTCATTCCTTTCCCCCATCTGCTCCTCTTCCTCGAACATATCCGCATCCTCTACACCTCCCGCCGTCTTGAACCCCCTCACCCCCTGGTTGCTCCTCTCCTCTCCCATCCTCGCCCCCTGCCCCGTCTTCACCGTTGTGTCCCCCCTACCCTCCATCTCTACACCCTCCATCTCCTTTCCCAAGGTGGCTTCCGTCAACTCCCCCTCCCGGATGATGCCCTCTCTCCCTCCATTTATCCTTCCTATCAACTCTGATCCTCCCTCCCCCTCCTTTCCTCTGTCCTTTCCCTGGGCTCCCTCTTCCCCCTCTTCCATCCTGTTTCCTCCCCACTACACCTCTCCCTACCTCCCTTCTCCCCCCCAGTCCTTTTGTATTCCCCTCCTCTGCCTACCCCCCTCCCTGTCGCGTCTGCCCCCCACCCCTCTTATGGGTCCTCATCCTCCATCAGCTCCTTTCCCGGTTCCCCCCCCCCCCCTTCGCTTTTACTCTCCTTTCCCCCCCTTTTTGTTTTCCCATCTCCTGTTCAGTTTCCCCCCACCTGCTCTCGACTGTGGTGTCACCTTTGCCGACTTTTTCGTGCTGTGTTCTAGTGACTATTCAGTGTTGTGTTGCGAACAGAAACCATGCTGTCGCTGGGTGTGCGTTTTATATACTTTGCGAACAGAATCCAGACTGTCGCCGTGTTTTTTTTTAATTGTCTATTGTTTCCCATGTCTGCTCCGTATGTATTTTTATTCGCTTCATCATCCCTCTGTTGTTTGTTTTCATTTCCCCATTTTCTTTTCACCTTGTTACTCAATGAGTCCCCGATTTTATCGCCTGTTTTTTATTATTATTTATTCTCCTGCTCTTTGTCAGAA
Organism: Schistocerca piceifrons; assembly: GCF_021461385.2. NCBI lineage: Eukaryota > Metazoa > Arthropoda > Insecta > Orthoptera > Acrididae > Schistocerca > Schistocerca piceifrons. The sequence continues at coordinate 892,540,725 of NC_060139.1, forward strand.
AACCTGTAGGCTGCAGAGCGGCGTCCTAAGCTGCTGCCAGCCCGCCCCCTTCGGGGGGAATTGAAATTCAATAAAGGAAAAAAAAAAAAAAATTGACTCGTGAATCTCGGACTACGGAATTCCTTAATGATATCCGAAACGGAATATTCCTTGCCTCTAGCCGCAACTACTACCCAGCGTCCGACGGCTGTTAACTCCTGTCGTGCGCCCATAATCACGCCATGAACCATTTCGCGTGTATCACCTGAGCTCTTCCAGTGCAATGCCGTTTTGTATTTCGTGTTCGCGGCACTTCCGCCATCTGTATATGGGGATATCCCATGACTTCTGTAACCTCTGTGTGCAGTGTTAGCACAGTCTAACATAACAGTCGCGACACTTCGCCTCGATTTTGTTGCCTACAGTGCCAGCAGCGCCCCAAGCGGTCGGTAGGTTGAACTGTGAGTTCGGCGCGATCGTGAAAGCGAATAGTGATTATTTATTTTGATTTATACAATAGTTTTTACCATCGGGAGCGTTTGTAGCGCAATAAATTGCAGCAACAACAGGAAGAAGACACCACAGCTGTCTTTTTTTAGGTTTCCGAAGGATCCTGAGAGGTATATAAAATCATGTTACTAAACTGTATCGTCAGGATTCACTTGCAAACTATATGTGAATAAATGATTAATGTTTCGTTTTAGGAGCAGAAAATGGCTAGTTAATAGCAGACGAGAAGACCTTATGAAGAAAGACCCAGTTTACCTGTACAATGATATTAGGTTTTTTCCGCCACATTTCGAACAAAACTAGTTCGTGAACGCAGACAATAACAAACTCGTGTGGAATGCAGTACCCACACTGTTTGACATTCCAAATAAACCACCGCAACTGTCGATGAAAAGGAAACTGCCACAAAGATTCGACAGTCAATCTAAAGCTGTAAAACAGTCCTATGACACAGAAGCAGCCAGTTCAACTCTCCACGTATCAGTGCCAGATTCGTGTGAACATCAACACAGACATGCTTTGGCGAGGAAGTGGTTAGATTATGTGCAGCTGTTCGTGTCTTACAAAAGCGTGTGAAGTGTCAGAATGTGCAGATCGAGCGAAACTATTACAGGACAAGCAAAGTGCCTACAGACAGATTATTTGAAAATTATTCAAATGTGTGATTTTTCGTGAAATGTAATGTAATCAGCTAATTATAATATTTTCAGCTTCTTTCTCCCACTATTTGGCAGTTGCTTGTCCCACTTAGAATAATTTTTCGTGAAATGTAATGTAATCAGCTAATTATAATATTTTCAGCTTCTTTCTCCCACTATTTGGCAGTTGCTTGTCCCACTTAGAATAATATAGAGGTGAAGGTCGTACTTGTGGCAACAGGCGGCAATGACACACACAGTAGGCCTACAGAACGATAAACGAGCTGTCGAACGCTTTTGCATGTACAAGTACATGTCTGTGCTTCTCACATGTGAATCTGTGTGTTTATATTCTTTTGATATCAACGTGGTAAGCTGCAATTCTGTCCAATGTCACAAGTTCAAATGGCTCTGAGCACTATGGGACTCAACTGCTGAGGTCATTAGTCCCCTCGAACTTAGAACTAGTTAAACCGAACTAACCTAAGGACATAACACACTTCCATGCCCGAGGCAGGATGCGAACCTGCGACCGTAGCGGTCTCGCGGTTCCAGACTGCAGCGCCAGAACCACGCGGCCACTCCGGCCGGCCAATGTCACGAGTGTTTCTTCACGAATGTGTTATAGCTTGACACTCTAATCATGGTTTTTTTCCATACTTGCGCTTATTTTAGAATCACTTTTAGAAACATACACTTCTGGAAATTGAAATAAGAACACCGTGAATTCAGTGTCCCAGGAAGGGGAAACTTTATTGACACATTCCTGGGGTCAGATACATCACATGATCACACTGACAGAACCACAGGCACATAGACACAGGCAACAGAGCATGCACAATGTCGGCACTAGTACAGTGTATATCCACCTTTCGCAGCGATGGAGGCTGCTATTCTCTCATGGAGACGATCGTAGAGATGCTGGATGTAGTCCTGTGGAACGGCTTGCCATGCCATTTCCACCTGGCGCCTCAGTTGGACCAGCGTTCGTGCTGGACGTGCAGACCGCGTGAGACGACGCTTCATCCAGTCCCAAACATGCTCAATGGGGGACAGATCCGGAGATCTTGCTGGCCAGGGTAGTTGACTTACACCTTCTAGAGCACGTTGCGTGGCACGGGATACATGCGGACGTGCATTGTCCTGTTGGAACAGTAAGTTCCCTTGCCGGTCTAGGAATGGTAGAACGATGGGTTCGATGACGGTTTGGATGTACCGTGCACCATTCAGTGTCCCCTAGACGATCACCAGTGGTGTACGGCCATTGTAGGAGATCGCTCCCCACACCATGATGCCGGGTGTTGGCCGTGTGTGCCTCGGTCGTATGCAGTCCTGATTGTGGCGCTCACCTGCACGGCGCCAAACACGCATACGACCATCATTGGCACCAAGGCAGAAGCGACTCTCATCGCTGAAGACGACACGTCTCCATTCGTCCTTCCATTCACGCCTGTCGCGACACCACTGGAGGCGGGCTGCACGATGCTGGGGCGTGAGCGGAAGACGGCCTAACGGTGTGCGGGACCGTAGCCCAGCTTCATGGAGACGGTTGCGAATGGTCATCGCTGATACCCCGGGAGCAACAGTGTCCCTAATTTGCTGGGAAGTGGCGGTGCGGTCCCCTACGGCACTGCGTAGGATCCTACCGTCTTGACGTGCATCCGTGCGTCGCTGCGGTCCCGTCCCAGATCGGCGGGCACGTGCACCTTCCGCCGACCACTGGCGACAACATCGATGTACTGTGGAGACCTCACGCCCCACGTGTTGAGCAATTCGGCGGTACGTCCACCCGGCCTCCCGCATGGCCACTATACGCCCTCGCTCAAAGTCCGTCAACTGCACATAAGGTTCACGTCCACGCTGTCGCGGCACGCGACCAGTGTTAAAGACTGCGATGGAGCTCCGTATGCCACGGCAAACTGGCTGACACTGACGGCGGCGGTGCACAAATGCTGCGCAGCTAGCGCCATTCGACGGCCAACACCGCGGTTCCTGGTGTGTCCGCTGTGCCGTGCGTGTGATCATTGCTTGTACAGCCCTCTCGCAGTGTCCGGAGCAAGTATGGTGGGTCTGACACACCGGTGTCAATGTGTTCTTTTTTCCATTTCCGGGAGTGTATATGCCTCCTGATGCTACACAAACTCTTGGAGGCAAGAAAATAGCTCGAATAATTCGGAAATTACGTAGGAAATGGATGTAAGCAAACGTTATGCTTACGACGCGTCTGACGTTCACCTTACCTGCCTCTTGGAGCGCTAGTGTCGTTCCATCTGTCAAACGGCAACAACTTTTACAGCAGTGAGTGTCGCGACTGTTATGTTAGACTGTGATGGCAGTGTGCTACGTGAAGAGAAAGTGTAATCGTCTAACTACTTCATTTATGCGCTTATTGTGGTGATACAGGCAAGAAATAATTTTTCACTATATTGACTGTAATTTTACGGTGGCGTTAGATACGCTCTCAAAGCCGTCAGAATAAATGAACATGTCTGATTTAATACCCCGGAGAAAATAATTTTTGCAGAGAACACACAGTGCGTAGTGGGGCGATCACTCTGTTGTAGAAATAATTCAGAAGCAAAGATCGCTTAAATACTGTTTACTGGATAACCGGTGTCAACACACTAAAGGTGCCATAATTGGATCTGTCACATCAAGGCCCGTTTTCTGACAAAATAGACCGACAGTTTCGTAAGTCCGGCGTCGTCCTGGCATTTAGCACGAGAAATAGTTTGAGCTCGAAACTTAGGCATACGACGGAAGACAGCACTGATAGATTTTGAAACACAGGGGTATACAGATTACAATGTGGTAGGTGTGAAGGCTTTTATGTGGGGAAATCATGGAGAACGTTTTTTACGCGCTTTCGTGAGCACACGAGTGCCCACAATAAGTCCGCTTTGGGTGACCATCTGCGGATCTCAAACCTTAAAATTACCGATATGCAACAAGGTATGAAAATCTTGCATAAAGTACCTAAAGGAAGCCAACGCAACGCTTTGGAAAACATCGAAATTTACAAAAACAGAAAGAGGTTTCCATGCAAACTGTTGAACGAACTATTAGAGTCGGCGGACCATAATTTCTTTGACATAGTTGATGCGGTGCTCTACAGATCCTGTGCGGCCTATTCACACACCTATAGAGTACTGCTAATGTCATTTATTGGTCACGTTGTTTGCAAGGCGTGCCTGCCATGTTATGGTAAATGTTTTTTACGAGGTCTGACGTGTAGTTGGTCTGCCTCGCCAGTAAATCTTTACTTGATGATTACCATTGCCCGCCAAATGTGTCTTCGTCGTGTTCCTATACCCTACAGATATATTTGTGTATGGCTCGCCAGAATAGGGTTTTCTTGGTATAGTAGGAATGTGTTTTCCATTCCTCCCCATTCGGTGAGTTTAATGGACGGAACGAGTTCCATGCCGATGGGGGCGCACGTGGAGTGACCGTGCATCTTGGTGCGCATGTCTGGTTTTTCCCCCCCTGTTCCCGTGCTCCCTCGGTTTGTTTCTGACTTCGCCTTCATTAATTCCCGGTTTCCCGGGTTCGATTCCCGGCGGGGTCAGGGATTTTCTCTGCCTCATGATGACTGGGTGTTGTGTGCTGTCCTTAGGTTAGTTAGGTTTAAGTAGTTCTATGTTCTAGGGGACTGATGACCATACATGTTAAGTCCCATAGTGCTCAGAGCCTTCCTTAACTTCATGAGCGTATGCAAGTTTTCATAGTCGGATCGTACTACGTTCATAAGGAGTGTGTAGATAGTGAGAGTCTTTTATAGCACGTTAGTACTTTTTTAGGTTTACGGTATCTAAGACCGCAGTGTCCTGGCAGGTAAAGCCTAGTATATAGGCTTTAATCACTCGTCACATTGTATCTATGTTGTGTTATGAACAGCTTATTGTGTGTAAATCCCTGACTTCCATATATGAATAAGGGTAAATTATAATATGTAGTTTTTTATGGCACTAGTATGGATAATTCCTTTGCTTCAGATGTTTTTACTCTGTAATTGATGTACTTTATAGTATTTATAGTATGCATAGTGTGCATAGCATGTATAGTATCGAATCCGCCGGGCGAATTAACGACGAGGGCCAGTGTGCCGGCAAGCCTGGATGTGGTTTATAGGTGATTTTCCACATCTGACTAGGAGATTACCGGGCTGGTCCCCATGTTCCGCTTCAGTTACACGCGTCGCAGACATTTGAAACATGTTCGCACTATTCCACAATTTACACTAGATGCAGACAGCTGGGTACACTGATTCCATTCCTGGCGGTACGGGGTGGCAGCAGGAAGGGCATCCGGCCACCCCTAAAACTAACCTTTCCAAATCCGTTCTAACCATGCCGACCCTGCGATCGCTGCGGGACTATGGCGTAAGCGAAAGAAAAAAAATGAAAAATAGTAAAGTTGTATTGTAGTAGTAATGAGTGGTTATACCGTGGTTGTGTGATACTGCACTAAGAGTAACCTACATACTGTAACTCACGTAAGCCCTCCCTCAAACCTGTCATGTTATATCTTCACAGATCCGATGATGGCACCTTTAGTGTGTTGAAACCGGTGATCCAGTAAATAGTATTTAAGCGATCTTGGCCTTTGAATTATTTTCAAAATCATTTTAGTTGACTAGGATGTTACTAGAAGGGCGAGATACTGGCGGAATTAAAGCTGTGAGGACGGGGCGTGAGTCGTGCTTGGGTAGCTCAGTTGGTAGAGCACTTGCCCGCGAAAGGCAAAGGTCCCGAGTTCGAATCTCGGTCCGTCACACAGTTTTAATCTGCCAGGAACTTTCTTAGGATGTTAATATTCTCAAGCCGATAATGGTACAACCATTTCCATCTATATAAGCTGTAACGATTCATAGGTATGGTCGGTAAAGTGTACGCGCCATATTCAAGTTCCGTACCCTTAACCTCCAAGTTTACAGTGAATCTGATAGACTGATGCTGCAGCGTTTCATCGCAGGTATGTGTCTGTTTAACAATACCGTATATATAAAGTGAGAGTACGTATTTGCATTTATGTATTTTCAGGTTAGATAAAAGGTAAAATACTAAAAGAGAACGACAAATAATGCCTCACCCAAGGGCAATATGATGAAACGAGAAAATTTGGTTATGAGAGAGCCCGTCAGATTTGGTTAGCATTAACAGAGTTGACTGGGGACATAAACATTTTTTTACGTTTATGTATAACCTAATAATCAATACAATTACTTTATCTGAATTAGTATTAATTATAATTTTAGGAACGGTACCGCAGCTAATTCCATGGAAAGACACCGTAAAGTGTCTGTGAGGAAACGGAAGAGCAGCTAGCTAAATACATTGAAGGTGTGGAGGCTAGATTTTACGGAATTACCTGTAGGACGTTCATGAAACTGGCGTATGAATTTTCTGAATAGAATTGGATGCGGCAGCACTTTCGTAATGAAATGTAAGTGGCAGGAAAATACTGGATCTACCGTTTTCTTCAAGATTTATGTAGGCCAGAGAATTGCAGCTTAGGAAGATCAACAGGGTTCAACTAGGTACAACTAGAAACTTACTTTCAGAATCTGAAAGAACATCTAGAGAAGTACAAGTTCAATCCTCATTGACTGTACGACAGGGACGAGACTGGTATGTTTGCAGTTCCTGATGAGACTCCCAAGCCGTGGCAACAAAGGACAAGATATCTGTAAGGAAAACGAAATCAGCTGAGAGAGGTCAAAAATTAACAGCCGTATGCTGTCTGAATCACAGTGGACATTCCATAACAAATGCATTGACATTTCGTCGGGAGCAGAATGAACCCTAGCTATTCAACAATACTCCAGTAGGATCTCTTGGTCGGGTAAGTGAATCAGGTTACATGAATTCTGAAATCTTCTTAATTTGTTTGCTGGAGTTCGAAATATATCTGAAGCTTCTGCGGTTTATACCGTCCTACTGGTTCCTGATAAATGTGTATCTCACTGCCCCCTCTCGGTTCTAGAATTATATCATTAAGCCTGCCGCGTCATGGAAGACACACCCTACAGCCATTTGATAGTGACATGTTTGGCCTGTTGAAGAAATTTTATACGGAAGAAATTGAAAAATGACATTGTATCAATCCCGGGAGAGCTGTTACTCGTGACCGGTCTATCTCGCACCTCGTTTGAATGAGTGGCAACTACTGGCAAGGCTGTGGCTCCTTTCCGTGACAAGAATATTTCTTATCAGTTTAAAAAACGAAAATCGACTTGGCTGTGGTAAAACATCTTGATTGATCAGTAACCTGCACTCACACTTACGATGATTACAGTGATGAGGTGACCAACAGGAGAAAGAAGGAGGAGAAATTTCCATGAAGGTCGATCATCAGCTACCAGTGGTCAAAAAAATCAACCCGTCAGTCCCTCTGTTTCATTCCGAATACGTATCACCAACATTCATGGCCTCTATAAACGTCAAAACCTTAACAAAATGGAACGAAGTGGCGAGAAATTGAAGGTAATTACTTCTTTCCTCATAAGAAGATCTTTGAGGATAAGCAAATGTTAAAAGGACAAGAAGAAAAGGAAAAAGTAAGAACAATTGATGGCAACATCTGCAAAACTGTTCACCATGGCAAATCCTCAACAGATCAACACGACGAGAAAAGCGAAAAAACATGCAGGAAAGAACATACCTTCAAGTCCACAACAGCGACAAGTTGGACCAAGCACCTCAGAAAGATACAGAACCACAGACAACACTGCCTACATATAATTCCTTTTAATAATTTTAAATGGGTAAACTGTATTCGTCTTTTATTGTATTACAATTGTTTTCTACGAGAGTTATGAATATTTAAAAGCCTGCTACATGTATTTTACATAATGAGTTTTTATCAGATTATGTTTTTTGCTTAAATGATGACTACATCTAACCCCATAGTAGCCGCATCTAGGTAGGATGTAGGCAAACATGTCTCTGGTAGCTACTGTACTTCAGTAGCCAGTAGCAATAAAGACTGTGTGGACGATGTGGCCTATTCTACACATTTTAGACCTGTGTGACGATGCTGTGGTGACTATATTCGTATGTTTTGACGATGCTATTATGGCCTTATCAATTTAGGACATGGTGTAGAAAAGGTACGTTTTACTGCATTTCATCTTTACATTTTCCTGGATGTATGATAGTATATTGTGATAAGTGTTGCTGTATTGTGTTGAAAGACACACTGCTCACTAGATGTATATATTTCTATATTGTAGATCTGAGGATGGTCATCACGGACTGAAACCGGTCATCGTCAAAAGAATTGATATTGTGTTCAAAGACTCGAATAAAAAACATTTAAAAATATTGAACACTGACTACATCTCTCCAAGATGTGGCGAGTGTTGTGATGTTGAGGACTGGGTTAAATGTGGCGAGTGTGGTGAGTGGTGGCATGCGTTATAACGCACAATATGAAGCACACGTTCAGTTTATTTCTGATAACTGTGAATAACTGTCCGTAAAACGTAAATTCTGAAGTGTAACTAAAAAATATAGGCTAATAGCTTTGGGAAAGTGCGCACACTTGCTTGACAACATTTGTTCAGCCAGCTGCATGTGCTGTCTCAGGGCTCGGATTCCCCAAGATGTCTAAACTCCTATGCCACGTAGACCACTATCATTAAAAGTTTGTTTCTGCTATACACATATAGTGTCATTCCTCCTCGCCGTCGTATGTGACGCCAATAAATGTATGTCACGTAATATCATTAATTAAACTATGGTCGTCAAACTTCGTAACAAGAGATGCAGGTTCTAAATTATCTGGTGGAAAAACAATCTGATAATTGAAATTCGTTGTTAATTACCCGCACCAGATAAACGTACCAAGCGAACCACACTATAAATGAAAATGCAGTAGAGCTGAAGGCTCATTATGTCAGCCACATTTGGACAACTGAAGGCTATTAATTTGATTTCATGTATCACAGAAGGTGATACTGCAATTCAATCTTTAGAATCTGGTTTAAAGTTGATATATTTTTTTCATCAAGGGCACACATGTAAGACGACACATTTTATTATTCATTCAAATATCACACCTTAAGAATCACAGTGATATTCATCGAGAAGTAATCGTAAAACGACAGCAACAAGAAGTGAAACAGAAGTTGGGCTCCAAACGCTGTTAGGTAATTTTTTTTGTAATACATAAAGAACCAGCGAGTCGGCACCATTTGTAGCACGCAACGTTACAGTGTCATTATGTACAGTCTCTCTGGATGGCAGCCGCATGCAAAAAGCACGGCGCGTACGCTTCGGCTGATAGGGTACACCTCTTCGTATTTTCCACAGATTCCCGATAGAACGATCCTATATTTTGAGTATTACCCATTGTCATTGAAGGCTAGATTCTTGGGGTCGTCTTAATTCTCGATTGTCAAGGGCCCCACACATTAAACACGTAATAACTGATTGTGAAAAAGCATTAAATACTAACCCATCAGTTTCCCGAGTTTGATGCGGCTCTCATCTCACGAATTTATTGACTTTGTTCAAAGCCTTAATTCGATAAAGATTTTACTGCGCTAGTGTGGCGTTCCCCACACAGTGTTGTGAATGAGGATGACCTTCAGCAATAAAAAGCCTCAAATTATAACCTAAGGTTGTCGGTATATGAAATGAATGTGATGGCATTTCAGCGCAGACAAACAATAAGCTCTGAAAGAGTATTGAATAATAAACTCTTGGAGCAAGTAAATCATTTTAAACACACAGGATGCGACGGCACTTACAAATATAACGATCACGTGGACCAAAAACTTAAATAAATTTACTTCCATGTGTGAAACCATCGTAAAATGTCTGCAGAATAAAACTAGGAAAAAGGTCTAGCTGGAGTTTTATGAAACAATGGCAGTACCAGGTATCTCTTATGGAAGTGAAGCATGGGCGAAACAAGACACTAAGAAAGTAGAATATAGGTTCGATAAATGAGATTTATAAGAAGAGTGGGAAGATTTACAAGAGAAGATCGAAAAGTAAACGATAGTATAAGGAAAGATTTAGAAATACATAACGTAAACGAGAAGATAAAGGAAAATAAGAAAAAATGGAATGAACGTATAGACCGTAGGGGTGGAGGAAGATTCCGGTAAAGGACTCGAACCTCCGCCGAGACCAGCCGCACAGTCCATAACTGCAGCGCTAGACGGCTCGGCTAATCCCGCGCGGCACAAATTTTCTAAACTGAAATAAGAACTAAGCGAGGTGACGAAGTGCCGAGACGCTAACGTATTGCGAAGGATGGCGGTTCAATTGTACTTTCGACTAGTCAGGTCTATGTTTTCCAAAATTTCCCTGACTCACTTAAGGTAAAGGTATGTACGGTTCTTTGATAGAGCACGTCGATTTCCTATCCTGTCCCACCCCAACAAAAGGTATTGCCACAGTGACCTCATCTTCTACGCAATGTGAAAACTTAACCTTCCATCGGAAGTGATAACCGTTTAATAACTTTTCTATAAATTATGACAAATGTTAGCACTTTAATCAAACGTATTTGTTCGCCCTTCGTACAGCAGTTGATTCAATTTACTCTGTCCACAGCGACTTATTACCATGAAAATAATTTGGGGCATCTCTTCCCTCAGACATAAAGTATCCCTTGCATAAAAGAAATCAAAACATACTATGCAATAATGATTACGTCCACCTCTGTAACTGAGTGGTCAATTTAGATAGCTACAATGTTCAGGAACCGGGTTCGAGGATTTTTCCGTGGTTGGAGGACTGGAAGGGGGCACATTGAGTCTCACAATACCGACTGAGAAGCTCTGTGAGTGAGAAGTAGCGGCTCCAAAGTCTGGTAAGTTGATAACATGGTCGGGAAAGCCGAGTGGCTGGAGGTGATACGGCCGGCAGCCGACGTCCCTCGGACCTTTAATGCTAGGGTGGAGAGTTCATTCAGTCTCCAGAATGAGTTTTTCACTCTGCAGCAGAGTGTGCGCTCATATGAAACTTCTTGACAGATTAAAATTGTGTGCCGGATCGAGACTCGAACTCGGGACCTTTGCATTTCGCGGGCAAGTGGTCTACCATCCGTGCTACCCAAGCGTGACTCACGCCGCGTCTTCACAGCTTTACTGCGGCCAGTGTCTCGACTCCTGCCTTCCAAACTTCGCAGAAGCTCTCCTGCTAACCTTGCAGATTTAGCACTCCTGGAAGAAAAGATATCCTGGAAGAAAGGACTCTGGAAGAAAGCATATCTCTTTCTGGAAACATCCCCCAGGCTGTGCCTAAGCCATGTCTCTGCAATATCCTTTCTTCCAGGAGTGCAAGTTCAACAAGGTTCGCAGGAGAGCTTCTGTGATGTTTGGAAGATAGGAGACGAGATACAGGCATATGTAAAGCTGTGAGGAAGGAGCGTGAGTCGTGCTTGGGTAGCTCAGATGGTAGAGCATTTTCCCGCGAAAGGCAAAGGTCCCGAGTTCGAGTTTCGGTTCGGAACACAGTTTTAATCTGCGAGGAAGTTTCAGTTCGTTCAATGGTTATAAGAAACGAACAACTTCGAATGTACTGCACACACTTTTCTCATGTGTACCGTATATCAAGAAAGCTTCTCGCCGCGTTCCACCAGTCAACAGTTACACTGTTACACATTAATGTAACCACCGGCAGTTCGACGTTCACATGTAATAACCTCCTACAGACGGCAGTGAAAGCACTATCAGTGAAGACCGTATATAGCGTGCCGGGAGGACGCTGAAAAACGGCGCAGTCGTTGTCGTATTGAGGAAACGGAGCGAATAGTGTAACAGACAAAATGGGATGATCACTGGCTTTCTGGCGAAGGGTTGAAGCAATACAGAAACAGCTAAATGAGTAAAGTGTGTGTGACCCGCCATGACTGTAGTATACAGCGCATGGTAAACTGGCGGTATGCAAGACAGACGCCCAAGCAACTGTGTTGCACCACGGGCCACTGATGACAGGTGTGAACGACGGCTGCTGAGATGTGTGCAACCGCTGAGCAACTGACGCCCAGATGAACCAAGGGGCTGCCAACACTGTCTCCTCAACGACGGTTCAGCGAACAGTGCGTCCGCAGCAGGCGCCTGGTTCATTCTACCATGCTTACTGCTGTTCAACGGCCACTGAGGCTGAAATTTGCACGCCAATGCCGCAACTGGAAGTTCACTGTCGACAGGTGGTCAATTCGGTCGACTCACGTTTTTTGCTCCACTGGACAGAAAGCAAATGCCTGTAACAATCGTTGGAGGAGCCCAGGACGGAGCAGCTGAGTCTTATGGTCTGTGTAATGTTTTCGAGGCATTCGGTGGGTGATTTCGTCATTTTGGAAGACACAGTGGATTAGTACAAGTACGCATATCCTTTGGGACGAAGTGCACCCCTACATGCCGTTTGTTTCTCCTTGGCACTATGGCATCAACCAGCAGGAGAACGCAACGTGTCACACAGCTCGCAGTTTACGTGCCTGACTGGAAGAGCACCAAGATGAGCTTACCGTACTCCCCATTGCACTAAGCTCGTCAGATTTAAACCTGATCGAGGACCTGTGAGACGAACTCGATCAGGTTATTTGCACTACGGATCCTCAACCCAGAAACCAAGAGCAGCGGGTTCAAAATGGTTCAAATGGCTCTGAGCACTATGGGACTTAACATCTGAGGTCATCAGTCCCATAGAACTTAGAACTGCTTAAACCTAACTAACCTAAGAACATCACACACATCCATGCCCGAGGCAGGATTCGAAGCTGTGACCGTAGCGGTCGTTCGGTTCCAAAATGAAGCTTCTAGAACCGCTCGGCCACACCGGCCGGCTAGCAGCGGGTCACGGCAGTTGTGTCGGTATCTTCCTGATCCATACTGACTCCCTTCACGGATGTCTAGCACTGCAAAAGGTCATTATTAAGGCGTATTATAGGTGCTTACATTAATGTGACTGGATAGAGTATTCACAGAGGCTGATAGGTAATAAATACAGGGTTAAATTAAATTTAAATACTTTACTTTTAAGAAACTTTTTTAACAGGTAACGTCGTTGTGTCTGTGTGCTTACGGTGGCGGCTGTTTGCTTATAGAGTAGGTGTGTGTGGGGAGTCTTTCCTACAGATCTCCGTATTTAGGATAATTGGTTTTAAACAAAAAAATGGTTCAAATGGCTCTGAGCACTATGGGACTTAACTGCTGAGGTCATCAGTCCCCTAGAACTTAGAAGTACTTAAACCTAACTAACCTAAGGACATCACACACATCCATGCCCGGGGCAGGATTCGAACCTGCGACCGTAGCGGTCTCGCAGTTCCAGACTGTAGCGCCTAGAACCGCTTGGCCACTCCGGACGGCAGGTTTTAAACACATATTATGTCTTACATGAACGAAATAAACCTTTCCAACAGTGTTCAAATAGCCCAATTTTCGTAAAGATAATGGATCATGTAGCATGACTAGCAGATAGATTTCGCGTTGTTGCGTGATATGTAAGGAAAATGGTATAAAAGCGATACCTACTTCAAGAACGCGCATAAGCTCTTTTTGAGGAGGAAAACATATTCAGTTCCTTTTTCATAGGTGCAAACATCTCCGAAATTTCTTCCAAATTCCAGACCCAAAAGCTGGTGTCACGTTTATAGCCATTAGTTCAGAAACCGGTGGCTAGTGCCTCCTAACGAATTCGTTGATTATGTTTCTGCTTTTTTCCAATATTGCTTCATTTGAAACGTCTTCCATAAGTCGGTCCTTTGCTTGTGAAACCACTATTACACTCCGTCTCGTCGGTCTCCCGACGATCGAGATGGTGCAGTGCTGTAAACCGCGCATATGCGAGTCGCAAATGCGTACATCAATGTCGTCATAACGTGGAGGACACAGCCAACTTGGCTGGTGGGTGCTCGGAAACGATCTTACGGAGGGACGTGATGCGAAACGTAATGCGCCACGCCAGCACTCTCAAGCGGCGCTTATCGGCTATACGTGGTGAATCAAACACGCAGATTTGGTTGTAACAACGGTAACGTGTCAGGTATCTACCCCAACCACTTAAGCTCCACATCAGCGAAATTCCATTCCGTCTTCATCGATAGTACCAATCACACCGTCACACATACACATACACACACACACACACACACACACACACACACACACATACACACACATCCTCCTACCCTACGAAGCCCCTACGCTTTTCCTCTGGAAAAACAGAGCATTTGTCCCATTCGAACTCGTTCAACATTTAGTTATAAAGCAGTGATTTATTTTTAAGGCGACATTTCTTACATCATGTTTTAAATTTATCCATGTTGTTTACGTTTCCCTTTACGTTTCCCTATTTTAGGCTTGAATTTCTTATATAAAACCATAATTAAATTCATACTTAAAATTTTATAATAATTTGTGTATATCTTACCTTTTAAGTAATTGTTTTTCGTCTTTGTGTGTTAAAAATCCTTCGGCTGAAGAGTGGGTAGGTTGTACCGTTGACAGCCAATCCTGCCCCCGTACCGGGAGAGAGGATGGAATAACAATAACGAAAAAAGAAGAAATATACTGTCACTTCACAAGAAGATGGAAAACGTTTCTTACACTTCAGTCTTACGCACCATAAACCCTTGAAGAATTTATTATAAGGAAACCAGATTTCGAACATTTGTGAAGAGACGAACTTTAATACTCGACCAGGAATCAAAGTGGATTTACGCATTGCGAATCCTATACCAACACAAAAATGCGGTCTTCGTATATGGTGTGAACATCGTTAACGTTTGCATTTTTAATTTGTTTGCCTCCAAATATCACAGCTTCATATGAATCCAAGGTTTTCGTCTCTACCTGAACATTACACAAGAGCAAAGAAATTGCTTGCCGCAAATCCTGGGAGGTTCCCACTACCATCTACTTTTTTTACGTGCAAATATTATAGCGTATTTAACCACAGCCGCCTCTATTCCCAAGATGTCATTGTAATAGATGGTACCAAAAACGATTCGTTTTGGATAACTGAGTACTGCACCGCTACTTAGAAGCAGCATATTTTCATTATGCGTAATTTATTACACAAAACTTCCAAATGCTGCCTTTAACCGTTAGAGAAATTGTGGTGTCACCGCCAGACACCACACTTGCTCGGTGGAAGCCTTTAAATCGGCCGCGGTCCGTTAGTATACGTCGCACCCGCATGTCGCCACTATCAGTGATTGCAGACCGAGCGCCGCCACACGGCAGGTCAAGAGAGACTTCCTAGCACTCGCCCCAGTTGTACAGCCGACTTTGCTAGCGATGGTTCACTGACAAATTACGCTGTCATTTGCCGAGACTATAGCATAGCCTTCAGCTACGTCATTTGCTACGACCTAGCAAGGCACCATTACCCGTTACTATTGATGCTGTAATACATGTACCGTCAAGAGCGATGTTCACCAATTATGGATTAAAGTTAAGTATTCCAGCAGCTACGAACGTTTTTTGTTAGTCTCATTTCCTTGACCTGTTCCAGACCTCACGCCAGCCTGCGTGAGCTAAAACGCGTGCCTTTCGGCTGTCTTACCAATCCACAACAGAATGTATTCCAATATGGCAGCTGCTCGTTTCAGCCTATTACGTAAAACTCGATATTCCATCGCATTAGTTCACGTTTCGCATTAGGTGACGAAGAGCCGGCGTGTTCTGCAGAGTGTGATACTCGTTGTAGTGAAGGCGCAAATCTCGTCCCACTGGATGCCCACGTTCGGTATCACGCTCCTCGTGTGTGTCGATCTTGGGCTACGTTCTCTTACTGGTACAATGGACGTGGCGTAAATAACGTGTCTCTTTCTCTCTACTCTCTGTACAACGACAAGATGGAGTCGCTCTTGAATTCATTCTATTCGAAGAAAGAGGCTCTGCCGTTTATCCTATCTTTACCCACAATTAGTGTAGATTGAAGAACATTTTATCAATTATTATTGTAATTCATTGAACTCATTCGGCGAACTGCATTGATTTGCTGTTCACCTCTTGGTTGAGGCGCCTCAGTTGTATACCTGATTTACTCTCACTGGGTTTAGTATGCATTGATGAAGAGCCCATGAGTAACAGATGAAATACTTCAAAAGATCACTGGAAGAAATAAATAAAAAAACGTTCATAAAAAAGGAGTACAACAATATACGTCAATTAGGAACGAAGTAAGTAGGAAGTGCAGGAAGACCAAAGCGAAATGGCTGATCGCCGTCAGAACCGATTCGACGTACAGGAAAGTCAAGAAAGCTTTCGGCGAAATAAAAAGCAATGCCCTTCACATCAAAAGTGCAAGAAGAACTGCATTGTTAAGCCCAGCGCAGACGGTGTGTAAGTGGAAGTCTATATTGAAGGTCTCTACTTGAGATAGGACTTGTCGAATGATGTGGTAGAAGTGAAAGTATGAGTCGACATGGATGATACAGGAGATCCAGAATTAGAGTAAGAGTTTCACAAAGCCTGACAAGACCTGCAATCACATAAGGCAGAAAGCATAGATAACATACTTTCGGAATTTCTAATATCAGTGTAGGCAGTGGCATTCAAACGTCTTTTCAGGTTGGTCTGTAGAAACTATGAATCTGGAGAAAAACCGTTATGCTTTTGAAAAAAAATGCTTTCCTGAGCATGCACTGCACCGTATGGCAGTGAATCAGGAGTTCTGTAAGAAAAACCGGAAAGGTAGAGAATTGAAGCGTTTGAGATGTGGTGCTACGGAAGGATGATGAAAATTAGGTGGACTGATAAGGCAAGGAATAAAGAGGTTCTCTGCAGAATCGGCGATGAAATGAGCACATCGAAAACAACGATGAGAAAAGGAACTGATAAGACGTGTGTTAAGAAATCTGGAAATAACTTCCATGGTACTAGAAGGAGCTGAAGAGGGTAAAAACTGTCGGGTAAGAAACTGGTTAGAATGTATCCACCAAATAACATAGGATATTGGTTGCTAGTGTTATTGCCAGTGGAAGAGTGAAACGAACCAAAAAAGAAACTATTCAAATTACCCTCCCAGTGCAAGTATCACTACAGTCGTGCCCTCAGAGAAATTCGGGCTTGCAGCCCACACATTGTTTCGAGGTGATGTGAAGTGTGCAGTCAACGTGAAGCGTCCTCATATTTGTGTCAACTGAAGCGTTATCGTCTGTAAATACTGCAGCCAGCAGCTCGTTGGTTATACCCTTGTACTCGATGAACCCTCAGCTAACACGCCGGTTAGACGTCGTCTGTTTACATTTCCCGATTTGGGTTACCATCTGGACGGATTTATTTAGCTCTACGCCTGCCAAAGCTGTATTCAAAACTCTCCGTCAGGTAAACGGTGCGCTACATGATCTCCGTCGTTACCGGTCTGTCCGGACTGGGTGTTTGTTCCACTAGTATTCCAATCACCACCTGTGTGATAAAGAACTTTGTCCCGACCTCTTTTCAAGCAGAATCGAGCAGTAGGTACTCTGTCAGAGAGTGACACATAAGAGGCAGTAGCAACATAGCATAAACGTATAATGAATAATTGGTTCCCCGGCGTTATGAAGTTGGTAGTAAATCTGCGAACAGCGTAACTACCAAACGTGGATGCGCATCATTATTCTAGGTATTTCAATCATCATACGAGTACGAAATGTGGTGTTAATTTGCTCCCTTCGTAACACAACTAGCGCTAGGCATTTTCTGTAATCATCTATAAACTGAAAGGCGAAACAATGTGCCTGCGTTATTCTTGTCTTGCTGTTCCAGAGTAGCCCAACCGCTCTTCTAAAACTTCTATGAAATTCGATTCACAAACGTAAGTTTTCTATTCCGTCTCAAATGGACTATTTGGTTTTATGTATCTTCCAGTATAAGCCCCTCTCTATTACTGAGCTGTCTTCGACTGTAGCAATTTCGATATTGTAGTCAATTACTAAGTTTCTTGGCTTGTTCTACATTCTGTAAAAACAACATTTTTTCCAGATCCATATTAGCCTTACAGTCCTTTTTAGTGACGTTACAAAATCGACTGTAATGCTATTCGTTCTTCGGTGACGTTTCTCTAAGAAAATATTGTTTCCTTCTGGCTGTGCCACTGCAGGCTTACACCTTAAATACACATCTTGAAAAAGGGAGGATTACTGCATACCACGTGTAAACGTTTTTAAGGTGCTACAGGCGATACGAGGTGTGATCAAAAATTGATGGAGTAATGGGGATTGTTTAATTTCGCGGGCTTTATACACCCGATTTTCAAATTTTTCTCTGTTGTTGGTACACACGTTTCTGATGTATGTTGGCATTTTCAGCCGTTTCGAATATTTATTTTGTTGTTTACTGTCGAAAAGGTTATACATGTTTTCGAGTGCTCGACGAAGTTTGACTTTCGAAAGAGATGGATAAAGAATTAGCAACAAATTTTGCTTGAGAAATGGAATAAACTACAGCACTTAATTCTAAACGTTTAACGTGGCTTTTGGAGATTCTACTTTGAGAGAGAAAATAGTTTACTAGTGATACAAACATTGAAAAGAGGGTCGAGAAAACGTTGCACGTAACGATCACTCTGGACGCCTTAGCACCTCAATCACTGACGATTGCCTGCAAGAAATAAAGACAATGGTACTGCATAATCGCCTAACCTCCATCAGTGAGTTTACTGATGACGTCTGCATATCCTGAGGCTGCCAAGCTATTTTTTTATGTTCTGGACATGACGTGTAGTAGCAAAGTTTGTTACGAAAATGTTGAATTTCGATCAAAAACGACGGCGCCTAGACATCGCTCAGGAATTGCTGAATCAAGTCGACAACGATACAGAACTTCTATAGACAGTTATAACAGGTGACAAAATATGGATATACGGGTATGACCTCGAAGCAAAGGTACATTCATCCCAATGGAAACTGATTGACCAGCCAAGACAGAAAATACAATCGGCAAGTCCGACCACACGTGAAGGTTTTTCTCGTGGTTCCTGCTTGATGGTCGCACGCTCAATGAGGAATACTGCCAGAAAGATAAGAGCGTTTTGCGTGGAGTAATCTGAATAAAATGACCAGAACTGAGAAAAAACCACTCGCTGAAATTGCATCACGATACTGCTCCCGCAGCCCCCTCAGTGTTTTCAATGTTTGTTCCCGACGCCCGCCGCGGTGGTCTAGCGGTTCTAGGCGCTCAGTCCGGAGCCGAGCGACTGCTACGGTCGCAGGTTCGAATCCTGCCTCGGGCATGGATGTGTGTGATGTCCTTAGGTTAGTTAGGTTTAAGTAGTTCTAAGTTCTAGGGGACTGATGACCATAGATGTTAAGCCCCATAGTGCTCAGAGCCATTTTTTTGTTCCCGACATTTCGGGAAGAAAGGAACGCTATGTTGCCCCAGCCACCGTCTTCGCCTTACATAGCCCTTTGCGGCATACTTCTGTTCCCGAGGCTGAAGAGAACCATGAAAAGACGTCGTTTTGCTACCGTTGATTAGATAAACACAGAACCGCTGAAGGAACTTTGCAACATAACGAAAAGTGAGTTCCAGAAGTACTTCCAAGGTTGGTAAAAGCGCTGGCACAAGCTTATTTTATATGAGGGAGATTACTTTGAAGGCGTCAAAGATTATGTTTATTCACTTGGAAACCTAAAATTCAGTTTACTTTTGATCACGCTTCTTATGTCGATCAGTGATGACAACAGAGAATTGATAAATTCTGGCAAAATATTAGAAAACATTCTCATATTCCGAAGTTCATCCACGCGACCGATGACCACTATTTCAGAATCAGGATATGTTACGGGATACTACATTGTAACTACGAAATTTTACCATCGTTTTTCTAATAGTGTTGGTGCTCATTGCCGCTTTACGTATGGAACTGTTCAAAATAGTGATTACACATTACGCTCTAGAAATCTGAGTTGTATAATGAACTGATACGTGGTCCAGTCACATTAATGTGACCGCTGCCCATATTCGACGTCAACGTTTAATAACCATTCAGAGACGTCAGGTGGCAGCACGAGCTGTGGATGGTATATAAAACGTTTCGGGGGAATGCGGAACACAGTGCAGTCGTTGTGAAAACGCAGCAACGGAGTGATTTATCTCACATCCATAAAAGTCTGATCCTTGGCTTTGGGGCCACGGGTGGAATCATTTCCTACAAGGCGAAGTGTGTAAACTGCTCGCGTGGTGCCGTGGTTAAAGTACGACCTACGTGGCAGACAACCGTCGTCTACGGGTAAAAATTAGTAACCAATATGTCCTCGCTCACATGTTGGAACTACACCACGACGTAAATCTTAAACAAAAATCATCAGCAATGGCGGTTGATGACTTCCGGCATAAGAAGTCACCCTCATTCAGTCAACAGGTTTCTCAAAATGGGCGGAGTAGTGGACAGAGGTTCACGGCGCTCTCTTGCCTTTTAGGTGGGAAACTGCCCCTGAAGCCGGAAGAATCAGGAATGATCAACGGCTTGAGGATGCAGAAGGCAATGCATACAAATGCATTAAAGACAGATATTGAGCATCCACATGAGATGTGACTAGTGGTAGAAAAAGCGTCACAATGATTGGCAAAAGATTCTGGACTAGTCCCCGATTGGAATCTATGGGAGTGGACTGCCAATGGGGAGATGACAATGAGAAAAAGATTGAATAACCAACGAAAGGATAAAGTTCTACGAACCGGGACAAGGAATGTCACAAGCTTGAACGTGATAGGGAAGCTAGAAAATCTCGAAAGGAAAATGCTGAGGCTCAGTCTAGATATAGTGGGGGTCACTGAACTGAAATTAAAAAAGACAAGGAATTCTGGAAAAATTAGTACAGAGTAGAAAATGGCATAACGAGAGTAGGATTCGTTAAGAATGGGAAGGTAGGGCAGAGGGTGAGTTACTGTGAACAATTGCCGGCCGTGGTGGCCGTGCGGTTCTAGGCGCTGCAGTCCGGAACCGCGGGACTGCTACGGTCGCGGGTTCGAATCCTGACTCGGGCATGGATGTGTGTGATGTCCTCAGGTTAGTTAGGTTTAAGTAGTCCTAAGTTCTAGGCGACTCATGACCTAAGATGTTAAGTCCCATAGTGCCCAGAGCCATTTGTGAGCAATTCAGTGACAGATTGTTCTCATCAGAATCAACAGCAAACTAACACCGACGACAATAGTTCAGCTGAAGATGAAGAGTTAGTGAAGGTATGTGACGATACTGAGCAAGTGATTCAGTACGTAAAGAGAGATGAAAGTCTAACAGCCATGAGTGACTGGTATACAGTTGCTGGGGAAGGACATGAGGAAAGGGTTAACGGAGAATATCGGCTTGGTACTAAGAATAAGAGAGGAGAAAGAATGATTGTGTTCTGCAATGACTTTCGGATAGTAATAGCGAATAGTCTGTTCAAGAATCATAAGAACAGGAGGTAAACTTGGAAAAGACAACGTGATATAGGATAATTCAAGTTAGATTATACCATGATCAGGCAGAGATTTCGTAATCAGGTAGTGAATTATAAGGCTTATCGAAGGAAGATATAGACACTGACCACAATTTAGTAAAGATAAGGCTAAAGTTTAAGAGACTAGCCAGGAATAATCAATGCGCAAAGAAATTGGATACAGAAGTACTAAGGAGTGAAGAGACACGTTTGAAGTTCTCTGAAGCTTTAGACACTGCGATAAGGAATAGCTTGGAAGGCGATTCAGTTGAAGAGGAATGGACATCCCTAGAAAGGCCAATCACAAAAGCTGGAAAGAAAAACATTGGTACAGAGAAGGTAACAGCGAGGAAATCAAGGATGAGAGAAGAAACACTTCAGTTGATTGATGAAAGAAGAGAGTACAAAATTGTTGAGAGAAATTCAGGAATACATAAATGCAAGTCACTTAAGAACGAAATAAACACGAAGAGCAGGGAAGCTAAGACAAAATGCCTACTTCAAAATTATCATTAAGTCCAAAAAGAAATAATTGTTAGAAGGATTGATTCAGAATATGGAAAAGTCAAAATAAGAGTGCAACGTGAGTTACAAAGTTACTTGCAGAGAAGTTGCCAGATAGATGGAATGCCTCTATGACGGGGAATACTTGACTCATGACGTCATAGAAAAAGAAACAGGAGTCGATATAGAAAAGACAGGGGATCCAATATTAGAATCCGAATTTAAAAGAGATTTAAGATCGTATAAGGCAGAAGGGATACATAACATTCCATCAGAATTTCTAAAATCATTGTAGAAAGTGGCAACAAAAAGACTATTCACGTTGGTATGTACACTGAATGAGTCTGACGATATACGATCTGATTTTTGGCAAAACATCATCCGAACAGTTCCTAAGATTGTATGGGCTGACAAGTGCGTGAATTATAACACAATCTGTTTAACAGCTAATGCGTTAAAATTGCTTTCAAGGAAAATATACAGAGTAATGGAAAATGAAATTGAGAATGTATCATATAACGGTCAGTCTGGCTTTAGGAAGGGTAAAGGTATCAGAGGGGTATTTCTGACGATATGGTTGATAATATAAGGAAGAATAAGGAAAAATCAAGACACGTACATAGGGTGTGTCGACCAAGAAGAAGCGTTCGACAATGTAAAATTGTGCAACCTGTTTGAAATTCTGTGAAAAATAGAGATACGCTACAGGGAGAGGGGGTAATACATAATATCTAGAAAAGCCAAGAGGGAAAAATGAGAGGGGAAGACCAAGAACCAAGTTCACGAACTAAAAACATTGTGAGACAAGGATAAAGTCTTTCGCCCCTACTTTTCAATCTATACGTTGAAGGAGCTATGACAGAAATTAAAGAAAGGTTGAAGAGAGGAATTAAAATTGAGGATGAAAGTATATTAGTGATAACATTTGCTGATGACATTGCTACCCAAATAAAAGTGAAGAAGAATTACAGAATCGGCTGAACTGAATGAGCGGTGTCACGAGTACAGAATACGGATTGAGAGTAAATCCTGTGTGAAGTAGCAAAATGAGAACAGCGAGAAACTTGACATCAGGGTTGGTGATTAAGAAGTAGAGGAAGTTACGGAATTCTGCTACCTAGGGAGCAAAATAACCCATGACGGATGGAGTAAGAAGGACATAGAAGCAGACTGGCACTGGCAGAAGGGCATTCCTGGCCAAGAGAGGTCTACAAACATCGAACATAAGTGTTAATTTGAAGAAGACACTTCTGAGAATGTACGTTTGAAGTACAGCGTTCTATGGTAGTGAGAAGTGGATGGTGGGAAAACTGGGAAAGAATAGACTCGAAGTATTTGAGGTGTGGTGCTACAAAAGAATGTTCAATATTAGGTATACTGATGAGGCAATCAATGAGGAGGTTCTCTGCAGAGTGAGTGAGGAACGGAATACATGGAAAACCCTGAGAAGAAGCAGGGCCAGGATGATAGGACATCTGTTACGACATCACGGAATAATTTTCATGGTACTAGGGGGAGCTGTAGAGGGTAAAATCTGGAGAGGAAGACAGAGGCTAGAACACAGACAGCAAATAACTAAGGACCTAGTTTCCAAGTGCTATTCTGAGAAGAATGTCACAGGAGAGGAATTCGTGGCCTGCTGCATCAAACCAGTCAGAAGACAGATAACTCACGCAAAAAAGTATGGGAAAATGGCGCTATCAAAAACCTGCGCCGAGGCAACTATGAGCCACAGGCCATAGATGGCAGTAGTGAACAACGGCTACGGAGGAATGTACGGGCGAATAGACGTCCTACTGTTGAGAAACTGACTACTCAGAGGAACGAGGGGTCTGCAAAAAATATCTCCTCAATGACGTCTTAGCGAACGTTGCTGCGTAAGGTCCTCCACAGCAGGTGCTATTTTATTGCGCCCATGCTGACTTTTGTTCATTGGCGCCAAGGATGGAATTTGCACACCAAAACTACAACAGGACGTCCACTGAGTGGTGAAAGGTGGCCCTTCCTGATGAATCATGTTTTATGCTCCTTCGAGCAGATGAGTGTTGGCATGTACTGCATGAAATTACGGTAATTAAGAGAGAAGGTATCGTTATGGTTTGAAGAATGTTTTTGTGGTATCCTATGGGTTATCTCCTCACTCTTGATGTCACAATGAATCAACACATATATGCATCTATTCATGTGGACAATGTCTACTTCTGGATGGAGTTTGTTTTTTCTTGGCAAGAAGGCATCTACCAGTAGGAAAATGCAGCGTGTCACACAGATGGCACTGTACATGCATGGTTGGAGGTGCACCGGGCCATCATATTCCCTGATCTAAATTCAGTACAAAAAGTGGGCGTCCACTGAGTAACGACAGGTGTCCTTTCCAGATGAATCAGGTTTTATGCTGCATCTAGCGGATGGACGTTTGCGTGTACGGCGTGAAATGTCTGAGAGCAAGAGAAATGGGAGCATAATGGTTTCTGAAATGTTTTCGCGCTATTCTCTGGGTGATATCGAGACAAAATGAATTATGAATGTAGTCATGGGGACAGTGTCCACTCCTACTTGCAGGTTGATTTTCGTCGGCACAATGGCATCTTCAAGCAGGCAATGCAACGTGTCATACGGCCCACAGTTTACGTGTGTGGATGGAAGAGCACCGGGATGTGTTCACCGTACTCCCCTGGCTACCAGTCTCGCAGGATTTAGATCCCGTCGAAATCTGTGGGTGTTCAAGACATGGATTCTCAATCGAGAAACCTAGCGCAGCTGGCGGCGACACTGAAGTCATCACGGCTCCACGTCCCTGCCGTATCTTCTAGAATCTCACTGACTCTATTCCTGCACGCCCCGCAGCGTGCACACTGAGAAAGGTGGGGTTCAGGCTTTTGGCATGCGGTCACGTCAGTGTTACTGGATACATTACACGCCGCAATGTCATTACGAAACGCTGGATGAATATACTCATAGTAACTTCTGCTCTATTTTAAGTAAAAGATAATTCATCACGTCCCTGAACGTTTATAACGTCGTACCTCCCGAACTACGAGTGGCACAATGATATAATTGAGCAGGTACATTCAGTGTTACATGTGGATACTGCCTCCACACCGCATCGCAAACAGAGTCGGTAGTAAAGAAATAATAAAGTAAAAGGTCGTGCGTGATGCTGAAGTTTGACTTTATGAACAACGAAAACTTAGTCACCGATGAATTGTTTATCTTCCATAATTTTTGAGTGGCGGTTGGGGGGTAGGTGAGGTGGGGTCAGGAGGTGGGTGTCTCTGAGTTTAGGTTTCTTAAAGGTCCGAAATTATTTGTAAAGGTCGTTGGAAGTCGCTGTTTTTTCATTCTCAAAAGCAGAGAAACTGGTTCCTTGTATTTGCATGCATCATTTACACTGCCTCCGGACACACAGTGTCTAACTATAATACAGTAGAGTCTCGATTATCCGATCTTCGGTTATCCGACCTGCTGCCTTATCCGACCCTTATCCGTGCGACAGCCGACGACACCTCAGTGGCTAACGTGTTGTTTGCTGACACTCAGTTCATTGTCGCCGTCTGCTACTCCTCACTCCTCAGTGCTAAGATCTGTAGTGGAGTGGACGTGTTGCACTTTCTTTATTGTAAAAATTCGTGGTCATGGCTTCAAAACGGAAAAAGGTGGTCGTTTCAATGGAAGAAAAACTTAAAGCTTTAAAAGAATAGACAATGGTGAAACTTTATTAAAAGTGGCGCAAGATTATAACGTCGGGAAAACAACATTTGGAGACTGGAAAAGGAATCGCAATGAAATTGAGAAGTGGCGTTCTCAGCGAGCAACCTCGACTGTTTTGGAATATCGGAAAACCATGATAAAATGTCATTATGAAAAAGTAAGTGAAGCTTTGTTCCTATGGTTTACTCAACATAGAGATAAAAGTGTACCCATGTCGCGACCTATTTACAGGAAAAAGCGTTAAAGTTTCGTAAGGATCTAAGCGAAAGTGAACCTGATTTCCCAGCTAGTGTAGGCTGGCTCGATGGATGAAAGAAAAGATACGGAATTCGGCAACATAATGTCTGTGGTGAAAAGCTTTCAGCAAATTTCAAAGCTGTACAATTGTTTAGGAGTAAACTTCACAAGGTAATGGACAAGGAAAATTTAGCAGGTGATCAAATTTTTAACTGCGACGAGACTGGTCTCAATTACAAAATGTTACCGGCAAAAACATTAGTGTCAAAGGCCGAAAAGTCAGCGCCAGGCTACAAACGTAGCAAAGAAATAGTGACAATTCTTGCATACGGTAACGCCTCAGCAAATTTGAAAAGCAAACTGTCTGTGATAGATAGGCAAAAATACCGAGAGCATTTAAAAATATATCTAAAAATGCTTTACCGGTGAAATATTACAACCAAAAAAATGCTTGGATGAGCTCAGACATTTTTGAAGAATGGTTTTTAACGAGTTCGTGCCACAAACTGAAAAGGTTTTGAAAGCCAACAACTTCCCCCCAACGCACTGTTGCCTCTAGACAGTGCCACTTGTCGTCCTAATGAAGATGAACTTTAAGATCAAGATATAAAGGCCATATTTTTGCCTCCAAATGTCACATCCTTATGTCAGCCTATGGACCAAGGGACCTTAGAGACCCTGAAGAGAAACTACCGCAGAAACTTGCTTTCCTCTTTAATTAATGCTATGGACAAGGGAGAAGACATGCTAAAGCAGTTGCGCCGTATTAATTTGAAAGATGTACCTTATGACGTGGTGCACTCTTGGGAGAGTGTTGGAGCAAATACAATTGCAAAATTCTGGAAAATTTTGCTACAGGAAAATCAAGAAAATTCTCCAGATGATGAAAATCTACAGCAGCGGACCGAACCAGAATATACTACCCTGCTTTCATTGTTACCAAAAGTTCCGGGATGTGCTGACGGCACAGAAGATGGCATAAATGAATGGATTGTCGAAGATGAAGAATTTGAAGTGACAGATGAAGAAATAGTCAACGTGGTAGACGAAAAAGAAGAAGACGAAGAAGCGGATGTAGTGGAGAAAAGTGCACCCAAGATTTCTGACAACGAAGGACACAAGGCCTTAGAAACTGCTTTAAAATATGTAGAGCATCTGGAGGAAACATCGTCTACCGAGGTTTTACTTCTTAAGAGACTACGCGATGTAGCGGCAAAAAAACGGCAAACAGCAGGCAACAAAAGACAATTACTAACTTCATCACACAGTAAATATCTATTCAGTCTAATTTTATTTGTATTGTATTAAATGTTTAACTCATTTGGCCTACTTTAGTTTAATTTTCGTGTTTTTTTTGTATTATTTTCCTTGTTATCCGACCTTCCTGCTTATCCGACCTTGCCGCGGCCGGTTTAGGTCGGATAATCGAGACACTACTGTACGTGCCTTATTGTGTTAAAATTTTGACATAAGATTATATCTCGTAATAAGTAGCTTATGGCAGCATTTAAATTTTTAAATTCGATAATTAATTACGTGAAGTATTGAAAATAAAATTTTGGTTGCCCCTAGAATATGTTAGATGATAGGCAAACTGCAACTGATATCGAGTTTCGGTGTAGTCGCTTGGTACTACAGATTATATCTGAAAAATATCTTTTCTGTTTATTAAATGTTTCGAATCATGCCATCTTGTGATGATACTCTTTTTTCGCTAACATCTGAAGCTCATTGTCAAACGCTTGATAATGATCAGCGTCTATATGACGTTGATGGTGATCACTTACTTGACTTTTCGATTTATATGTTGGTGTTCAAAGGTTTGTATCAGAAATGTGGATGTGCTGAAACATGTAACAAACACTAGACCTTACAAATTTATTTTGCGATCTAGATGGAAAGTATATTTCAAAAAATAAAATAAAAAATAAAATCGCAGAGTTGTATATGCAGTCCCTTCCTTCTTTAATAAATTCAGTGTTTATATTCTACAGGTTGCATGTCCCACAAAGAACTTGGTTTTTCGACTTCTTTGATGGAATGTTCGGTATCAAACTGCACCTTCTCCACCACCTCTTACTCGAACATTTACCGTGAAATCACAGGGTGACTAAACGTTTACACTGCTAACAGAGTTGCGTGGCCAACCGCACGGCTCTGTGATCCAGCAGTCGCGTATAAACAGATGCTTGTACAAACGTGGAATTGGAAAGCGCGGAACAAAATAGTCTGTTTCAACCGGTGACTGGGTGACTGTTTCCCAAGATAACGTAGAGGTGTTCAATAGCCGGTGTTGGAAACACAATTACCTTTCACGTCGCTTCACTAAAGCACACTGCTGTGAAAACTCTTATGTTTGGTTCTTTGAAACGGGCGCTATTGGTTACATTTCCTATGCTTATTCACTGCGAGTCTATGCTCCATCTCAGATAACTTTAATGACAACGGGACGTTAAACGCTATGTACGTGCGTACTTTCGAGATTCGAATCCTTGTCTCCCACGAAATATAAATGTTATCAAGAGTCGCCAGAAAAGCTGCTGTAGTTGCTGTTCGTTGCAGTTCAAGTGAACGTTGATAGTTTTATTTAGCTGGTACGAATATTGGTCGCACAAAAGCAGTGAAAAGCAGTACATTACAAACGAGTCCCCACGATTCGAGACAAAGACGGGACAGTTGCTGCGGCTCGCAACAGATTTCACTGTAAATAAACTACAGTCGCAAACGAAAAAAATGTTTCAACGGTACAACAAGGATGCGTTGATCTTGTGCAGCGCAAGGAACAACAAAGCTGTGCCTGACACAGTTAATTAAGTTAATTTTGAGCTCAATACAAAGTTCTGCTAATTTTATTATTGGGTTCCTCTCAGCGTGTCAATGAAGTGAGAAAATAAGAATGTCATTGGTAACTCGCTGAGCTGAGCTGTCGGTGATACAGTTCAGAAGCTTGAGCAATGCTATGCGTGGGCTAGATGATTTGGTTCTGAACATATTCCAGGGCAGGTCAAGC
This sequence comes from Schistocerca piceifrons, assembly GCF_021461385.2. Lineage (NCBI taxonomy): Eukaryota > Metazoa > Arthropoda > Insecta > Orthoptera > Acrididae > Schistocerca > Schistocerca piceifrons. The sequence goes on from NC_060139.1 coordinate 892,569,690, forward strand.
CTTTTGTGCACGAGGGATATGAGTGGTCGCATGAAATCTGTATCAGCATGACAACTTTACCGAAAGTCGAGGTGTTACGACAGTGCCACAACATACGACATACACTCTCTCCACACGCACACGCACACACACACACACACACACACACACACACACACACACACACACATTAAGAGAGAGAGAGAGAGAAGGAGAGAGAGAGAAAGAAAGAGTGAGAATACAGAATATGTTCATGTGCCCTCTGATAACTTCCTCTCCTGTGGTGGGCAGTCGCTTCGCTTACACAATACCGTCACAAAACCCACTGCGACCAGCACTCGCTTGTAGTAATTAGAACAAGGCCAGATGAAGTACCAAGGGTTCATAAAAGCAACTAACATTTATCAGTTATCTCATATTAACTGCAAGCGGGTTGATTGATATTTTATATGGCACTTCTGTGATTTGAGATCAACGCCACGGTGTACTGACTGGTGTACTAACTGGCTAACGTAGTGGGACTTAACCCATCTCCACTGTGCCAGTGACACTGCATCTCAGTTCGTTCGACGAATGCCGTCTCGACATCATCTGACGATGCCCGTTTTCTCTGCCTTTCGAATCTGGCTACCGCCAGTACACCTCTAAGAATTTTTCTCTCTGTGATGTACAGATAATACAAGATGACTGCAGTGCCATTGGTTCTCGTATGGTTTTCTTTTGTACAGTTCTACAGCAACAAAGTCAGTGAAAATTCTAACAGGTTATTCACATTTCTTGCCCTTTAGTTTTTTTCTTCGTTTATGCTGGAGAACAGCTGTTTCATTATTGGAAAGACGACTAAGTAAAAAGATCTGCTTAAAGTAATACGTTTCTGAAACTGATATTTATCTCCTAACATCTGCAGTGCTTCACCTTTCTCTTTACTAGCGTTAGGAGACGTTCATAGGATTTGTTGACCTGATAAAAGCGTTCGACAAAGTCGTTTGGTGCAAGTTGTTCGAAATCCTGAGAAAAATAGGAGTAAGCTACGTGAAGACAGGTAATGTACAATAAGCACAAGAATAAAGAGGAAACAATAAGAGTGGAGGACCATGAATGGAGTGCACAGATTAAAAAGAGTGTTAGAGAGGAATTTAGTCTTACGTCCCTGCTGTTCAATCTATATGTCGAAGAGGCAACGAATGAAATAAAAATAAAGTTTCAAGATTGGCGTTAAAATTCAAGGTGAAAGGACATCAATGTAAAGATTCACTGATGGCACTGCTATCGTTAGTGAAAGTGAAGAAGACCTACAGGATCTGCTAAATAGAATGAACAGTCTAATCGGTATAGCATATGGATTGGGAGTAAATCGAAGAAAGATGAAAGGAATGAGAAGTCACAGAAATGAGAACAGCAAGAAACTTAAGATCAAGATTGGTGGTCACGATGTAGATGAAATTATGGAGTTCTGCTGTCTAGGCAACAAAATAATCCATGACGGATGGATCAGGGAGGATATAAAAAAGCAGACTAGTACTGGCGAAAAATGCGTTCCTGGCCAAGAGAAGTCTACTAGTATCAAACATAAGCCTTAATTTGAAGAAGAAAGTTCTGAGAATGTACCTTTGGCGCACAGCATTATATGGAAGTGAGACGAAGACAGTCGGAAAACCGAAACAGGTGAGAACAGAAGCATTTAAAACGGGGTGCTACAGAAGAACGTTGAAAATTGAGTGACTGATACGGTAAGGAACGAGGATGCTCTCTGCACTTTCGACGAGGGAAAGTATATATGGGGAACATAGAAAGGACACGATGGTGGGATATCTGTTAAGACATCAGGTACTAAAGCGTGCTGTAGAAAGTAAAAACTGTAGAGGAAGCGAGATTGGGGTACATCCAGCAGCAAATAATTTAGGATATACGCGGAAGAGCTACTCGGAGATAAAGAAGTTGGCACAGGAGAGGAATTCGAGGCTGGCCGCATCCGACCAGTAGGAAGAGTGATGATTCAAAAATAAATAAATAAATAAAAAAAAAAAAGTTTAGTACTGGTCTCCCTGTTCTAAAGACTGCGAACTTTATTTTTTTAACTTGTGGTTGTGTGTCATTCCTGTTGCCGCAGATAGAGCTTAGCTACGGGAGGGAAGTTGCAGAACTAGCACTCCTGAAAGAAAGGCTATTTCAGGTGTGCTAGTTCTGCAAGGTTCGCAGGAGAGCTTCTGTAAAGTTTGGAACGTAAGACACGAGGTACTGACTGAAGTAAAGCTGTAAGGACGGGGCGTGAGTCGTGCTTAGGTAGCTCAGTTGGTAGAGCACTTGCCCGCGAAAGGCAAAGGCCCCGAGTTCGAGTCTCGGTCCGGCACACAGTTTTAATCTGCCAGGAAGTTTCATATCAGCGCACACTCCGCTGTAGAGTGGAAATTTCATTCTAGAAACATTCCCCAGGCTGTGGCTAAGCCATGTCTCCGCAATATCCCTTCTTTCAGGAGTGCTAGTTCTGCAAGGTTCGCAGGAGAGCTTCTGTAAAGTTTGGAAGGTAGGAGACGAGGTACTGGCAGAAGTAAAGCAGTGAGGACGGGGCGTGAGTCGTGCTCGGGTAGCTCAGTTGGTAGAGCACTTGCCCGCGAGAGGCAAAGGTCCCGAGTTCGAGTCTCGGTCCGGCACACAGTTTTAATCTGCCAGGAAGTTTCTATCTAGATGATGAATAGCAGTTGTAGCAATGAGGACATACTGAAAATGTCTCCTTTGATGCTGACTGGTCAGTATTATTTATTTCTTAAAGATAGTCCTGTCTTTCAGCGCTCCAACACAGTTCAATGCTGGTGCCGGTGGTTTCTTGACACTTCCGGTATCTTCAGTTCTGCAAAATCATTTTGTCGGAAAGGATCGGGTCCTGTACACTCCTGCTTCTTCACTTGTTACCTTATTGATCTAATGTTTTTATCTCTTGTCTTTTACAAAGTCCTGGCTTCTGTCGTTTATAATGCCTCATAGCAGCTTCGACTTGGTGGCCTGTAATCTTAGATTTTGCTAGTTAAGCTGAATCATTATTAAATATGTTTTCCAAGTTGTTTCCCAATTTCAGCTGGAAGCCGTGCAGTTGCCAGTTCTTGACTTCCTTCACTCTTTTTTTTTATCATTTCAGGTGTTGTCTCCAGGTCTTGTATTATGTTTTAAGACAATTTCTTCTCAAAGTTGTTGAAACATCTAGCATTCTTGTTGCAGTGTTTTTTTCAGTGTGTAGAGATCTTCCCAGAACTGAACTGGTCCATTTATCCTTGCTTTGGGGACTGATGACCTCAGACGTTAAGTCCCATAGTGCTTAGAGCCATTTTATCCTTGCGTTTTCAATTCTGAGTGTGTTTGTTGATTCAGACGCTCGCAGAACTGCCACTGTTTGGACTGGGATGCTTATTTTAGCCCTTACTGTTTGATCCGGACCGCGTGTCCTTCGATTTTCTTGGCTGTTGCAGTTGTTTGTTGTTTCGCAATTCCATAGCTCCGTCGATTGTTCTGTTGTTATTATTACGTGGTGTGTTTATTGTAATTATTGCCTTGTTACTTGTCATTTCTGCCATTACTGTTATTTATCCCCCTAATATCTTCCATTCCTCTTCTTTTTTCACTTTTACTTATGCCTTGGACATTCCACCTTCTCTCCATGTTGTCTTTGCCTTTCCTCCGCCCATGTTGTTCCCGATTTCTTATTTTTTATGCCTCGAGAGCATGCAGTATTTACTATTTTATTCTGAAAATAGTTCCTATCTGAAATTTTCAAGTCTTATATACAATTTTTCCTTCTTCTTCTTTTTTGTTTCTGTAACACAGAAAATTTTTAGATTACTCACATTTATTTGGTTGAGGCTTCTGAACAAGATTGATTTACACTTAACCCTACTTCACGTATTTTGCTTATATTTTTCAGATCTAAACATTAGATCTTATTTTACCACTCTCTATTGCTTATCCCGAGTACAGTATTTTTCCAGTAATCTGATTTTCAAGTATTTCCACTCTGTAAAGGTAATGGTCCTCTGTTAAGTTTTTACATGCGAATAAATGTTACTAAATATCTGCCCAAATCACGTTTTCTGGAAAATACGTGCGAAGGACATTGCAAAAAGTGTAATTAAATGAAAAACGGCATGAAAGCAGTGTACTAAATGGCAGTAGAAAGAAATGTCCATCAGAAACATACAAGAAGACGGAAAATGTAGCTATATTAATTTACATAATTGCTACCCACAAAATAGTACATCAAAAATGTACAAATTTTCTTTATGACTGTTGTGCACATGACATGCTGCCAAAACGAGAAAAAAAGGGCAAGAAAACCCAACTCTAAAAATGCACTTTTACTGGCGATGTAACTTCCAGGTGGGCAATCGACATAAACCTAACTAAATGCAGATGTTACATTGCTTACGCCGACAATAGATATACGATTACTAATTTTGTATTATGATTTACCGAAATAAATGTGACATATAGATGTCGAAACGAGTCTGGATGAATAAAAAGAAATAGTCTTCTGCACATGGAAGATTATTAAAAAACAGATTTTTTACGTAAATAGGTTGTTTTAACACTGTGGTATAGTGTTTTAATTTGGTTCTACTGAAGATTTACTTCTTGTTGTTGATATTGTGGGGTGCACACAAGAGTGTGAGTGATAGGCGAAGCGTAGACACAAGGGAAAGTGTACCACATGACATTATACCCAAGCATTTCATTTTGCTGCAGCTCTCTCTAGCGTCCACAATGCGCTGCTAGTGAAATTTTTAGCACTGATATTCATATTAGTTTAGGTATTGCGAATCTACCTAGCCACTCTAGTGGATGGGATGAAGCAAACTCTACAACTATGAAGTTAACAAGTGACAGCTACAGATTTCTGATTATATACATTTTACTTGACCGTCAGAGGTAGAAACGATGACCCGTTGTGGTATTGCTGGTAGTAGGGCAGGTAACAGCCAGATCATGTGGCATTGGACAGAGACAGATTATGTGAAAGATTCTGTGTCACTGTCTTTATGGAATATACCAAGCACTGGCCTGCTTACTCGAACACCAGACAGACTGAGGTAATACACAAGGCTTACATGCACCTTGCGTGTGCACCACTATGGTTTCTGTGGTGTAGCCTACCTTCACCCTGGGTGTAGACTCCTATGGTGTCTGTGGGGTAGCCTACCTGCACCCTGGGTGCAAACTCCTATGGTGTTTGTGGGGTGGCCTACCTGCCCCCTGTGTGTAGACTCCTATGGTGTCTGTGGGGTGGCTTACCTGCCCCTGGGTGTAGACTCCTATGGTGTCTGTGGGGTAGCCTACATGCGCCCTGGGTGCAGACTCCTATGGTGTTTGTGGGGTGGCCTACCTGCCCCCTGGGTGTAGACTCCTATGGTGTCTGTGGGGTGGCCTACCTGCCCCCTGGGTGTAGACTCCTATGGTGTCTGTGGTATGACTTACCTGTACCCTGGGTGTAGACTCCTATGGTGTCTGTGGCGTGGCCTACCTATACCCTGGGTGTAGACTCCTATGGTGTCTGTGTGATAGCCTACCTGCACCTTGGGTGTAGACTCCTATGGTTTCTGTGGGGTAGCCAACCTGCACCATGGGCGTAGACTCCTATGGTGTCTGTGGGGTTGCTTACCTGCCCCCTGGTTGTAGACTCCTATGGAGTCTGTGGGATGACTTACCTGCGCCCTGGGTGCGCGCCGCTATGGTGTCTGTGGGGTGGCTGTCGCCGCGGCGGCCCTCCGCCTGCAGGTAGAGCAGGTACTTGGCGCCGCACTGCAGGCCCCCCAGCGTGAAGCTCGTCTCCGTTCCAGGAATCTTTATCTTCTCCCACTCGCCGAACTCTCTCTTGTAATGCAGGCAGTAGTCTGTAACTTAAATATTAATGCGTGGGTCACGTCCTGCCATCACACCATGGCGGAATAATGTTGACACAAGTAAATGATGAAGAGTTAACTGAAATTGTTTTACAGCTAGTTACACGATATAATGCAGCTTATAATTTATGATCCCCTAACATGTCACGGGATGGGACAATTTTATTTCGCCCATCATTAAAAGCAGTAGTTGGTAATATAGTGAAGGAAAAAACTAAGCAGTCAAACACACGCTTGATTTGTTACAATAGAAACACTCAGAATACGCAAAGGGATAAAAGTCTTCATAATATACAGTTTCTAACAAGTGCTGTTTCGTCTTGTTGTAATTATCAAATGGGTACTACTTTCAGATAGGTATACATAAAAAACATACATCCACAGTATCTGCTACCAACTAATAGCTAACACTGTGTTAAAACTCACAGTTCAAACACCTCTTATATGCGTGTTGTTTTCTGTTAGAACTGGATTTTCAACACTGCTGAGTACTTCAGTCCTCTCTAGAATAATACGTGTTGGATTCAACAGATCATTGTGTACACAAACACACTCTCTTCTTATAACGTGCACTTGACTGTTTCAGGCCTCTATGGAAGCAGTATAACTTTTGGACTAAGGTGATAACTAGCTAGGGAAAGATCTGGACTGAATCAGAATTTCTGTGAGCAACATGATTTTTAAAATAATAGTCACTATAATATTGTTTCCATTGCCTAACTGGTGCGCACTGTTATAAAGAAGTTTGAATAAAACTGTATGTTTCGAAATGTTTAACACCATACGTCCACACATTAAAATCTGAGTTAAAAAAAAAGCAGTTTTTTTTTCAAGAGTATGACTCTTCCAGTAATTGTGCATGGTAACAGCTGAAGGTAGAATAACAAATACTGTAATAATATTCTGAAGAAACTAAATAAGGTTACGTGTGGACTTCACAGGAAATTCATGGGCGCAATAGAAGAAGATATAAGCGAAATAATGTCCAACAAGTAAACGCTGCAACAGCACCTAAAAGAATAAAGAGAGGATGCATAACAAACACATTTCCATAGTAGCAATGGTTTATGAAGAGACAGGTGGAGAGTATTAATGAAGACTTAATTAAAGACGGACAGTGCTTAAGTCTAACCTATGAAATGAAGAAGCAGGAAACATCTTCTTTATCAACCACGTCTTCAATTATTTGACATACTATACTCGAGGACTTTTTACGTACATTTGTGTTTAATTAGCGTCTTATTTATATGTGTTTATTTTTCTCTTGTTTTCTCATTGTATTGCGTACTGTTCTATGTTGATGTAAAATCGGCAACAAGCTATAAAAAATTTTACTGTATGTATTTTTTGTATTCGCGTAAATTTTTGTTTTGATCGTAATGTATCGTGCATAAACAACTACTGTTTATTATACAGGGTGTCCCAGCTATCTTGTCCACCCAAAATATCTCTGGAACAATAACAGCTATTGGAAAACGACTTTCACCGGTATCAATGTAGGGCTGGGGCCCATGAATGTACTTATTTCGAAACATTCTAAAACGAAAGAATATGTGTTTTTTAACACAAACATACGTTATTTTAAATGGACCTCCTATATTTTTTTCAGCAATCCATAGCATGTCAAAGCACATACACAATGGCGTTGATTGCATCGCAATATTCCCATTACATCCCGAGATATTGAGACGCGAAGTTGACGCTTGAAACACCCGACATGCGCTGCTAGCGCACGTCCTGAGGCTCAGGCGTGAACCCCATGCTGCCCGTAATCGCGATGTGATTGACATGCGTAATCACGCTTCCATACTTATCGAGAGGTCCGAAACGAATAATACGGTCTGCTGCCATCCTGCATTAACGTCGTACATTCCAGCAGGTATTTATCCCATAGGCTAGGGGTGATGCGGTTCTGTAACATATCTGTTTACCGCAACTTTAGTCACAAAGTTAACTTCACTTATCGTTAACCCGTTACTAAAAAGGTAATGCCGTTCAACGTCAAAACTTTACTTTACTGTAGATCTAGCGCAAGTGACAGTTAATCATTCAGTCGTAATAGTAAAATTCATGTTGATGGTTTTAGTGAAACGATCAAGTGGACTAAAAGTTTTACCGTTGTTTAGGTAAAAATGTTTTTATTTGGGAAGTTCAGGTAGGACACAGAAGATGAATATAAACATGTTTAACAAATTAGTTTTATTATCACATAATTATCAATGTTGTGTTTATCTAATTCGTTAAATGACAAAATGTTGGAAACAAATGTTTCTTAACATCACTGGGTAAAATGGCCCTTTGTAGAAACTTCCACTGGGATACCAGCACTACATACTAAACATAGCGTTCACATCTCGTGCTCAAAGTGATGCCCATTGGCTTGCATACATAGGGTCACTCTGCGGATGTAGGATGCCCTACTTCGTGCTACTGTTTCCTCTTTGATGGCTGTACAAGCATCAATAATGCGTTGCTTCATGTCCTCTGATGTTGTTGGTTCATGTTGGTAAACAGCATCCTTCACTGCTCCCCAAAGAAAATAATCCAGCGGTGTAAGGTCCGGAGATCGGGCAGGCCACCTAATTGGGCCACCTCGTCCAATCCACCTACCAGGGAACTTACGGTTCAGAAGTCGTCGTGCTCGTAAGGCGTTATGTGCTGGGCATCCGTCATGCTGATACCACATGACCATTCTCCGGTTCAGAGGTACGGTGTCCAAGAGAACAAGAAGATTGTGTCGTATAAATCTGGAGTACAGTCTGCCATTTTGGATGACATTTATACAGAAAGGTCCGATAATGGTACCTCCAATAATCCCGCACCAAACATTAACTTTCCACAGACGTTGATGCTCTACCTAACGGAGCCATTTTGGATTGTCTGCGGACCAGTAATGCATATTCCTCATATTGACAATTCCTTTGTTGGAGAATGATGCCTCGTCGGTAAAGAGAACATCTGCAAAATTTTGGATTAGTCTGAAGTTTTTGCTGAGCCAACCGACAAAATGTTGCCCTATTGCGGAAGTCATTTCCATGAAGATCCTGGTGTAAATGATCATGGTAAGGATGAAATTTATGACGTTTAAGAATACGGTGTGCACTTGATTTCGACACACCAACTTCACGTTCAATTTGACGTGTGCTGATTTGAGGATTCACAGCTATGGTAGCGAGCACAGAAATTTCAGCACGTTCATCTGTGCGTGTTCTACGACGATGTCGAGGTCTTGGATTTAAGCTTCCCGTTTCACGTAGACGAGATGTGAGACGACGAAACATCCGGCGCGAAGGCGATGGCTTGTCAGGGAATCGTCTTCTGTACAGTCGTTCTGCCTGAACAGCATTTCGTCCACCTACAACAGGGTACAGTACAGGTATGTAGAGTAGGGTAGAAAACAGACACATTAACTTAATAATCATAATGTTCGCTAACAGTACTATAAACAAACAATCAAACTCATAACGTATTTCCCGTCAACGTACATTCTCCATAGATCAGCAGCATTTCTACCATATCTTCATGTGTGTACATTATACTGTACAGTATAAGTTCAACAACACAATGTTTATTCATAATGTGTACTACCTCCGTGCCGCCACTAGATTAATCTGATGCACGACTACACTGGCAAGCGGTGTACCGCACGCCAAAGCAACAGCAAATGGGATGCTCGGAGGGTGGTGGAGTACAGAAGTTTTCATGGGTCGCAAATCATAAACAAGGCGAAGTGGTAACTGTGGCAGTAGTGGGAACTAGGTTGGACACTTGACTAGGTAAGCAAATGGGATGCTCGGAGGGTGGTGGAGTACAGAAGTTTTCATGGGTCGCAAATCATAAACAAGGCGAAGTGGTAACTGTGGCAGTAGTGGGAACTAGGTTGGACACTTGACTAGGTAGAGCCAGGCCCTGCGCGACAGGCAAAATGGGTCATATAACGCATTAGATAAACCTTATTTTGGGTGTGCAGGATAAATAAGACAACCTGGCGGGTGTACACCGATCGGTACTGGTTCATTTTGTGTACGTAGATACGTAAAACGTGCAAGAGGGAAACCATTATGTGCTTATGAGAGTTGATGGCAGCAGACCGTATTATTCGTTTCGGACCTCTTGAAAAGTATGGAGGTGTGATTACACATGTCAATCACATCGCGATTACGGGCAGCATGGGGTTCACGCCTGAGCCTCAGGACGTGCGCTAGCAGCGCATGTTGGATGTTTCAAGCGTCAACTTCGCGTCTCAATATCTCGGGACGTAATGGGAATATTGCGATACAATCAACGCCATTGTGTATGTACTTTGTCATGCTATTGATTGCTGAAGAAAAAATATAGGAGGTCCATTTAAAAAAACATAAGTTTGTGTTAAAAAACACATATCCTTTCATTTTAGAATGTTTCCAAATATGTACATTCATGGGCCCCAGCCCTACATTGATACCGGTGAAAGTCGTTTTCCAATAGCTGTTATTGTTCCAGAGATATTTTGGGTGGACAAGATAGCTTGGACACCCTGTATATAACGCAGTAGTGCAGCTAGGCACTTTCGTAATATTTGTAGGTTTTTACAAAATCGGAAGATCACTCTGTTAAAACACGAGACAAGAGTAACTGCACTAGCTAGTGAACGTAGGATTGAAACAGTGCAGCTAATTTTGGAAACTTCCATCCAGTTTTGCGGGGATTTGAATTCAAGACTTAATACGAGCCGGAAACTATTTTGAGAGACTGAAGAGTTGGGAGGTGTTTTGCTGAACTGATTCGGAATGGACAATGTGGGATCGTTATTCAATCTGATGCATTGTTAAACAAATGGCAGGCTGTTCCGCTATTAAAGGAAAGCAACATTGTAAATTTAGTGCGAGCAACTGGATAGTGTGGAAGGAAGAAAAATTATCAGCAGAAGGACGAGGCGAAATGCTAGAGTTTGATACAGCTACATTACCTGTGTTCGAGTATGAGCTGTGACCATCAGAACTGTTGTATAGGGCAACGAAAGTCACACGCTATCAATCATTCTGAATAAAGTATCAGCAGATCTACATTATACACGGACCGTAAAGGCCATTCGTCAGTCCTCCGTGCGAATTTCAAGAAAACCTGAATAAATTTGCACGCTTCGGGATAATAAGAGTGACGTGAATGTACTCATGTATGCCGTATTTCACCCAACAATCAAACCTAAAAATACGATTCTGACACTTCCCGTGGCTACAGACAAGCTAAACATTCTGAGAGGGGAATCGGTATTAGCTTCACAGCAATAATTTACATTGGCTTAACGTTTAACAAATAATTAATTTTAATATAACTACAGGGCGTACGCCATTGCGGTCGTGCGCTGTCTTCTTCGGTCCAGCACTATACGCAGAAACTAAGCAGCATCAGTGAGCAGACGTCCAGCCGAAATGCAATATAAAGTTAAGTCCTTCTGGTTCCCTCGCTTCTCTCAAGTCAGTGATGTCAACAAAATTATATAATCTCAGGAAGCAGTATTACGAAGTTCATCGGGTTTCAAACCGTGACAGCAACAGTCGGTGGACATCATTTAACCAAGAATTAATTAAAAGGTTCTCATTTAGTTAGAAGACTATAATATTTTGTGTAATAATTTTTAAAATTTAACGTGCAGCAAAGTAGTTTAATGTCAGTACCCAAATGATGCAGCATTACTACGCACTTTTCTTTACCATTTGAATACTAACCCAAATTTTCAAATGGCATATCTGAAGCTAACTAAATGTAGTGATTTATCGCAGTTGTTTATTTACATCATACATACAATAGTAGAGGACTGGATTTCTACTTCAGTTACGTGAGTAATAGAAAATTTATCTGCGTCATTACAAATCAATAGTACATAAAAGTTTTGTTGGTCTAATAAACTACTACATTGTTATTATTATTAATTTTCATGTTCAGTCGACTGTGTTAGAATATGAATTAGAGGTGTTTGTCATTCTGCCGCTTTACTAAGAATTAACAAAATGCATATTTACAAAACTAAGCTTTTGACAGTATATCTCTGAAAACCTCCATGGCTTTCTTAACAGATGGAAAGACGCACATATTTTAAACCTTCCATATCATACTCATTGTATGCTTGGTTCTGAAAACCTTTCTTTCGCCACAAAAATTTATGCAGAGTATATTTGCTCTTTACTTCTTTTTGGTCCCCATCTAATCGTTGTATAAAGCTGCTGAAGAAACAAAACCGTTTTCAAGCAGTTGCATAACTTCATTATTAATTTGTGCTATTTTCTTTCCAATGCGATAGGTATAGGTTATTTTCTTTCCATTATGATTGGTTTTATGTGCTTATATTCAAAACTACTCTGTTCGGTTCCTAGATTTGTAGCTGAAGTTTTCATGCACCAGAGGCAAATAGTGTATCATCACCAATATGCATGTGGTGTGTACATCTTCCATAATCTTGTATTTTATCTTCCATTCCTAGTTTGCAGATCAGAAAACTACATTTAATGATGTTGATACCTAACATCGTTACCTGATTTCTCTTCCATTTCTGAACTTATCACTCTGCTGATAGAAGGAGTTTATAGAAAGGACATATATACGACCCATTATAATAGCACAGTATAATAGATAGTCCCTTTCTCGACAGATCATGTACAGATTTTGTTCAATATGAGCTAAAATCCTTCTCGGGAAAAAAGGTAAACCATTTTAATCATTTCGTTCATGGCTCACATTTTGCTATATGCGGTTCTGAAGTCTCTATGTTCCTTTCTCTGATAATATTCCAACTTTTTTTGTATGAAATTTTTGATTAGCGAAGATCTTGCATAGTACAGATAGACCATTACGAGACTACAATTTTTTATGTTTTGTTCGTCTCTTCTGTACTGAACTAGAATAATTACATTATTGTTCCATTATTATCATTTACGAACCCAACTTTCCTGATGTAATGAAACCTGGTGTTTCTTCTCGTAACAGTTTATGTGAATGATCACTACTTGATCCACATCATAACTTTTTTTAAACTTTATCTTCTTCAGCCAAACTGAGTGTAACAAAGAACTTTCACCGTGGAAGAAGGTGAAACGTATGAAATGCTAATATACCCACAAAGTTCAATAAACTGCACTTTGTTAACTGTATCATAGGATACTAATGCAGTAATTACACCGAGAAGAGTTTTTAAAATGAAAGGCTAAACAGACGGAATATGAAATATTTGATGGGTGAAAACTTTTATTTCAAGAAACTTATGGAAAGACGTATGACTGCTGCTTCATGTTGTCGCTTCGTGAGATAACCTAATTGTGGTAGTTATACTTCTACAATCTGTAAACTATCTACGTATCGAATGTCGAGATTCTCTACGAGATAAGAACGATAATTTTTTTTTCATTTGGGTTGGAATATCTGCTAACACAATCTCAACTGCGCATGTGCTCATAGCACTACATCGACAAGGAACACAGCAACATAGTCTGATGTAGCTGTGGATAACGGTTTAAAGGAAACTATTCTCTTTTGATTTTACTAGCCTGCTATTCCTGATACAGACTGATTGAAGAGAATTTTATATTTCCTTCATTTCTCTGCAAATACGAAGCAAGTGAACTCAGCTTCAGAATGGCATCATCATCCGTTTGGTTGTGTGCTATCACAAATTACTGCGATATGGATTACAAATCGTATTCTCTATTCTCTCAATGCTATGGATATTTAAAAAAAATGGATTCACTACGGGAACACGCCAAGAATTTTTAACTATATGTCATTATATGTGATGTGAGCAAAGTAATTCTGTCTTCTGTTCCACGCTGTACCTAATATATCGCTGGAAAACAATGTTAATATTTCGTAAACGTATTGTTTTCTGAGGGTCCAGATCTTCACTATTCTGATTCGTAGCTCTGTTCCCAGACTTGATGAAACATGTAATCACCTCCTGTACTGTCCAAACTCTTTGCTAAGTATATTTTACGATATTTAAGATATGACACTGTTCAGCATGCTGGAACTGAGATGAACTACTTGCTACTCTTTTGGCTGAGCTTTTTGTATCTCATATCTGAAAGTATAGCCAACCTGTTACTTGCAGGTACTTGTATCAGCTCCAATTGAATATCATTCCAATTGGATCTCACTTAAACACGTTTCTATTAAGTCGCTTTCTTGTTTGTGTCCGATACAAATTTTGCAAAAGGTTTTGAACTAACTTAGTGAAGTACTACAGCCTTGAAACTTTCAGCACAGCTTAGAACTGGATGACAGTACAATATTAACTTGCTTTTGTGTCTGGTGTGTACCGCAGGGTACTTTGATTTCTGTAAGTTTCTCTGCTTGGTATAAATTGTGCAGCTGATTCTCAACTAATATCTCAATTAATTACAGACTTGAAACTTTCAACGTAGCTCAGAACTGGATGGCAATGCAATATTAACTCGCTTTTTTGTCTGATGTGAGTGGCGGAGGGTACTTGTGTACCATTGTTGTTCCTTTTCGAGTCACGAATGTTTCTCAGTAAATACAACTGCTGGTAAGACTCAGAGTGAGCTCAGTTCTTTCTCGCTTTTACCTTCACAGCCTCTTCGTGGGAATACGTAGAAGGAATCAATGTATTCGTTAACTCGGGTGAAGATAAACTGAAATAAACGTGAAATTACACATGCTTCTATTGTGAACTCAGCGGAACCTTTGCAATCCGTTGAAAAATTTCACACTCTCAAAACTAAGCCGCATAAAATAATTGTTTAAATAAAAAATGTTTAGAGTAGCACATTCTTAAAATAGACTAAACAGAGTGAAATAATTTCTTATAGACCCTTTGAGATTCCTAATCCCATGCAGATAATCCTGAAAGTTTGAGCTTGTGAATGTTTCATAGCCACGGCAATTGTTGTAAAATTTAAAACAAGGAACTTGGGTGTATGTAATAGATAACGGTATGGAGTGTAGAGAGTGGCTGTCGTTGAAAAAAAATAGCACAACAGTTCATATTATTTGCAATGTATTAAAATTGTCAGTGTTAAGTGAAGCAGTCACGTATAAATTTTTGTTGCATGCTACCAACATTTTTGGATTTAAATTTTACATGTATTGTCACAGCTTCAGGTTAAAAAGATTGTTCATTTCATTAATTATTTCTTCTATTGTATTTTTAAATACAGAAAGTATATAGGTTTATTCACAAGTACCTCCAGGGACAACTGCGTAAAAGACAACGAGGTATACAGGAAAATACCAGCTGTCAGGCGACAGACCATCTCACCGAGTATAGTCTCGTAACACACATCGTAGCGCATTTGCACTATGGGGCAGGCGGGTCAGAACATGTAGACAAAGCATCCGCGTCCTCTTGTCACATCGAATTCATTCGCCCTGCAGACCGGCATCCCAATGAATTGCTTTACAAAGTTGGCTACTGTAGCGCCATCACAGGCAATTACTGTCGGTGGCTACAATGAATTGAATGCACTTCTTATCGTCTGCCGCATGACCAGCAGCAGTGTGAGTTTCAAAATTGGAGAGCTGCCCTACCACTGATGAATGTACACTCTTAATATGTCTTCTAGCTTTTGCACTGTCATCTTCTCAGACCCAGAAGGTACTTGTGAATAGCTTTGTACAACACTGAGTTTCCTTCCTTTTGGTAACGAAATTCTCTTAGAAATATTAAGCAGTTTATGGAAAAAAATTTTTGTACGAAAATAATTCATTACCATTAACAAATTGCTAATGATGGAAAATATAAATATTGTAACAATAACAGAATAATAATGGTCGCCGCAATTAGTACTTTCAAATGTAATTTTAAAGGATTGGAGGAAAATACAAATATTGCTTACTTGCTGCGAGCTTCTTGCCCCCTTCTGGTAGCCTCCAAGCAAGAGTGATGGAAGAAATAGTCGTGGAAGATACGTGAAAATCTTCAGGTGTGCTGGGAACTGTTACACAGAGATACAGCTTAAAAAAGAAATTAATTACAGAAATTACAAGTACATACGAAAGGTAGGACTAAAAATTTTATCTGCGTTTATGTAAAACTGTGTTACAATACACACTAGAAAACTACTATGCCGTAAGCAGATGGTTGTGAATATTCTACAACAATTATTAAAAGCGAAAACAAAAATTAGTTGAAATATCAGAACAGATAGTGACGTAACTTACAGCCTATGGCAAAGCAAGATATATTCGTCGTACACGGAGAATATGACGGGTGGGGGTGGCAAAGCATGAATGAATAGCAAATAAAAATGTACGTGACCTGTGTGGAGGTTTGCACAACTGCAGTTATCAAGAAGTTCTCCCTCTAATACTCGTAACTCTTCAACTCAGGCTTTTTGTAAGAACCTGGTGTCAGATATCTTTCTTTTTCTGACTTAAGACAGAAATAACATTTAGGTGAATCTCATTTTAAAAGCGGCAACATTGATTGATGTCTATAGCAGAAAAAGTGGACATATTTTCAAGGAAAGGTAATGAAAATTGATTCATCGAAAGCCAAATAACAACAGCTACGCAAAGTAAAAGTCTAATGAAACATGTTTCCATGTATGGAATGCATTTAGAATCTACCTCTGCGAATCCTTACGGTGAAAGCAATCACAGGCAGCTGTGGCCAATTTTTCTAATGTCGCGTTGCCGCCTAAGCTTAAAAGAAACTCACAAGCATTGTGAAGTTCAGAAGAATGTACAGTAAAGAGGATAGTGTTGTCGCTGGTATATGGTGTACGTTGCAGATTTACTTGAAATATACAGTACGGTATAATAAACAAATGGAAAAAAATACGTGACTGAAAAGATTGAAAAGATGTACCTTTTCAAATTTTGAGACTGTGTGTTTCTATTCATGAAATCCAAGTATAGATGACTCGTGGATGATTGGTGGAATTATAGACTGTCTAATTGTTTCTTTCTCTCTCCTGAAATTGTTTTAAGACTTGAGAGTGTAGCTGTAAGTTTCAAAAGGCCTTCTTACTTATCTCATCGCTTCCAAATAGTTTCAGAGAATGTTACGTAGATATACAGCCCGTGATTTTCTTTTTGAGCGGTCTGCTTGATCAGTGAATCACTGATGGAATCCCTCTAGGGATGACGTGAGACGAGCATTATTTGTGATATTATAGCCGACACTCCAGAAACCTTGTTTGTGTACGCGCTGATTACCCAAAACGTTACAGATTGTTTTCGGACAATGTGGTCAGTGCTGCACATGTTATGTTCTTTCGACCTTGAAGAAGTAGCGATATTCCAAAACTAAGTTCCTATTTTATCTTGACGTTGTTTCAGAATCATGAACTGTACCCCGATTTATGTTTATTAGTAATATTACGTTAAAAACGTTACAAGACAGTTCTCGCTTGAAACTTCTTTTTACTGTTCCAGAACACAACTATCGAGTTCGAGGATATGCAACGTATGCTTCGTGCACCTGTATTCAATTAATTTATAGTGAAGCACAGAGATTTTGTGATTAAAATATTTCGTTACTTTAGGCCAACAAATTGATGAAGCCCTAGAAGTGTATCGGCAGTTCATTTGTCAGGAACACGCATTCTAGAAGGCTACACTACATTGCATGCTATGCTCTATTATACTGCTATACCTTCTGCTTCTACACGAAAGATCGAAGCCGGAAGCAGTGTCTTCAAAAATAATTATCTTACGATCAATATCCATATCAACATTTAGAAAGTAAAGAGATTACAACTTCTATACTTGTGACATTTTCGTCAGCTACTTAAGTATAACAAATGATCGTTCTTCTAAGAAGGAACAACCTCCAGCAACACTTAAATTTCATATCATATCAAAGTTACAACATTATGTCGATAGTAATCCTCCCACGTTTTCATATATCCAGTCGATGCCTTTCCCGGAGGGAGACGTAAGTACATTGCACTTATTACGGTCTTTGATTCTTAGCGAAGCGCACTTATGAAATGCTATTTACGAGCTAGTAGGCACCTGAAAGCTGTCCCTTTAGCTCAGGTTCCCGTAGTATAACGATTTGCAACAATTCTACCAATATGCAGCATGCGGACGTTCTTCTACTACAGAAGCCAATTAGTTCTCTATTTCTTACAAGCGACTATATTGTGAAAACACAGCTATAAGGGAAACATATGATGACACGCCTTCATAAAACTCTGTATACTTACTGTCCTTGTTCCTGACCTCTGTTGCAAGCAAGAAAAGAAACAGAAGTTTCTCATAAAAACGTTTAGTTACGTATTTTTACATGTTTCTTGAACGCCGAACAGTAATTGTATACACTATCGAAAACTAATACCAGAACCACGACATATGCTTGAACAGAGGATGAAATGGACGTATAACTGAGTGAATGAGATAAATATAAGCAATTAAATTTATTTATATTCCAGCATAAAATGAGTATTTTGTAAAACCAGCATAAACTGGAATATGGACTACTACCCAAAAATTTTAATTACTGTATACTTGAGCTAGTGAGGATGTAACAAAAATGGATAACTGTGTTACCAATTGGTAACGTCTTTGCAGGCCACTGGTAAAGTTAAAAACGAAAATAAATAGATGGAAGTACTCAATCAAACATAGAGACTTTGATGAATGAAGGAACAATTTAGAAAATAAAGAACTGCATAATTTTCCGAAGACTGCAGCAAAGGGATGTGGGAGGGATTTTATGCCAAAATGAAGTTTCCTTGTGCATTTAAAGGAATTGTAATTCAGTTGCAATTCAGATTAAGAATTGGAATTCAGATTAAGAACTGGTTGAACCACTTGCTCATTATAGTTCATAAGATCTCGCTGAAAATAGATCGCAAACGATACGAAATGACAAAATGGAAGAAGGTAAATCGTCTACTTAGATTAAGGAAGGTGAGGGTGGTTAAGACCCTTTAATAGGAATTAGCTGAGAATAACAGAAACTGAAAATGAGTTAGCTTTTAGTATATCAATTCTACGAAGCTTTCTTATTCAGCTGTACATGAAACACATATATTGTTGAGTGGTTTTGCAGGAGTATTTCTTCAACAGCATTTATTAAAACCTGTGAATCGAACAACATGAAAATGATTCAGCACAACAACAATATGAATAGTAAAATGGTGCATTGTTATGACATTTCATTCATTTAAGAGACAACATCGTTACAGTAGAATGGTTTTAGCTTGAGTTAGAGATATCACAAGATGCAGTCAAAACATACACATAAAAAATGTTTTGTTTCAGATTCTTTCCAATATCTAGAATAAAAGTGTGATATCTGTTTATCGTAAATCTGTATGTTACAGTACGCAGAAAGCTGTAAAACAATCTAGAAGCAACAAAAGAAAGAACTTCGAAATATACTGAAGAGAAACAAATACTACAATTAGTGAAAGTACTAACAATGAGAAAATGGTATTTAATGGATTTAATGTTATGAATGAAAATTGCGGGGAGATGTGAAGGGTTAGAAGCTTACTAATTTGTCTTGTATGTGACACAACTGTGAATCAGCAGTCTGCAAATGCCAATAGAGAATAGAAAAAAGCAGTTTTAATAAAATGATGCATGAATGCTGCCTACTGGTCTAAACGTGTCTAAATGTGAAGAGATGTAACAGTGACGTCAAGAGAATGAACACTTCAGCTGAAGAGAAACTAATAGCCTAAGTGATAGGAAGGAGGAACTAATTTGTAACGCAGATAACCTATTACTCTTATGCACGGCACTTTCAAATTAGCATAATGTTTTTGGATGCGTAGAGATTGGAAAATTGCTTTCGCTTTCAGTCCCGCGAGGTGGACATCAGAAGCTATTAAAAATTGTGTAGGTTATTTCAGTGCCACGCAAATTTTATAGCACAGTTACTGTGCAGTCCAGCATTCTTTTGCAAATCTCCAATAAGAGAGAACCGACCAGTTAGGAACACGGCGTATTGTAGTTTACTGAAGCTGGTTTTGTTCCTCTACAGCACTATTATTAGAAATTCTACGTTACGTAGAAACTTTAGAGAAACTAACCAGTTCCAGAAAAACTATTATTTTGATTCATGCAGTCCTTTCTCTAGGCATTGAACCAGTATCTTAAGACACCAAAGTTGAAACGTTGCGGAGGAGAGGGAGCCAACTCGGAAGCGTCATATTGTGTTTCAGAATATAAGTACCACACACTTGCTTAATGTTCAGCAATATTTAGGAATAAATCTGTTTTCAGAATAATTATGGCAGTTATATAGCTCACTACTGGCCACAATGTAAGACGTTAACGCTTCGTTCTTTCAGTGCGAACTTCGTTACAAGAACGTAGCATCATGTGACGACAAATCTTAGTGGCTTAGGTGACTGACCAACTGGGACCAATATGCGCTGCTCGTGGCTCGCATGTTATGGTTATCAAGGTTGTTCAAGGACTGTATGGGTACGTTAGTTCATTCGCGAAGAAGAACTGTGGCAAACTTCCACATGCTTCACATCAACTCGAATATATTATCTTCTAGAAACCTAGGTGTATAAATTCTTCATTGTTACTATACTATGTTCAGGCAGGCTGCGGGAAATGTGCAAAGATAATCTTACCTGCAAATGAAATGTGAAAAATATCAGAAAAGTACACTAGCTTATTCTCGCATGTGGACGATATACTCAACCTCTCCAGTACTATGCCGAGCAAATGTAGTTTTCGAGGTGGTGGCAGTGTTCTTTCACGAGCATCATCCGGTTTCAAAAAGAGAATAACGTAGGATGTCAACCTTGACAATTGGAGTTTTTTTTTCCACAACTCCGTGTTATATAAGATTAAGACTTTTTGCCTCTCAGCTGAAGATGGAAGTAGCTATAATTTGGGAAAATATTTTTCTTAATTGACTGTGTCTGTTCCTTCGAAAGGACAGATACCAAGCAGATCCAGCAACTGTGAAGCATCATATGAAAATCTAAGTGGGATCACTACTATCAGCTGCGGCGGGACATTAAGCGGAATCAGCGGCGACAAGCGAAAATATGTACCATATGAGGATTCGACATGGGTATCTCCTGCTTATTAGGTAAATGCGGTAACCACTGCACCATCCGGAACACAGCGTTATCGTCACTGCATGGACTATATCACTATGCCTCACGGCCGATCCACTTTCTTCACTGGAAATGCACAAATACGTCCGACCTCCTATGGGAACCTCTAAGTAGCGAACAGGAGAATAATTGACAGGGACGGCGGATAGTTGGCGGTCGATGGGAGCGTGGATCGGCCTTGAGGCGAACGGATATCGTCCGTGCAGTTGCCCTACCGATGTGTCCTGGTTGGCGTAGTGATTGCCGTCCCTGCCTAGTAAACAGGAAGTCCCTGGTTCGAATCGCAGTCTTGTACACATTTTCGCTCGTCGACGCTGATTCTGCTTAATGTCCCACCGCAGTAGATGGCAGTGATCTCCGTTCACTGTAAATGTCGGTAACATAGACGCACTACCTTAACATTAATTTTATCTCTTGTGCATTAGTCAGAAAGGTGCAATGCCTGTGGAATCGGAGAATAAGTTCAGTTTCAATGTAAGGAACTCTGTGTGATTGTCAAGAGGACAGGCAATTACAGGAAAACCGAAAACATATTACCTGTTCATTACTCAGAAGTGAGACAGGGTTGCAGCCTCTCCCCGATGTTATTCAATCTATATATTGAGCAAGCAGTAAAGGAAACAAAAGAAAAATTCGGAGTAGGTATTAAAATCCTTGGAGAGGAAATAAAAACTTTGAGGTTCGCCGATGACATTGTAATTCTGTCAGAGACAGCAACGGACTTGGAAGAGCAGTTGAACGGAATGGACAGTGTCTTGAAAGGAGGATATAAGATGAACATCAACAAAAGCAAATCGAGGATAATGGAATGTAGTCGAATTAAGTCGGGTGATGCTGAGGGAATTATATTAGGAAATGAGACACTTAAAGTAGTAAAGGGGTTTTGCTATTTGGGGAGAAAAATAACTGATGATGGTCGAAGTAGAGAGGATGTAAACTGTAGACTAGCAATGGCAAGGAAAGCGTTTCTGATGAAGAGAAATTTGTTAACATCGAGAATAGATTTAAGTGTCAGGAAATCGTTTCTGAAAGTATTTGTATGGAGTGTAGCCATGTGTGGAAGTGATTCATGGACGGTGAATAGTTTGGACAGGAAGAGAATAGAAGCTTTCTAAATGTGGTGCTATAGAAGAATGCTGAAGATTAGATGGGTAGATCACATAACTAATGAGGAGATACTGAATAGAATTGGGGAGAAGAGGAGTTTGTGGCGCAACTTGACAAGAAGAAGAGACCGGTTGGTAGGACATGTTCTGAGGCATCAAGGAATCACAAATTTAGCTTTGGAGGGCAGCGTGGAGGGTAAAAATCGTAGAGGGAGACCAAGAGCTGAATACACTAAGCAGATTCAGAAGGATGTAGGTTGCAGCAAGTACTGAGAGATGAAGAAGCTTACACAGGATAAAGTAGAATGAAGAGCTGCATCAAACCGGTCTCAGGAGTGAAGACTACAACAACAACAACTCAGGAATAGGAAATAGCGTTATGTATTCCTGTAAACTACAAAAAACTAAATGAAAAATGACAACTCCATTGTTCTAGCCACATTCGTCAATTGTGACTCACACTGTGAACTGCCCATACGTTACGTATGTTTATTCACAAGGGGAACGTCGGCAGACTGATTTTTTTCTTGCTGAAAGGTACTATCATCCTGATGGGTAAATGTAATCAGAATGGTATGGAAAATGTTGTGGGTCTATCCTCACGGTTCAGTTTCCGTCAACGAACACCAGGGGTACGTTGTACTTGATGGCTAGCCACGCCGTTCTGCCTAGTGTCTGGGATGTTAATTATTTCCCTGTAACATTTAACAACTGTAGGTCTCATAACCACATTGAAATCGTCCGCGCGTTGTCCGCCTGACTGATTTTATGAGATACTATTTTCCAGTTTTCTGATGAACTTCAAAGAACAATATAAACAATTGTAAAAGACAAGTAGTTAGCCACCCTCCCGTCCTCTTTTACTAGTTACATGCATTCGTTGTAGGGCAAAGTACTAGCAGTTTTATTTGTACTGGAGAAATGTAAGCACCACAACGCAGACGAATTTTTCTGGCAAGTGGGACTCAATGGCTTGCCGCACGGTCTGACACTTGCGGTTAGTGGTGTCTTTTCTTTCTTTTACGACATCGCCTAGTCAGTTACTTTTCGAATTTAATGGGGTGAGGAAATCCTGACGGAAGGGCAGAATAAATTAGTTTCCTCTGCTTCTCTTCATTCAATAAAGAGCTGAGACCCCTTTTCTTTTGCAGGGGAAGGCGATAATATCCATTTACAAGTACAATATATTCAGAATAGGAAAGTATATTGTAATAATTATATCAGGTGTAAGTTCTACAACATCATGCAGAGACATATAACAAAAGACTTGGAATTTTAGCAACTACTTACTTACAATTCATATATTTATTTTTGCCTTCGTCGTGATCTCTTCTCACGAAATACAACACAAAACATAAATCTACCCGAAATAATAGTAAAGGGGCTTAAAATATGTACAGAAAGGTGTCGAATATATGGGTCAGAGAAAATGAAATGTCTTCGGGGCAGCATAAGGGAATTTAACACTGAATTAAGCTTCTATTCCACTAACGAGTACGTTCACAAAATTGCTTAACATACATGTATTTGTTTGCAATATAATGAATACTAATAGTGTAATATCACAATATTTAATAAAGTTGTATCATTTCATAAATTCCTTCCATATCCCAGAAACGCATTTCCATGATACTAACCAAATACGATTGATATAATGTAATGTATTAGAAACCCTGAGGCGAGGATATGACCTCTACCTATACATACGATGAAAATATACGTAATTAATTTGGATATACTTTGCCCTAATGAACTGCAAGACGAGTGTACATACCAATTGCTCTATTTACAGAATGAATTATTGCTTTGCAATGTGGCCTGCGCTGATATGAAACATCCTGACAGATTAAAACTGTGTGCCAGATCGGCATACAGTTTTAATCTGCAAGCAAGTTTCAGTTCCTCTAATGTTAATCTTAAAGTGTTTTTTCGGGAAATAGTGCTAAATCATGTTTAGAAGTCACAAAAAAGGCCAGGACAAGACTTAGACGCTATCCAGTAATTCATTGATTCATCGCGTTCCCTCGATCCCATCAAGCATAGGGATCTGAGCCAAGATCTAAAAAAACGCAATCAGATCTTAGAACCTTACTATGTGGTATGTGTTAACCATTATTTATGAATACTTAATGCTGTTGAGACATGTACCCGGTACTTTTAATTAAGTAAATCAGGAATGAATCTACTACTCTGAAAAGAGGTGCTAGCCCAGGAGTTATAGTAAATACTTGGTGTTTCCCTCTTATCGGTAACTTAATATTTATTCGGTTGTATTGCTATTCAATGTATTTAAATACTGATTCCTGTTTACAGTACATAACGACATGTCATACAGATTTATAAATAACACTGCTAATTGGAATTAAAGTAACAAAATGTTTCAGTTCTTTATTGTGGGTATTCAGACATTATTTGTAGAAAGATTGCCTCATGCGGTAGGTTTTCAATTTTCTTTCGAAGTGATTGGGATTCCTTTGCCCTTGCTTGATATCACATGGGAAGTTATCAAATAAGCGGCACAAGAGAACATATTTCTATTCTTGAGCTTAGATAAGGAGACAAAGCCCGCATGAATATTAATTTTGAGTACTATATTGTGATTCTGTGGAGCACAGATCCCTTGGACCCGCCTTTTTATCATCAGCTGAAAGCATTAGGGAGTAAATGTATTAGAATGTAAGTGTAAGGAATCCAATGTCCTTATAAGGCTTATGCATGATGTACGGTTATCTATTTTACACACTCTTTTTACTGCTTGCTTCTGCAGAAGAATCCTTGTATTTCTATGCACCTTACATACACTCATGCTCATAAATTAAGGATAATGCTGATACATAGTGAAACAACGTTCTGGTGGGCGGTTTGCGGGTTTAAATCACCTCGGCGTATGACCATGCGGTGAATTTTACCTGCGGTCGTCGATCGGTGGCGCTGGCATCAGTCCACATACACAGAGGTGTGTTGGTGCATGTCAGAGTACGGTGCAGCGAGTAAGTGTGCAGGCGTTTCCAGAGGTGCTAATGGTGACTGTTTATTGAAAATGGCTCAAAGAACACATATTGATGACGTTATGAGGGGTAGAATACTAGAGCGACTGGAGGCTGGTCAAACACAGCAGGTCGTAGCACGGGGCCCCCGTGTGCCACAAAGTGTGATCTCAAGATTATGGCAACGATTCCAGCAGACAGGAAACGTGTCCAGGCGCTACAGTACGGAACGTCCACAGTATACGACACTACAAGAAGACCGATATCTCACCATCAGCCACGGGGTACTGCAGGTAGCCTTGCTCGGGACCTTACCGCAGCTACTGGAACAGTTGTCTCCACACACACAGTCTACAGACGACTGAACAGACATGGTTTATTCGCCCGGAGACCTGAAAGGTGCATTTCACTGACTCCTGGTCACAGGAGAGCCCGTAAAGGCTGGTGTCAAGAACACAGTACATGGTGATTGGAACAGTGGTCACAGGTTATGTTCACGGAAGTGTCCAGGTATAGTCTGAACAGTGATTCTCACCGGGTTTTCATTTGGCGTGAACCAGGAACCAGATTCCAACCCCTTAATGTACGTGAAAGGAACCTGTATGAAAGTCTTGGTTTGATGGTGTGGGGTGGGATTAGGATTGGTGCACGTACACCCCTGCATGCCTTCGACAGAGGAACTGTAACAGGTAAGGTGTATAGGGACGTCATTTTGCACCAGTATGTCCGCCTTTTCAGGGGTGCAGGGGGTCCCACCTTCCTCCTGATGGATCATAACGCACGGTTCTGCCGAGCTGCCATCGTGGAGGAGTATCTTGAAACGGAAGATATCAGGCGAATGGAGTGGCGTGCCTGTTTTCCAGACCTAAACCCCATCGAGTACGTCGGATGCTCTCGGTCGACGTATCGCTGCACGTCTTCAAACCCCTAAGACACTCCAGGAGCTCCGGCAGGCACTGGTGCAAGACTGGGAGGCTGTACACCAGCAACCCCATATGCCAACCCGCTTTGCGTCATGTGTACGGGTGCATTGTGATCATGCGAAGGAAACAGTGGCGTTTTGTAGCACATGTGTTTCAGGACGGTTTTCGCTACTTATCACCAATACCGTGGAGTTACAGATCTGTGTCGTGTGTGTTCCCTATCTGCCTATGCTATTAGCGCCAGTTTTGTGTAATGCCACGTTTTGTGGCACCACATTTGCAACTATCCTTAATTTGTGAGCATGAGTGTATTTTATGTAGAGGTAACGAGAATTGCAAGTTGCAATGCCGTGTCGTTCTCCCGGGCTTCACACTAAAATGAAAGTGACATGTATAGTGTCCGAGTACTGCAAGCGCCTTGGGCCACACGGCCAGCTGCGTGGTCGTGCCACGTACCGTGGACGGTGACCGTGTAGAGCAGCGAGTCGCTGCCCAGGCGGTTCTCGGCTCGGCACGAGTAGTTGCCGGCGTCCGCCGGCTGCGCCCCCTCTATGTGCAGCGTCCACTCGTCGTCCACGTACAGCCGCTGCGACGCCTGCACCGGCCGCTCCCTGCAGGGAAACACACAACAGCGTATCCTCCCCATCTTCTCGTCAAGAGATGAACTCTAGCGCAGAAACACTGGTGTCCAAAATTAAAGTACAATCAGAAATTTTGTAAGGTTTCATTAATTTCGCCACAAAACAGTACATCGCCGGCCGGTGTGGCCGAGCGGTTCTAGGCGCTTCAGTCTTGAACCGCGCTACCGCTACGGTCGCAGGTTCGAATCCTGCCTCGGGCATGGGTGTGTGTGATGTCCTTAGGTTAGTTAGGTTTAAGTTATTCTAAGTTCTGGGGGAATGATGACATAAGATGTTAAGTCCCATAGTGCTCAGAGCCATTATTAAAACAGTACATCCACATCTACATCTACACGGATACACTGAAAATCAAATTTAAGTGCCTGCCAGAGGGTTCATCGAACCACCTTCACAATTCTCTATTATCCCAATCTCGTATAGCGCGCGGAAGGAATGAACACCTATATCTTTCCGTACGAGCTCTGATTTCCCTTATTTTATCGTGGTGATCGTTCCTCCCTATGTAGGTTGATGTTAACAAAATATTTTAGCATTCGGAGGAGAAAGTTAGTGATTGGAATTTAACGATATCCATCCCAAATCCTGTATCATTTCTGTGACACTCTCTCCCATATTTCGCGATAGTACAAAACGTGCTGCCTTTCTCAGAACTTTTTCGATGTACTCCGTCAGTCCAACCTGGTAAGAATCCCACACCGCGCAGCAGTATTCTAAAAGAGGACGGACAAGCGTAGAGTAGGCCGTCTCCGTAGTAGATCTGTTACGTTTTATAAGTGTCCTGCCAATAAAACGCAGCCTTTGGTGAGCCTTCCCCACAACATTTTCTATGTGTTCTTTCCAAATCGTTTATATAGATAAGGAACAGCAAAGGGCATATAACACTACCTTGGGGAACGCCTGAAATCACTTCTGTTTTACTCGATGACTTTCCGTCAATTACTACGAACTGTGACCCCTTTGACAGGAAATCGCAAATCCAGTCACATAACTGAGACGATATTACATAAGCACGCAATTTCACTACGAACCGCTTGTGTGGTACAGTGTCAAAAGCCTTCCGGAAATCCAGGAATACGGAATCGATCTCAAATCCCTTGTTAATAGCACTCAGCACTTCATGTGAATAAAGAGCTAGTTGTGTTTCACAGGAACGATGTTTTCTAAACCCATGTTGACTGTGTGTCAATAGAACGTTTCCTTCGACTTAATTCACAATGTTCGATCACAATACATGTTTTAGAATCCTGCTGCATATCGACGTTAATGATATGGGCCTGTAATTTAGTAGATTGCTCCTACTACCTTTCTTGAATATTGGTGTGACCTGTGCTACTTTCCAGTAGTTGGGTACGGAACTTTCGTCGAGCGAACGGTTGTATATGATTGTGATGTATGGAGCTAATGCATCAGCATACTCCAGAAGGAACCTAATTGATAGACAGTCTGGACCAGAAGACTTGCTTTCATTAAGTGATCTGAGTTGCTTCACTACTCCGAGGATATTTACTTATACGTTACTCATGTAGGCTGCTGTTCTCGATTAGAATTCTGGAATATTTACTTCTTCTTCTTTTGCGAAGGCATTTCGGAAGGCTGCGTTTAGTAACTCTGCTTTGGCACCACTGTCTTCGATAGTATCTCCATTATTATCGCGCAGAAAGGGCATTGATTGTTTCTTGCCACTGACATACTTCACAAACAGGTGATAGTAAAGTTTACGTGTCATGTACACTACTGGCCATTAAAATTACTACATCAAATGCAGATGATAAACGAGTATTCATTGGACAAATAAAATGTACTAGAACTGACATGTGATTACATTTTCACGCAAATTGGGTACAGATATCCTGAGAAATCAGTACCCAGAACAACCATCTCTGGCTGTAATAACGGCCTTGATACACCTGGGCATTGAGTCAAACAGAGCTGGGATGGCGTATACAGGTACAGCTGTCCATGCAGCTTCAACACGATTCCACAGTTCATCAAGAGTAGTGACTGGCTTATTGTGGCGAGCCAGTTGTTCGGCCACCATTGACCAGACATTTTCAATTGGTGAGAGATCTGGAGAATGTGCTGACCAGGGCAGCAGTCGAACATTTTCTGTATCCAGAAAGGCCCGTACGGGACCTGCAACATGCGGACGTGCATTATCTTGCTGAAATGTAGGGTTTTGCAGGCATAGAATGAAGGGTAGATGCACGGGTCGTAACACATCTGAAATGTAACGTGCACTCTTCAAAGTGCTGTCAATGCGAACAAGAGGTGACTGAGACGAGTGACCAATGGCACCTCGTACCATCACCCAAGTTGATACGCCAGTTGATACGCCAGTATGGCGATGACGAATACACGCTTCCAACGTGCGTTCACCGCGATGTCGCCAAACACGGATGCGACCATCATGATGCTGTAAACATAACCTGGATTCATCCGAAAAAATGACGTTTTGCCATTCGTGCACCCAGGTTCGTTGTTGAGTACACCATCGCAGGCGCTCCTGTCTTTGATGCGGTGTCAAGGGCAACCGCAGCCATGGTCTCCGAGCTGATAGTCCATGCTACTGCAAACGTCGTCGAACTGTTCGTGCAGATTGTTGGTGTCTTGTAAACGTCCCAATCTGTTGACTCAGGGACGGAGACGTTGCAGCCAAGTGGATAAGATGCCTGTCATCTCGACTGCTAGTGATACGAGGCCTGAACCCACCAATTCCATATTGTGCTAACAGTCATTGGATCTCGACCAACGTGAACAGCAATGTCGCGATACGATAAACCGCAATCGCGATAGGCTACAATCCGACCTTTATCAAAGTCGGAAACGTGGTGGTACGCATTTCTCCTCCTTACACGAGGCATCACAACGACGTTTCACCGGGCAACGCCGGTCAACTGCTGTTTGTGTATGAGATATCGGTTAGAAACTTTCCTCATGTCAGCACGTTGCAGGTGTCCCCACCGGCGCGAACATTGTGTGAATGCTCGGGAAAGCTAATCATTTGCACATCAGAGCATCTTCTTCCTGCCGATTAAATTTCGCGTCTGTAGCACATCATCTTCGTGGTGTAGCAATTTTAATGGCCAATAGTGTCATGGGAACCAGCCCAGTATTTACTTAGCTCGGTGTGGGTAACTGCCTAAAGGCAGTATCCAGGCTGTGCGGTATGCCGGCCTGTATTCATCCGCCGGTTGAATTCGATCCGGGG
Organism: Schistocerca piceifrons; assembly: GCF_021461385.2. Lineage (NCBI taxonomy): Eukaryota > Metazoa > Arthropoda > Insecta > Orthoptera > Acrididae > Schistocerca > Schistocerca piceifrons. The sequence continues at coordinate 892,599,451 of NC_060139.1, forward strand.
CCGCCACGCATCTCCGAACCCCGGAAGCGGCCTATTACCGTGGTCGGATGTCCAGGACGGTATTACGTGATCAGACTGTACATCACTAAACTGCGTGCTAGTACTTTCTTCTGCCGAGCCCTTCAGTTATAAAAATAGATATGCCAGCACTGTTACAGTACCTAGGCAACAGGTCGTCAGTCAGTGGCAGCGGGCTTACCCGTGAGTCCAGACGATGGCGGGCCGAGGTCTGCCCACGGTGAGGCAGGGCAGGCTGAGGCGGGAGCCTCGCGCCGCGTGCACCACGCCGCCGAAAGATGCGACACGCGCCGGCACCTAGACAATACAGCAGCCACGCAACATAGTGAACATCAAGAGGAAAGGCTAGTCACAGCGCTGCTAACCACAAACTAATATCAAGAGTAACATCACATATCGGCACTACCGTATGTTGTTATGTTATCTTATTTTAACCGGGGACCTATGGTAGAAGCGATGGTGGGTACACGTCCCCGCCGCAGCCGCAGTGGTCCGCAAACCCACGACGACTACTGCAGTCCACTTGACCCCTCCGCCGCCCCACACCGAATCCAGGGTTATTGTGCGGTTCGGACCCCCCAAGGAACGTCTCACACCAGATGAGTGTAACCCCAAATGTTTGCGTGGTAGAGTAATGGTGGTGTAGACGTACGTGGAGAACTTGTTTGCGCAGCAATCCCTGGCATAGTGTAGCTGAGGCGGAATAAGGGGAACCAGCCCGCATTTGCCGAGGCAGATGGAAAACCGCCTAAAAACCATCCACAGACTGGCTGCCTCACTGGACCTCGACACAAATCCGCCGGGCGGTTTCGTGCCGGGGTCCGGCGCTCCTTCTGCCCGGAAAGCTGTGCGTTGGACCGCACGGCCAACCGGGCGCGCAACTCGGTACTACGTGAGCGCATAATCGTATTTACACTTTGTGAACGATTATCCGTATAACTGAACTGTTAGTCATCGTGACGCAGATGAAGGTTGCCTGCCTCTTTCTTCTACAGGCAACAAGTCTAATTGCCACTTCTTCATATAATATAGTCCAAATTTAAGAAAAATTAAAAAGCTGCCATTGTGTACTCATTATCAGATACACTCCTGGGTTAAAAGTTGAACACAGTGGATCAAATATTTCAGTTACAAACTGTGTAGATGTTACGAGACAGGGTAACTCATGGCGCTCAAATTACCCAGATTATATTCATCCAGTATCTGTGAATGAGAACACTTAGCACCATCCAGTAAACTTCACACATAATTTCAAACCGTTTTTACACTTTAGCTCGCTGAAACCTTTCGCAAAATGATAAAACACTTTTCTGATTCTAATTTGTTAGAACAGTGAATAGGCTTCCATAAAGGAAAATCCTATGCCAACGATGTTATCACACTAATACTAATTGTACAAACAGGACAAAAATTTAGTTAGGAAACATATATAGCATTTATTATTCATAAAAAATTCTGGTCAGTAATGGAGAAAAGAGGTTACTCCAGACAGCTGATAAAAGTGTGCCAAGACTTATATAAAAACATCAAATAAAAATAGGCTCTGCAAGAAGCTGACACCACATGTAGAAATAAACCAGGAAGTTAGACAAGGATGTAGTATGTCACCAACAGCGTTCAACGTGTACATCGACGATCTGGTCGGGCAATGGATGAGTGACAGAATACCTCAAGGTATAACAATCGGAATAGGCAAATCTATAAATAAAATGCTTTTTGCCCGACGACCAGGTAGACGTAAAGGGCAGTGAAGTCAAACTACAAATAACGGTACTTGTATTAAACAATATAAGCCTAAATTAAAACCTAAAGTTATTGACAACTAAAACAAAAACAACTGCTTTCTTAGGAAAACACCTATAAGGACCAAGATTATCATCAATAACATAATAACAGAACAGATGTTCCGTTTCCAGTATCCAGGCTGTGACATGTGGAGCAGATAGTTGGACATGAGACCAAAATATCTAAGTTAATTTGTAACATCATAAATTAAGTTCATTGATCAGTAAAATGCTGCACAAGAGAAGACAAATTAAGAAACGATGGTACAGGAAAACAAGTGGGGATACAGCCATTAACGGATAAACTAATCCAACGAAAGTAGGCTTAGAAAGAGTCCCTACTGCGTATATCACATCAGGCATACAATCCAGTTGGAAGAAGGAGTGCCGGCCGTTGTGGCCGAGCGTTTGTAGTCGCTTCAGTATAGAACCGCGCTGCTGCCACGGTCGCAGGTTCGAATCCTGCCTCGAGCACGGATGTGTGTGATGTCCGTAGGTTAGTTAGGTTTAAGTAGTTCTAAATGTAGGGGACAGATGACCTCAGATGTTAAGTGCCATAGTGCTCAGAGCCATTTGAACCATTTTTCAAGAAGGAGTGTGGAAATATTTAGGAAGAGATGGTGAGGCCGGAATAGACCACATGGCTGAGCCCTGCATTGGCATAAAAAGGAGGAAGAAGTTATCACTACCTACAATTTCGTCGTTCATGCAGTAAAACTTCAGCCTCAGAGAACACGTTTTAATTTATTACTGGCTTACTACGTACTAACTGCACTCCAAAATTATGTCATTATATGTCACAGATTTCTCGAAATATGACGTTATAAACGTTGAGGAAAATGAAAAATTAACTTTTCTTTTTCTTCGTCTCTAGGCTTTCTTCCTGTAAGTGTTACTAAAATTAAAAGAAAAACTAAAGGAAATACGAAGATATGGAAATGTATATAACTAAGCTTTGACTTTTTGAGTGGGGTACCGCTAAATAAACCGCAATTAATGAGACCAGCATAATCAGGGTTTAGCTTTTTCAACCATTACGATTTTACATATTTAACGTCAAATATTTAACTCAACCACTCATTTGTAGAGTAACCAGACCATTTAAGCTGTTTTATGCGTATGAGTTCGATTCCTTAAAGAACTTGGGTTGTCGGGTTACTGGTACAATATCTAGGCTGCTATTAGTGTTCGTCTTCGTCATCCATACCAAAACGCTGGGACAAGTGCAGCAGCAAATTACAGAATAACTTAAAGTATTCTCTAAAATATCTACACAGGGTATTACAATCAGCGAGTATTTAGTAGGGTGAAAGTACACGATAACAGATACGAAAAAATCCCAGGAAACATATCCCTGCAAAAGAGTCGTTTGCGAAGGGTATTACAAACAGCGAATATTTAATAGGGTGAAAGTATACAATAAAAGATACGAATAAATCCCAGTAAACATATCCCTGCAAACGGGTCGTTTGCGATTTAATTGCCACTGACTTAAAACTGAAAATTTCCGTGTGTTTGTCATACATTCATTTCTTCCCTGATTTTGTGGAGAACCTCCTCACCAGGACACCTAATTTTCAATATTATTCTATAGCACGGCATTTAAAAAACTTCAAATTTCTTGTGTTTCGCTTTCCCCACAATCCATGATCCGCTGCTACACCATGGTTTGATCCAGATGCACATTCTCACAATTTCTTCACCAAATTATTGCGTATGTTCCATACTAGTAGACTTATTTTGGCTGGGAATGCCCTAATGGCCTGTGCTAGGCCGATTTTTATGACGTTGCTTCGTTTTGATAAGTTTCTCGATTTTCTCATTCCTGCTACTTTCGTTGTACTTCTTTTTAATGTCAGTCCATATTCTGTACTCATTAGACTGTTCACCGCATTCCATAGCTCTTGTAATTCTTCTTCACCTTACTTGAGGATAGAAATGTCATCAGCAAATCTTATCACTGATAGGCTTTCACGCCGATTTTTAAATCCGCTGTTGAACAGTTCTTTTATTACCGTCTGTCCCTACAGCTTATCACTATCTCTGTCACAATTTCGAACATCTTGCAATTGTTTATATTGTCGAACTCCTTTTTTTCCATACCGACGAATCCAATGAACCTGCCTTCATTTTGCATCAGTCTTGCTACCATTATCAAGCGCAAATCCAGAAATACCTCTTTGGTGTTGTTACCTTTCCTAAAGCCAACAGTTCGTAATCTACCAAATCTTCAAGTATACTGTTCACTCTTCTGTATATTATTCATGTCAGCAACATAAATACATGAGCTATTATACTGACTGTGTTTCAGTTCTCCCGCTTATCTGCTCTTGCTGTAATCGGAATGGTGTGGAGCTTCCGTTCCTTTCTTTTAATTACACTGAAGGTGGTTTCGACTTTTCTATATGTTCAGTCAGTCTTTCGGACCATTTCTTCATATTTTTCCAGGAGACATTTCATCCGGCTTCCCTGATATTCCTGTTTATTTCGTTCCTAAGTAATTTATGTTCCTGCATTACTGTCATTCCCTGAACATTTTAGTGCTTCCTTCTTTCTTCGATGTACTGAATTATTACCTTCCCTTTACCTGCGTCTGTCCGTCCAACATCTGTGAGTGCCCTTTTTATAGATGTCCAATTTTCTTCAGCTGAACTCCGTCGTGAGGTATTTCTTATCGCAGTATCGACATATTTCGTAAACTTCAAAAGCGTCTCATCATTCCTAAGAACATCAGTATTCCACTTACTTTCACACTGATTCTTCCAAACAATACTGTCAGTCTTCAGTCTACACTTCACATTACTGAATTGTGAGCTGAGCCTATATCTGCTGCTGGGCACGCCTTAGATTCTAATATCTGATTTTGGAAGATGTACCTGACCATAGTGCAATCCTGCTGGAATCTTCACATGTCTCTGGGCCTATCACAAGTACACATCCTCTTCTTGTAATTCTTGAACAGAGTATTCGCTATGACTAGCTGAAGTTTATTGCAGAAAGCAATTAGAGTTTCTGTTCTCTCATTCCTACTACCACTCTTTCTTAGCTCCTTCCCCTGCATCCGCATTCCAGCTCCCGTGGTTATTAGATTCTCATCTCTTTTTTGTAATGAATTAATCGTTGATTGTCTTTACATATTTTATGTATCTTTTAATGCCTTTTCTATTGTTGTCACGCGTTGGTTTGGTATTCCGATGAGAACAGCCCTATCACTGAGCAGTTGTCAGTAATTAAGCCTCTGTCGTACTTTCCTGTTCACAATGAATCTTACTCACGTAATATTATCCGCTGCTGTTGATAAGACGCTATATTCGTCTGACCAGAAATCCTTACCTTCTTTCTGTTTCACTTTATGAAGTTAACTGTATCTAGATTAAGCCTTAGCATTCCTCTTTTCCCATTTTTTTCTGTCACCTTCATACTTCTTATATTGCTCGGTACGTCTAGTGGAATGTTACCCTTTCATTAGTTCAATTAGTTCATACATTTTTTTCTCTTGGTCACCTCCCGGAGATCCGAACTGGGGAGTAATGATGAATATTTTGCCAGTGCAGAGATTGTTATCAGTTCATCTCTTAAAGTACAGACCACATATCCTGTGGATAGACCTGATGTATCTTTAGTGCAGTGGTTTGCTATGCCTTGGTCATCCTCATGTCCTGTATCATAGCTGATTCCTCTGGACTTTAGGGGTAGTTTACCACCCCAATGGCAAAGAAGTTCCCAGATCCTCCGTCGACTCCTCCTCCCTGTTTCATAAGACCGTTGGCTGGACGAGATCGAGTTCCTATGCCGGAAATCTTCAGCCACCAATGGTGAGGGTTTTTATACAAAAATTTTTCAATTGGTAATTATGGTCCACTGGTTCACCATGTCCTAGCTCACAAGGAGAACACGGCAAGTGCCTTAACCAGATTTCCCGCAAACTTCGCTCAATGGGAATGGGGTCAAAATAAGCGAACACGTATGTCAGCCTATCCGTAGATATTCGGTCTAATCTGAGAAAAATCCGGTCGAAATTTTCGAACTATTTTATATGTCTCTTAGCAAGTGCCGGCCGGGATGGCCGAGCGGTTCTAGGCGCTACAGTCTGGAACCACGCGACCGCTGCGGTCGTAGGTTCGAATCCTGCCTCGGGCATGGATGTGTGTGATGTCCTTAGGTTAGTCAGGTTTAAGTAGTTCTAAGTTCTAAGGGACTGATGACCACAGCAGTTAAGTCCCATAGTGCTCAGACCCATTTGAACCATTTTTTTCTTAGCAGGTACATAGTTCAACTGGGGCAGTGGCACGGTGACCTTACGATTTTGCACCATGTGTTCGAAACTTAATTATTATTTTAATATTTCATTTATTTACCCATGTCCGTAGAAAATTACTACAAAAATGTTTTCCTATGTGTACTGAAATACTGTTTTTCGTCATTCGTATACTAGTTACACTACTGGCCATTAAAATTGCTGCACCAAGAAGAAAAGCAGATGATAAACGGGTATTCATTGGACAAATATATTGTACTAGACCTGACATGTGATTACATTTTCACGCTATTTGGGTTCATAGATCCTGACAAATCAGCACCCAGAACAACCACCTCTGGCCGTAATAACGGCCTTGACACACCTGGCATTGAGTCAAACAGAGCTTGGATGGCGTGTACAGATACAGCTGCCCATGCAGCTTCAACACGATACCACAGTTCATCAAGAGTAGTGACTGGCGTATTGGGACGAGCCATTTGCTCGACCACCATTGACCAGATGTTTTCAGTTGGTGAGAGATCTGGAGAATGTGCTGGCCAGGGCAGCAATCGAAAATTTCCTTTATCCAGAAAGTCCCGTATAGGATCTGCAACATGCTGTCGTGCATTATCCTGCTGAAATGTAGGGTTTCGCAGGGATCGAATGAAGGGTAGAGCCACGGGTCGTCACACATCTGAAATGTAACGTCCATTGTTCAAAGTGCCGTCAATGCGAACAAGAGGTGACCGAGATGTGTAACCAATGGCACCCCATACCATAACGCCGGGTGATACGCCAGTATGGCGATGACGAATACGCGCTTCCAATGTGCGTTCACCGCGATGTCGCCAAACACGGATGGTACCATCATGATGCGGTAAACAGAACCAGGATTCATCGGAAGAAATGACGTTCTGCCATTCGTGGACCCAGGTTCGTCTTTGAGTACACCATCGCAGGTGCTCCTGTCTGTGATGCACCATCAAGGGTAACCGCAGTTATGGTCTTCGAGCTGATAGTCCATGCTGCTGCAAACGTCGTCGAACTGGTCGTGCAGATGGTTGTCGCCTTGCAAACGTCCCCAGCTGTTGACTCAGGGATCGAGACGTGGCTGCACGATCCGTTACAGCCATGCGGATAAGATGCCTGCCATCCCGACTGCTAGTGATACGAGGCCGTTGGGATACAGCACGGCGTTCCGTATTACCCTCCTGAAACCACCGATTCCATATTCTGCTAACAGTCATTGGATCTCGACCAGCGAGAGCAGCAATGTCGCGATACGATAAACCGCAATCGGGATAGGCTACAATCCGACCTTTATCAAAGTCGGAAATGTGATGATACGCATTTCTTCTCCTTACACGAGGCATCACATCAACGTTTCACCAGGCAACGCCGGTCAGCAGCTGTTTGCAAGCCGGCTGGGTTGGCCGAGCGGTTCTAGGCGCTACAGTCTGGAACTGCGCGACCCCTACGGTCGCAGGTTAGAATCCTGCCTCGGGCATGGCTGTGTGTGATGACCTTAGGTTAGTTAGGTTTATGTAGTTCTAAGTCCTAGGGGACTGATTACCTCAGAAGTTAAGTCCCATAGTGCTCAGAGCGGTTTTTTTTTTATCTTGCTGTTTGTATATCGGTTGGAAACATTCCTCATGTCAGCACGTTGTACGTGTCGCCACCGGCCCCAACCTTGTGTGAATGCTCCGAAAAGCTAATCATTTGCATATCACAGCTTCTTCTTCCTGTCGGTTAAATTTCGCGTCTCTAGCACGTCATCTTCTTGGTGTAGCAATTTTAATGGCCCGTAGTGTACATGTTTGGCGAATAAATTAAAACTGAAACAGAAAAAAAATAAATAAATGACTGAAAAAATAGTTTGAAATTGTTTCCGGTGAAATTCCAGTAGAGTAACTTGATTCATAATCAATTGCAAGTGAAAGTTTTCGGTGAAGTCATTCATTGTGCATGGTCTGCCGCATAATTACTGGCAAGACGTGAAATCTTCAGCAGTTTTAATGACATTTCTTAACCGAGTGAGTTTCATACGATGAAATGTTCATGTGGTGAACCTGCTTTCACACGATGTTCGTGGTGTTCGGAACTTCTATATTTTGAAAGTTTCTACGATCGGTATAATTAAAGTGAATGCACCAGATATTCCTAAAGAATAAACAAAAGAAGAATTAAGAATTAATGCAAGAATTGATTTAACAATGAATATGAGAATTTAAAAAGGCACACGTGTAGAATATAATAAATGAATGATAGCTACCGCGAAACCTAGCTGTAGCTTTACAGCCAATATAATGGCCTTTTATCCTCTAACTAGATACGAATCAGTCTTGTAGTAGCCTTCTACGAACATGGATAGATAAATGAAAGAAGAAACAATAATCGGGTTTAGAATACAGGACGCAGAAGTCATAGGCCTAGAAGCCAACCTCTGTGCTTGCCCTTCATATATACAGTCAAGCTCAAAAAGACATATAAAGTACCTCAAAAACTTTGAAAGTCGTTTCCTTAGAAACGGTCGAGTATCTATTGATATACCGAGACACGTGTTCACTTGTTTTGATCCCTCTTCCACTGATCAAAGTTTCTAAGAAATCGGTCTATGGCACTTGCCGTGTTCTCCTCGCTACTACTGTACCACGGTACTTGTTGCAGTTTGTTCTACAGTTGTATTTGATAAGGAAAATGTTCCACGTGTCGCTTTTGACATTCGATAAAATACAATGAACGCCTCTGCTTTGAATTACGAATTCTTTCTTACACCTCTCAATAATCTCGTAAATCTTGATAACACGGAAGTTCGCTGCTCCAGAGCTCGAATCGTGTCAATGGCTGTGCTACACTCGGAAAACCCGAGGCAAAAAATTGCAGCGTATGCAGCTCAGGTGATTAGCTCCACATAGCTATCCTTGGTCATATTCACGCCTTATAAGTCGTCTCATATCGGTGGAAAAATGTGCCTGTGTCCCAATATGTATTCCCCACATGGGGGCCTACCGCGAAACTGGAGCTCATTTAGATGGGCGACCTAAGCAGAAAGATTTCAAAAACATGTGTACTGGTTACGACAATCTTTCATACTTTAACAGGATGCTTAACACATCTCGTCTTTCGTGAAGTATGTAAGAACTCTATACAACAATACATTAAAGTAATTAACATAACACTTATTGTTTCCTATAAACACCCGAAAAGAAAAATTGAATAAAAAGGTGATGCCGTAATGAAATGTTAAATGTATATGTATCTCTTTGCAAGAAGCCTATGTTATATCGATATTGTATGTATATCTTCGTACTGAGTTCAGTTATATCGGTGGAATTCTAAGCATTTCCTTAGAGGGAGTCTTTAGTGGCAAGATTATGAAAACATTGTTGTTGTTGTGATCTTCAGTCCTGAGACTCGTTTGATGCAGCTCTACAGGCTGCTTGATCTCCCAGTACCTACTGCAGCCTACATCCTTCTGAATCTGCTTAGTGTATTCATCTCTTGGTCGCCCTCTACGATTTTTACCCTCCACGCTCCCCTCCAATACTAAATTGGTGATCCTTTCTTCTAGTCAAGTTGTGCCACGAAATCCTCTTTTCTCCAATTCTATTCAATACCTCCTCATTAGTTATGTGATCTATCCATCTAATCTTCAGCATTCTTCTACAGCAACACATTTCGAAAGATTCTATTCTCTTCTTGTCCGAACTATTTATCGTCCATGTTTCACTTCCATGCATGGCTACACTCCATACAAATACTTTCAGAAACGACTTCCTGACACTTAAATCAATACTCGACGTTAACAAATTCCTCTTCCTCAGAAACGCTTTCCTTGCCATTGCCAGTCTACATTTTATATCCTCTCTACTTCGACCATCATCAGTTATTTTGCTCCCGAAATAGTAAAACTCCTTTACTACTTTATGTGTCTCATTCCCTAATCTAATTCCCTCAGCATCGCCTGAGTTAGCTTGACTACATTCTGTTGCCCTCGTTTTGATTTTGTTGGTGTTCATCTTATATCCTCCTTAAAGACACTGCCCATTCCGTTCAACATGAAAACATAATAAAATTTTAACTTCCACCATACCAAGATCTGCGTACGTTGGTTGCGTTTGTCTACATTTATATATAGATAGCCTCAGTCGCCCCTAATCGAGATAAAAGGATCAAAGTCGTTGAGATAGCACTTCAGTCGAATAGGCATACGACTACTTAGGAGTAAAGCCGCAAACTCCACTGAAGAACACCAATTGTATATATAACATCAATCATACCTGTTGTGGCTGAGTACAAAGTACGGATCTAATGTACCTAGTGGAAAATGAAATCTGATACTTGGCATCACACTCAACACAGGAAGACATAAGACAGGGCAGAGGACACAGTGAAATGTTTCCCGTGCGCCTGCGCTCTGCAGCCTCTTTCCGAGACGCGGCTCACCTGGTCCGAGGGCGCCTGCACGACGGGCCGGCTGGGGGCGCCCTCCCCTGCCGCTGTGGCGGCCGTCACCCTCATCTCGTAGCGGTGCAGCGGCGCCAGGTGCGACAGCCCGTAGTGCGTCTGGCCCGCCGGCGCCTCGAACTCGTCCCGGTGCTGGGGCAGCAACGGAAACCATTTAAGACCGGGTAGCTCCGGAAACAGTTTCGGTCACAAGACTATGAAAACAAAACTGACTAATACAGTGATTGAAGAGTGTAAAACAAACTGTAACGATTGTGGACTAGTTCACATACCACAATAGGGAGGGAGTTCGAGGCACGTTTGTGTGATCATTTCGATGATGCAAGCAGTAGCGCATTAGGAAAACCCTTGAACCCAGAAGCATAGGTCACATAACTGGAAGCACTGAAACGCTGCACAGGACTCCAAACGAACGTGCTTTAAACACTCTGGACGACTTCGAAATTTTTACGCAGAAAAGTAGGGATCCATAGAAATTTCTGAACTAAAAAGTGAACTCAGTTTTAAGAGGCTCTTTGTAATTTTTCGAGAAGTGCACTGAGTATTAGTTACTGAGTCCGCTCCCGAAAATCATGCGCCACACCTTCCCACCTGTCCGCTGGGTCGGCGGAGCCATAAAACAACCAAGATACAAATAGCCCAGTGCCATGTTACGGTACGGAAGCAGTAAACGAAAGTAGGGCTCCTAGTGTCTTGACAGTGCGCTTCGAATAAGGGAAGATGTTGTTGTGGTCTTCAGTCCAGAGACTGGTTTGATGCAGCTCTCCATGCTACCCTATCCTGTGCAAGCTCTTCATCTCCCAGTAGTTACTGCAACCTACATCCTTCTGAATCTGCTTAGTGTATTCATCTCTTGGTCTCCCTCTACGACTTTTACCCTCCACGCTGCCCTCCAACACTAAATTGGTGATCCCTTGATGCCTCAGAACGTGTCCTACCAACCGATCCCTTCTTCTAATCAAGTTGTGCTACAAACTCCTCTTCTCCCCAATTCTATTCAATACCTCCTCATTAGTTATGTGATCTACCCATCTAATCTTCAGCATTCTTCTGTAGCACCACATTTCGAAAGCTTCTATTCTCTTTTTGTCCGAACTATTTATCGTCCATGTTTCACTTCCGTACATGGCTACACTCCATACAAATACTCTCTGAAACGACTTCCTGGCACTTAAATCTGTACTCGATGTTAAGAAATTTCTCTTCTTCAGAACCGCTTTCCTTGACATTGCCAGTCTACATTTTATATCCTCTCTACTTCGACCATCATCAGTTATTTTGCAACCCAAATAGCGAAACTTCTTTACTGCTTTAAGTGTCTCATTCCCTAATCTAATTCCCTCAACATCACCCGAGTTAACTCGTCTACGTTCCATTATCCTCGTTTTGATATTGTTGATGTTCATCTTATATCCTCCTTTCAAGACACTGTCCATTCCGATCAACTGCTCTTCCAAGTCCTTTGCTGTCTCTGACAGAATTACAGTGTCATCAGCAAACCTCAAAGTTTTAATTTCTTCTTCACGGATTTTAATACCTACTCCGAATTTTTCTTTTGTTTCCTTTATTGCTTTCTCAATATACAGATTGAATAACATCGGGGAGAGGCTACAACCCTGCCTCACTCCCTTCCCAACCACTGCTTCCCTTTCATGTCCCTCGACTCTTATAACTGCCATCTGGTTTCTGTACAAGTTGTAAATAGCCTGTCGCTCCCTGTATTTTACCCCTGCCACATTCAGAATTTGAAAGAGAGTATTCAAGTCAACATTGTCAAATGCTTTCTCTAAGTCTAAAAATGCTAGAAACGTAGGTTTGGCTTTCCTTAATCTAGCTTCTAAGATAAGTCGTAGGCTCAGTATTGCCTCACGTGCTCCATTATTTCTACGGAATCCAAACTGATCCACCCTGAGGTCGACTTTTACCAGATTTTCCATTCGTCTGTAAAGAATTCGCGTTAGTATTTTGCAGCCGTGACTTATTAAACTGATAGTTCGGTAATTTTCACATCTGTCAACACCTGCTTTCTTTGGGATTGGAATTATTTTATTCTTCTTGAAGTCTGAGGGTAATTCGCCTGTCTCATACATTTTGCTCACCAGAAGGCAGAGCTTTGTCAGGACTGGCTCTCCCAAGGCTGTCAATAGTTCTAATGGAATGTTAGCTATTCTCGAGGCCTTGGTTCGACTTAAGTTTTTTCAGTGCCCTGTCAAACTCTTCACGCAGTATCATAACTCCCATTTCATTTTCATCTACATCCTCTTCCATTTCCATAATATTGCCCTCAAGTACCTCGCCTTTGTATAGTCCCACTATATACTCCTTCCACCTTTCTGCCTTCCCTTCTTTGCTTAGAACTGTGTTTCCATCTGAGCTGTTGATTTTCATACAAGTGGTTCTCTTTTCTGGCGCGAAAATCTGTATTCTAGCTTTGTGAAATACAAAGATTAGAAGATAAGAGTTTAAATTATGCTTACCGGTGTCCCTCAAAGTCCAATTGTAAAGTGCAAGCCTGGAAAAGTTTTTGTTACCTTGTAAACTAATATATTCCCAAAATCTCAGTTTAAAAAATTTGATTAACTTCTCGTAGCGGGGGTTCACAGTCACGTAAAATTTTGTAAATGAAATTGCGGTCACCTTTTAACTGTATCATTATATATTTGTAAAGTCTAGTGCCGCAATTTCGACTCTGTGGGTGTTATTAAGTGGAAAAAATAGTGCTTTAGTTCACGTCAAAATCACATAATATAGAGGCTGGCTTCATTGCAGATGATTACGAGTTCTTGTGTTTTCTTCGGTCTCTGAATGAAGTTGTAAGTACGTAGTTCATATTCTGTGTGATTTTTCCTCACGCCCGTTACACTGAGGGACATAAATGATTCCACATTTGTTTTTATTACATTTAAAATAAAAGCTGGTTTAGTTGCATGTTGTTCTGTAGACTCACGTACATTTGTTCCTGCTTAATAGTCCGTCAGCTAGTCTGTCGATTTAAAAGCAATGTATGTATATTGCTCGTATTCTACTTTATTTTTGTTCCCTTCCGTAATGAAAACTCTGGAATTTTCACTGGAATGCAAGGTTTATTCTTTTTCATTGATTTTTCCTACAATATATATTTTGTAGTATCTGTTAATAACGCGTGACCACATTCACAGAATTACTGTTGCATTTTTAGCAACTGCTAGAACGAACGCTCTAGTCTCTAAGCAAAGCGTACTATGTGGTATGAACTAACACCATTCAAAGCAGAATTTCATACTCATTCCGTAGCAAAAAGTTGAGTACCAATTCTTTCAATAGCTGCTAACATGGGGTTCTTAAATTCGAGAATGTACGGAAAACGGATGCAAACAATATGAAGTAGACTATGCATAAAATACTCACAAACGTATTCTAATCGAGCACATAAAAGACACGGATTCCTTAGCAGGAACAAACACACAGAAATCCACTGAACATCATGCAAGGAAACCAGCTTCTGTTTCACAAGAAACAAGAACAAAAATAGAATCATGTACCCCACGGAATATTGCAAAAGTAAGAAAAAATGAGGCAGACTAGAGCCAACATAATTGCAATGTGATTAAAAAATGCAGTACAGATGCACAATGCGATGAAACCAGCTTCTATGTAAAAAATATGAAAAGAAATATGGAAGGCTTTTAAGCATCCAGTAGGAAAATGATACGAGAAAGATCTGTTTAACGCTTGTGTCCACATTGGGTGACCTTTACAAGTATTAAAACCAATTTTTCAGGTGTACTTAAACTATGTACACAAGCCGCACTATTCCTCATTTGCATCTTTATAAGTGTCCTAATACAAGCAAAGTTAAATACTTTCAAAGAAGAGCATTTAAATGGGAACTAACATAATGCACTCTATAATCTGCATTCGGGTTACCCAGGTAACGACGTATCTTCGTTGTAACAAGCGTGAAGGGCACAAATAAAATATTTTACTTTATTTATTGAATGAATACTATTACTGTTAGTTAGACAACCGAGTAATAATACAACAGAGATAGTGATAATATGTGCAAAATATGTCAGTTTTTTGCTACAGGTGACACACTAAATTACTTAATATTATTTAGCTACAAAATGTTGCTGCTCATTACAATGGAAAAATAAACCTGAAATTTTATTTATTCACAAAGTCCAAACACAGATGTAATGATATGCTCATCACTTATTGATTTCTTACATTTCTTGCAACATTATCTTGTTTCCCTCTTCCTTGTTTGGATTCAGATTTGCAAATCTTCAAAAACCAGAACTGTAGCTCCACCTGTCGTGTACTCAGTACCTGATTTCAAGGAAAATTTTCTCAGGCAATTAGGTTTTGATGATCTAGAGATGATGAAAGGAATTGCGAAGTGTTTTCCCAGATTCAGTAGAAGCATTCTGCCTCTACGAGTCATTTTTTGCTTCAGGCCTGTTTTCTTTGTAGATAAAGTATGCCGCTATGTAAGCAATATGCAGAATGTTGTGGCCATCTTTGTGTCCTCCTTTTTACACTGTAATAAAAACACAGCTTGTCCACATTATCAATTCCCCCTTTTGTGCTATTGTAATAATGTATAATAACTGGCTTTGAAAGAGGCTCAGAGGTGGATGTATCATAATGCATTGTGGGTAACATTAGAACTACTTTCTTCTTCTGTGGAACATATGAACACAGAAAAATCTTATCTTCACTGAATGCAAATGTAGATGAGAGTTCATGGCGTAAAGAGGAAGCCTGCGTTTCTGACGGTATATTGGGCTTGTTTCTTTTCACAGTACCAACAATGGAGAAACGCAAGTCATCAACAGCCTTGGCTAATGGTACCTTTTACTACCCTCTCCCCTTGATTAGTTTCTCTTTCGGAAGAGGATTTACCTGTATAAATTTTGCCAGTTATTAGATAAGAATTTCGCGAGTCACAAACCCACCAAAACTACAAACCGTATTTGGCTGGCTTTGAGGTCACATATTGAGCAAATCTTGTCATTACTTTATAGGGAAATAGCTTCTCGTCATCAGTGAGGCAATTAGAAAGCACACAGTTTTACAAAGATCTGAACTTAGCATTTCAAATATGCCAGACATTGCAGCAGCTTGATCGCTTTTCAGACGTTCAGCCGTAGTGTTCACATTGTCAAATCTTATAAATCTGCTTATCTGCCAATAAATGTCGAGGGATAATCTTGCGCGATTCAGTGGGAGTGCATGTGTACTCCACATTTCCTTTGTACGTTCAGTGTTAGAGAATCGTACTTCAGCTGTAACCAGCATACAAGGATACGTATCAAATTCTTCAGTTGTTGATGGCTTCAACACTTTCATTGCTCCTTCTGAATCGATGTTATAATTTGTGAATACCTGATTTTCCTTCCCGCGGGTATCACGTACTATAATATATCACACGTTTCTCTGTAAATATGCTCAAGGTTTCTTTGATAGAAAAATGTTTTGTTGTACGTGCTGGAACAGCCATTTCATGCAAAATATTATACTTCAGCAACTTTCTTGTCCCAAAAGGTTCCTTATGCCATTTAGTTCCACCTTAACGATCTATAATGCCTGCGAAAGACACAATCGCATCACCGTTTTCGTCAGCTCCGTCATTTTCATTGCTGCTATTATCATTGTCTCCATTTCAACTTCAATGTCACTGCAAGCACCAATAGCATCTCCAATATCTGTAGCTGCGGCATATTCCTTACCCGGAATTCACTCGTCTGTAGAATCTTTGTCACTGAAATGTACTGCATCATCCTCTAGTGTACCAATAGTAGACAATAACTTTATAATATATTCTTCTTTTCTTCATAGCTTAATCTGCCGTACTCAGATTTAGAGAGTGCCGGTTTTTCATCTATGAGAATGCAGAATTGAGATTCACAGTTGCAAAGGATACACAACGATGAACATTTCATAATGATATGCAACAGTAGCAACAGTAGCCAACAAGAATTAAGATTCCTCGTTGCAGCGATGCTGTATATACCCAGAGATAAGAAATCCATTGGGTTATCCCAGTAACCCGGTTGTAGAACAAAGTATAATTTTCTGAGCGCGGACTCAGTCGTTAACTTACAGAAGAGGCTTGGAAGCGAATCAAGGTCATGTTTTTAGGAGGTTTCGCTGGATATATGACGTCTTGACTGGCTGTACAGCAAGATGCAGCTATCTTCCAAACTATCTCAATTTAGTAATTACATTTTACTAATTTTCAGCCCCTTTGAACGAAAGAAAATATATTCAAGAGTAATGTTTTTATGCAGAAGTTGGATACATGTGATTGTAAAGATTTAATGAAATCTGGTTGTCATACTTAAGTAACCACTTCAACTTGTTGCTGCCACGTGAAAAAATCTTATTTTCTGAATGTGCCACTGCATTAATTTAAATCGAGTTATATAGCTGAACATCGAATTTTTGTAGCTCTAAACAACGTCTGCCAATTTATAACTATGAACTAATAAAAAGAAATTAAGGCACTGTTCCCACTATGTCGCCACCTCTCTACCGTCAGTTGTATTTGTTAAGAAAAATTAATAAAACATAAAAGATTGAGCCAAGATGAGATATGACGCCACACCTAGGCATAAATTTTATTAACTTGCACTGAACTTTGTTTTAGAAGTTCTAAGTTTTGGTGAGTGAGCTACTTAAAATTTTTTAACCTATTAAGTCTCCGCCTTCTGTAGGCTGATAATTTGTGACGAACACCTCTCATTCTTCCTTTAATGCTAATCATAAGTCAGCTGATGGCAGTAGCCCAAACGACAATATTAATGAAGTGAAGTATTAAGCGATGCAGACGATTTTATTCACAAAATACCCCCAGTGATCACAGTTTCATTCAGGAAATTTCTTTTCTTTAGTGATAAACTAAAATTAAGTTGCCACACATATGTATGAGCACAGGTGCATGGCCTGCATTGCTATGCTGAAGAACTCAAGTATCAAAGCCTTAACTCAGTTTATAGCACATTACTCAGAAAATGAATTGATAAAGTACGTAATGAAGAACCACTAGAAGGATGGACGGAGATATAAGTCAGTAGTAAATATTCATTTGACGAACCTGATAAGGTATTCAGGAGTACCCAACCTCACTCTAGAAGGAGCAGTGGGGTGGATAAATTGTGAGGGCAGGGGAAGACGCTTTGCGCAGATGAAGATATTATTTATTTCTGCAGTTACTTAACACAGAAGATTAGGAAGTTCAGGTCTTCTCCAACATCTAATCAGTCTTCTTAAGTGAATACACATTAGAATTTGTGTGGTATATGAGCAGTATGTAATTATATAAATATTGATATAAATAAAAATAATAACAATAATACATATATAGTACTGTAATGAATATTCAGACTCTAAGAAACATCAGTCTTACTCACATTAAGGAGGAGTGACCTCTAACAGTAACATATGACAACACAGCACAAGGAAATGACTGATTAGAGGTAGAGTAAGAAATAATAGGTTAAGATTAGCAGAGGTGATGGAAAGGAGAAAACAGAAGTAATAAAGTACGAGGAAAGCATATGTAACTGGACACGAGATACTACACTCCTGGAAATGGAGAAAAGAACACATTGACACCGGTGTGTCAGACCCACCATACATGCTCCGGACACTGCGAGAGGGCTGTACATGCAATGATCACACGCACGGCACAGCGGACACACCAGGAACCGCGATGTTGGCCGTCGAATGGCGCTAGCTGCGCAGCATTTGTGCACCGCCGCCGTCAGTGTCAGCCAGTTTGCCGTGGCATACGGAGCTCCATCGCAGTCTTTAACACTGGTAGCATGCCGCGACAGCGTGGACGTGAACCGTATGTGCAGTTGACGGACTTTGAGCGAGGGCGTATAGTGGGCATGCGGGAGGCCGGGTGGACGTACCGCCGAATTGCTCAACACGTGGGGCGTGAGGTCTCCACAGTACATCGATGTTGTCGCCAGTGGTCGGCGGTAGGTGCACGTGCCCGTCGACCTGGGACCGGACCGCAGCGACGCACGGATGCACGCCAAGACCGTAGGATCCTACGCAGTGCCATAGGGGACCGCACCGCCACTTCCCAGCAAATTAGGGACACTGTTGCTCCTCGGGTATCGGCGAGGACCATTCGCAACCGTCTCCATGAAGCTGGGCTACGGTTCCGCACACCGTTAGGCCGTCTTCCGCTCACGCCCCAAGATTGTGCAGCCCGCCTCCAGTGGTGTCGCGACAGGCGTGAATGGAGGGACGAATGGAGACGTGTCGTCATCAGCGATGAGAGTCGCTTCTGCCTGGGTGCCAATGATGGTCGTATGCGTGTTTGGCGCCGTGCAGGTGAGCGCCACAATCAGGACTGCATACGACCGAGGCACACAGGGCCAACACCCGGCATCATGGTGTGGGGAGCGATCTCCTACACTGGCCGTACACCACTGGTGATCGTCGAGGGGACACTGAATAGTGCACGGTACATCCAAACCGTCATCGAACCCATCGTTCTACCATTCCTAGACCGGCAAGGGAACTTGCTGTTCCAACAGGACAATGCACGTCCGCATGTATCCCGTGCCACCCAACGTGCTCTAGAAGGTGTAAGTCAACTACCCTGGCCAGCAAGATCTCCGGATCTGTCCCCCACTGAGCATGTTTGGGACTGGATGAAGCGTCGTCTCACGCGGTCTGCACGTCCAGCACGAACGCTGGTCCAACTGAGGCGCCAGGTGGAAATGGCATGGCAAGCCGTTCCACAGGACTACATCCAGCATCTCTACGATCGTCTCCATGGGAGAATAGCAGCCTGCATTGCTGCGAAAGGTGGATATACACTGTACTAGTGTCGACATTGTGCATGCTCTGTTGCCTGTGTCTATGTGCCTGTGGTTCTGTCAGTGTGATCATGTGATGTATCTGACCCCAGGAATGTGTCAATACATTTTTCCCTTCCTGGGACAATGAATTCACGGTGTTCTTATTTCAATTTCCAGGAGTGTAGTTTCTGTTGGACAGAATGAAAAAATGCTAGGTTTTGCCGAATGTGTAGCTATGCCGAGGTTGAAAGATAAAGCTTTCATCTCCTCTTGATGCAATGGTTGTGGATATGACGCAGGTTACAAGGTAATTTTTTCCATGGACGTGTTGCTGGAATGGAGAAACAGATGGAAGCAAAAAATTGTGTTACGCAAAGATACAGCCGAAGCGCTGGACGCAACCCCTCAGATATTGCAGTTATGGAATGATCGTACGTATCTGATAGGAGAGGAGCGGTACTGAGGACACCAAAGAGTAAAAAGCTGACGGAGTGAATAGACTGTTTGAAAATGACACAACCTATCCTGTTGCGTCCAACCTAAGTGAACATAGGAAGGAATGTTATGGCCGAACAACCTAATGCCGTACATGTGTTTTATTCAAGCGTTCATTTTTTGCTCGATTCCGAACTTTTATCATTTGTGTCCTGCTGAACTATACCACAGTTGTAAGTAGTTGGTTGGACTAAAATTTATTTTAATTTGAGATCTAAAAATTTTTCTAATTTTATGCATTTTTAGGTAACACAGAGATTTCCTGCGTGCTGCAAAATTTGTTCTTTCTACACTGAATGCTGAACCGAAATTATTATTTTTAGGGAAGGCAGTGGAAATGGCTTGAGAAGTATTGGAAGAAATCTGGCACAGTAATGTCCCTTAACAACATTTGTTTTAGTATGAGGATGACCTGTGACTTCTTAGGGTTTACTTCAAGACCCCGATTTTGTAGTTATCGTGATTCTGAGCAAAGGCAGCAGCAATGTTCATAGGGCAGGCACTTAGGTACAACTAGACGTCGCCTACATACAAATTGTAGTTACCAGAGTGAAGCACAGATGAAATATCATTGATATACAAAGAGAAAAGGAATGAACCCTGTCAGAAATAATAAGGTATGATAATACAGGCAGTCATCAGACACATTTGAAGCCAGATAATGGTTTTAAATGATACAGTAACGCAAAGAGGCATCAAACGAGTTCAAAACCAGATAGCAGTTTCAAAAGAGTTCATTATCGTTTAACATAACAATCATGAAATATTTAATATCCACCAGGCTTCCATGCAGTGCCAAATCCACCTACGAGAATTAGCATTTTCTTCCCAAGTGTACTAATGTCATCCACCCTTCTCCTATTGGGATACTCGGCCTTCCGTAACTTTTTATAATCCTTGAAGGAACTTCTATGGTTCACCTAGCATCCATCCACTTGGCTACGTGTCTCGCTCATCTCCATTTCGTTATAGTAGTAATTTTGTCATCCCTACAGTCTGGTTCTAAATCCATTTGGTCGTTTGCTTGTTTCTTCTAGCAAGTGCCAGCATGCACCACTCCATTGTCTCCCTGAACAGCGTTCAAATATTCAATAACAATGTCATAACAATGCTATTTTTCGCTGTCATAATTCAAAACTAGTAAAACAAACTGGTTTTAAATATTGTAGCTTAACACGGCAGAATATTCATAGTTCAGAACTAGTTAAGTTTTCAGAAAAAAATTCTTCACTTCCATACATGGCTACACTCCATACAAATACTTTCAGAATCGACTTCCTGACACTTAAATCTATACTCGATGTTAACAAATTTGTCTTCTTCAGAAATGTATTCATTGCCGTTGCCAGTCTACATTTTATATCCTATCTACTTCGGCCATCATCAGTTATTTTGCTCCCCAAATAGTAAAACTCCTTTACTACTTTAAGTGTCTCATTTCCTAATCTAATTCCCTCAGCATCTCCTGACTTAATTCTACTACATTCCATTATCCTCGTTTTGCTTTTGTTGATGTTCATCTTATATCCTCCTTTCAAGACACTATCCATTCCGTTCAACTGCTCTTCCAAGTCCTTTGCTGTCTCTGAAAGAATTACAATGTCATCGGCGAACGTTTGCAGACATGCAGGCGGTGTATAAATTCGTTCTGGCATTTTGTCTTAAGAAATAAGAACGTTTCCGTAAGCTGAGGTGATTTTCAAAATAGTTCACTCCCAACAGAAAACAATCACCTTTTGGTTCGTGAGCGAAAGATATTAATGACGTCTAATGGCGTTGCCTGCTTTATGACTGTGATACAGAGGGTGATACGGTGGGCTAAGCGATTGATATCGCTCTCGCTCAAACTGATTTCATACGGACTGGTCAGAGTTGCTCACAGACATAAGTAACTACGCTTACAGTAACTAACTTGATAAGGACAAGGAGCTCCTCCGCAGAATCCCCGAAGAAAGGAACATACGGAAAACACAAAAAGAAGGGACAGAATGACAGTACACGTGTTAAGTCATCAGGTAATTACTTCCATGGTAGTACAGGGAGCTGTAGTGGGTAAAAACTGTAGTGGAAGGCACATACTGGAATACATCCAGCAAATAACTCAGGACATGATTGCAAGTGCTACTCTGAGATGAAGAGATAGGCATCAGAGAGTAATTAGTGGGGGGTCGCTTCAAACCAGTAATAAGACTTATAAGAAAGAGCCTACTTTTAATAATACTTATTCGGATTAAAGTCCAACAATTATTATTACAATTTTTATGACATTTTCTGAGCAGTTTAAATGAGTTATCAGCGCTTTAGTGAAGTACAATACTGTAGTTGCACGTTTTAGTGCATAAAACAGAAACGTACAAAGTATTCCATAATGCAGTAGGGTTAACTGCGAATAACTGATCTTTTATCTCCCTATATCGCCTGTTCACAAACATGATTCTGCGACAGTCCGGTAATCTACAAACAAGTGGAAAACACTATTTCTCTTCTTATAACAATGAGCTAAGATATTTTACATTAAGTAAAGGTGATTTTCCTTTGAATATGACGTGAAGAAGAGAATAGTAATTCCATTCTCATATTCTTCTGATGCATCGTTACTCTTATCCTCTATCAAAATATTACAGTTTCATTTAGATGTATGGTTCTCTGGTTTCCAAATTCGGTGATATGCTTCACGTCAGTCACTGTTAAACGTTGCGCCGTCAGGTGCATTATTGCTTCGGAAGTGATTACATTACCACCTATACCTGAAGACTTATCGAAAATGTATTGCATAAATTCTACATGCAACGCAATGTAGACACGTGTATGTCCTTGACGTCGTTAATCCAGGGACAAGTAATCGAATGGCAACACATAACGCCCTGAAGCCATTTCAAACAGACTACGGAATTCTTAAATGGCTCGTAATGTAATAATCAGATTAAGGTTCCCGCAGTTAAACCAAAATTAAATGTCGATATTCTGACATTAGTTTTATGGAATCGTAACAATTTCTGCTGCCAAGATCGCGTATAGAGATCTTTTTGTTTTTCAGTGAACAGTTGTGACAAACTCTGACTGTTATCTTCAGGTCTACAGTAAACCAGGATAAAAAGTTACTATGACAAGCTGTGCATAACTTGACGACCAGTACATAAGTGAAAATACATGACAACCAGATCACAATATTATTTTACAAACCTTTTGCAAATAATATTATTGTGCGTGAATTGCACAATAACTAACAAACACGTCAATATTAAAACAAAAGCACCGCAAGAGCTTACCGGATATATAAAAAGGTAAATAAATATTCCAATGGACCATCAGTGAGCCCTGGAATCGAGGCGATTTCGTCCGTGGGACCGTTATAGCAAGGGTCCCTCACGAAAGACTGAGCGGGCGTGCAGCGGAAGTGTCCATGGGCTGTTACGCGCCTGGTCAACAGGTGGCGGAAGTGAGCCACTACGTCGATTGTTAAACATTCATTGAAATTCAGTATTGTACTCGCTAGAAACATTGCCAGAGGAATGGTTATTATAAATGCAAAAATTAGCGTCTACATACAACCATAATCATTTACGTAATTTTGCAAAGCAGGGGAATGAATGTTGGTTCACCTGAATCGCCGATAGAGCTATGCCGTAAACTACGACATCCACAGCATATTTACACATGCAGATGAATTATCTTGTTGAAGGTAGCAATATATACAGATACGGTTCCTACACTTCAACGATAATCCACGAAACTAAATCGAGGACGTGTAATGCCAGAAACAGTTGGCTAAGGAGATACTTGCAGGCCAGACAACTTTAGGATTAAAACTCCATCCCTGAAATATTCTGAGAAAAATAAAACTGACAGTAAAAGTAAAAGACATGTAACATACTCCAAAACTATGAGCTGCTACTATGAAGCACTTATGAGTAGAATAATATAGATATCAGCGGGCACTTATTGCGACATATGGCCTAAGAAATGTAACAAAATTATACTGAAGAAGTAGCAGAAAAGGTAGGTGGACATTTTCATGTGTTAGTCTCATATCCATTGTAAAACCACAATCAGTTACGACTATTAGATGTATGGAAGCTGCTTTGGATTATCAGAGCAGCCAACATACAGATGTACTTATTATGAAAGTCAGATATAGGGGTGTGCCCCCCTGGATTAATGCAGGAGATAAGGAATGACTACCTTGTTACAGTAGACTGGACAACAAGTTTGGTCCACTGCCATTAATACACAACAATAAGCAGCAGTACCAAAAAAGAAAAGAAATTGCATCCTATATACTAACCTATTGGTGGACTACATTAAGTACCCATCGGTAAACCTCTAAAAATCACCAACAACAGAGAAAAGTAGATGTAATCATTTTTCACCATTGGACAGTATAGTCCTAAAATACATGAAAAAATTATTGTATTTTATCTCATAAGAAACTTTGGCAGAGAATACAGAGACATTCAGGAACAATTATACTAACAGTGCACTACAGAAGAATACCAGTAATTTATCTGTGGAGAAATCCATGTAATCATTGAGCCAACATTGGATAATGGTGCTAAAATAATTGAGAAGAGTATTATGTTCTACCTAATATGACTTTTTGACGAAAAATACAAAGGAATTGATTAAATGTTATACTAAAGAGCATTATAGAAAACTAACAGTATCTTTTTCCAATAATGTAGATAAAAGAGGATAACAGCCATGACATAATGTTTGGATGATCTTTCACATAGTATTACAGGTGATGGGACTAGAGGGCTGGTTGGGTAAGGTACTCTACAAGCATTGGTTTTTACCATCTCAGTACTACCAATGCTATAATGTGAGCATGGGTGGCTACGCACTGTTTAAATATTTTTATAAAAAACTTTTTAATTTTTAAACACTGTTTTATTTTAAGTCAGAATCTACCATATATGAGTAGCATAGGCTGGTCAGCTATGTGGGGTTAGGTGACACCTAAAAGTTTTCTGTTTACAAAATACAGGATCACTATGCTCAGATAGCTACAATACAATATAGATTCTTAAGTTGGCCAACCTAAAAATTACTTAACTGTTTCCTAAGTGAATGTGTTGCTCATAGTTATGAAGAAGACCGTTATGCACATGAAGATATGAAGACTATTATTTTACGAGATGAAAACATAGCATCAGGCATCTAGCATGAAAAACCTACCTTTAAAACTATTTGTTAAGTATGCCTTGCTATATTTGGTACGTCATATCTCACAATAAGAGCCCTCTCCTATCTATAGTATCCTACTGATAGGTGCTTCATACTAGCCACTCACACATTTGGAGTACGCCAAATGATATTTTGTCTTTTATTTTTATTGCCAATCTTACTTTTCCATGATTGTTCAGTGTTGAATCTGTCATTCTAAGGTTGTCTGCCCTGGTAGTACCTCTGTAGCCAACTGTTTCTAACAATATATTTAGTATGTTTGCATGACAGTGCCTTCAGTTTAGTTTTTTGGATGATCCTCTAAGTGTAGGAACTATGTATCTATTGATCCCTTGAACAAGATAATACATTTGCATGTGTAAGTCGGTATATATATATATATAACGAATAGTGTAAGTCGGTATACATATAACGAAAAGTGTCACTTCATTTGTAAGTAATTCATTCAAAACTACAGTTTTATTCCGATCTTGATGAAACTTTGCACACTTTTCCGTGAAGATAAGACTTCGCAATCTCACTTGAAACATATATGTACGAAACATATAAATTTGAAAGTCACCAAAAACCTCTAAAAATTCTTAACCGATTTGCGTCTACTTCCTATACGACTCCCTAATTAATATTTTGGCAGCATATATTTTTAACATGCACTATATGTAAGTATATATATGAAATATATAAAAGGAGGAACATTGTTACCAGACATTTCGAAATGTATTTGACCAATTTACTTAAAAGTTCTTGGAAGATTTACTTGAAATTTGCGCATTCAGGTGATGCAATGAAGAAAAGTATTGAAAAATTAAATGCCTAACAAACGAAATTTATGGTGGCAATGTGACTGTAATCGCCATGATGAGAATAAATTGCAATGGCAATGCGCGTCATGAAACTTCACTATATACTGGGACAAGCGAAAGCTGGAGTGTTTGACAGAAACATAATTGCAGACTCTTATTTACTGATCAGCTGCCGTTGTTATATGCAACATATACCCTAGAAGCAGGGCCATTCCTACCATTACGCAAAACTAGGCGGCCGTACAGGGCGACAAAATTTTACGAGTGGCAAAGGGCGGAAAAATTAATTTCAAATCAGACAGCAAAAAAATTGAGCAAATGGGGATAACAACTGAAAAATGACTTAAAACGCCGAATTGTTTTGTAAAGTGTACGGAACAGTTACGTAATATGTAGTTACTTACTTTTAAGAAAGTAAACACATGGTCACCACTACCTCAAAATTATAGGAACAACTACTGAGCACGAAACGGAAACAAACATGACAGCTGTTGAGCACTGTACCAAAGCACGTGCGCTGGGTTGCGATCATATTGTGATTTGATACCACACCTCCCTCAGTACATCTTTTTGTTTTTGTCTCTACTGATCATCTTTAGACACACAAAACATCCATGCCTCACTGGGATTCGAACCCGGACTAATCTCGGACGAATGATTAGAAGACAAACGTTTAGACCACTGCACCACTGTAGCGTCTACGTTAAATGAAAATAATGCACTATTTACTTATTTAAACGCAAGAGAGTAGACGCTGAAATGGATGACATTTATTCGTCATTTAAATATTTCAGTTAAAAAAGAAATGAAACAACACCAGGATTATCCACATGACATAGTTTGATGCTTCGGCACGTCTCCCACACTAGAAAGTAGTTCCACACATTTATTTTCCTACGATTAAAAATTTTAAATCATTCATGCCAAATTTGGTTGCACCGGTATATTCATTTGATATCTAGTTGAACATGTTCAATTATTTTGGGAAATTTCAAAAATCGGGGACAAGAAACAAGAAATTGAGAACATTTTTCGTCCTTAATCAGTCTAAAGGGAACTGAGGACAGAGTATGAAAACTTCATATCAAGAAAATGAGGACGTATGGTCACCTTAGTTTAATGACTAAAAATATAATAGTAGATTTGTATTGTTATGCCGTCGGATGGTGTTGGTGGTGGAGGGGAGGGGTGATATCGGAGAGAATGATGGTAATAAAACAGAGGAAGTGTCATTTTCCAAATCTCGTGGAACACATTGCAACAGCTCTGCCTAGAAGTTAATTAGTCTATGTTTCACAGTTTTTTAATATTAAAATACGTAGTCAGGTCGTAGATATAGTACCAACAAAAGTTACTACATCGCTGGCTTGTCAAAACATCGAACAGAGTTTGAGATTTCTCGAACTGCGACGTAAACTATACGAACTATAAACTATACGAACAGCCCTATTTTTAACAGTGAAAACGGAGTTGAAACAATGAGATACTTATGGAAAAATATAACAACGGATGGCGCAACTGATCATTTTTTCAGATGGCTTATTTTTAGAGTGAAAGTATTTCTAGCGGAGAATCAAGTGTATTGAAATGATAAAAGTATATATTTTACTGTTACACGTTACATACATTATGCATTAGAGATATATTACTTTATATTTTACTTTAAAAAGGCATCAAAGAGTAAACAGTGATGTAGTTGTTAGTACTAAACTTCTGGATTGAAGTTGGTGTGTATTTACGAAAGTCAAAACCGGAAGCCTAGAGCCTGATTTTTTCGGATGAGGCAGGTGAAGACGCATTCCCTTCTCGAATTCCATTGATGCCCAGTGATTCAAATAATCCCTTCGATTTAAAGCGATAGCAGTTTTCCATGTGACTTGCATTCACTGTGAGTGTCAGCGAGGCCCTATGTTGAGAAATAAAGTAAAGGCTAATGGTTGCATACGCTGAGACCGATAGATAATTATTCCATTATTTTTATAGCGAGTATAATGTTGTATTTCAATGAATATTTAATAATCGACGTAATGGCTCACTTACGCGACCTGTTGACAAGGCGCGTAACAGCCCATCGACACTTCCGCTGCATGCCCGCTCTGGCATCCTGATGAATCTTAACTATCACGTCTCCACTGACGAACTAGCATCGAATCCGGGGCACATTGTTAGTGCTATGGATTTCTTGTTTACTGTGTTATATGTATTTTGTCACTTGTGTTTCATAAATGGCGTGCGCTCTCGTTATGTTTGTGCAATTCATGGACAGTCATATTATTTCGAGAAGGTATGTAAAATAATATTGTGCTCTGATCATTATGTTTTTCCTCTTGTTTAGTGGTTGTCAAGTTACACAGATTATCATAGTAGTGTTTTTCTCCTGGTGTATCGCAGATTCGGATATAACAGCTAGACTTTTTCACAACTGGCCATAGAGAAAATAAGAAGATCTTGGTTGCAAAAATTCTTGTATCTTTAAAAGAAACGATTAGATCCTCCAAGAGGATGATACAGCCCCAGGGCTACTTTATTTCTGACGAAAAGGTTGCTGGACTGTATGTGGAATTTGAAGAAAAGCATTTTTATAGCCATCAGCTGTACACATTTACACAGACGTTGGCTGTAAAATGATTTTTTTCACATATTTAACAGCTGCAGCAAGTTACCAATATAATACAATAGTGTGTGTGGGATGTTTACGTGAAATGGCGTCATGGCAAGACATAGCATAAATACGCACATACACAAATTATCACACTAAATAAGAAGAAACAGTGTAATGAGAGACTGAACAAATAAACTTCCTAAAAGATAGGCACAAGGCAACAGCAGTGATGAGTTGAATTGTAAAACGTTTGACAAACATGTGTAGTACGACTTTTCAAACTTGTGATTAAAATAGGAACACAGTACAAATTCTTCTACAGGAATAAAAGTTATGAGTATAAAAAGTGGGTCCTGATGCCCCAATGCGGGAACATACTACTCACCAAAGCGGCTCCATCAAGTGACCGAATGTATATCTTGTACTTTCTAATAACCCCATTCGGAAATGCCGGAGGTTTCCATGAAAGAAGGATTGTCCTAGTGTCCATTACAACCGCTTTAATGTCGTCTGGTGGACTAGGAACTGCAGGAAAAGAAAGGATTTATTACATTCTATAGTTAATGATACGAATATTAATGCATATCTTTTTTTCTTCACAGTAAAACGATATCAATGGGCAGGACTGCTTTAATCAAAAGTCGCCATATCAAAGGACAGGGCTGCTTTAATCAAAAGTCACCTTCTGAATAAATACTCTATCTGATCAGTGGTATCCAGACGTATAGTGTATTAGCAGACATTAGTACGGTGTGTGCCCACCTTTCGACCTTATAGTTTCTTGAACTCTGATAGCACAATATCAGTGAGTTGTCTGAATATCTGCGGAGGAATAGCAGCCCATGCTACCTCAGAAGCCGAAACCAGGGAAGGTAGTGATTTTATTTTTGTACTTGACAATTACAGCCTATTACCAGAAAAGTTCAAATAGGTCACATAAATCACATTTTCCTGTACTCTAATAAACTTATAAATTGACAATTTATATCTGGTACTTAACATTTTAATGCAATAATTACTTCTATTACTACGGAACTACAATAAAACACTTAACCAGTTACCCAACTACCAATACTACTATCAGAACTAAAGAATATGTTCTGCTTTTTTTCATTTATTTTGGTGAATTTAACCTGTAGATGGTTATTTCCTCTACTGGACCCGATCTCATAGTACTCTGGCCAACAAACATTGACTGCTCGATTCCTTGGGCATCGGGCAGCACGTCAGTAATCGTTTCCGCTATAACAAGCAATTTAAATAGTGATGTTGGACGCTGGTGCCTAGAGCGGAATTGACATTCTAACTTATCCCAGTGGTGTTCAGCTGCGTTCAGGTTGGGAGTCTGTGGAGGTAAGTCCATTTCGTGAATGTTGTTGTCCACAGAACTTGGTCTCACAGATGCTAGATTATGACAGGGTGCGTCGTAATTTAATGTTGTGTGAGCCTGACTGCCCCTTTTTTTTAACTAATTTCTGTCTGATTTTATTCTGAGAAGCTCAATAATGTATGTAAATACCGTAAATGTAAATGTAATTGAAAAAGTACTTGAAATGAAGCGCAGCTGGACAGCAACAAACTCTTTAGCGCGCAATCCCTGCAACGATAGTAGCTGTGAATCTTTGAGTATGGACTGTAAAAAACAGACAATTGATTTATGAAAAAAAGAAGAGAACTGTTAATCTGTACCTTGTGGAAAGAGGACGTGTTGCTAGGTCGTCGGTCAAAACGTATTGTTACATTTTTACTGAAAATTGATATTTTAGTGATAAAACCGTATTTGTAAGAGTTGCCAAACATTTATGTATACAAATTTTCTGGAAGTGACGAACAGAAATATCTGGTTTTTGGAGAAGGAGGTGAACTTCGTTGTCGTCGGCGTCTATCAATCCACAGAATTGTAAGTGTAAAAAGTTCACTAAAATAAAGGAAAAAATGCATTCTCTATCGTTTTCATTCAATAAGTAACAACCTCTCATTATTTCTTAAATACAATAACTGGATTATGTTGTACAATAGTATGGTGGTGAACCCCAGTGACCAATTCTGATGTAGCAGGACGTGTAGTTTGAAGGAAGTTTGTGTGTTAAGCAATCTCCTTTTCTCACGAAAAGCAGATTGCTGTTTGATCTTATTTACTTACAACAGTGATCCATTAGGTAAGAAAAGCTACGAAAACATGGGCTCAAAACTATCTGCAATATGGCCAAGTAACTAACAGAGTCGTATTTTAAGCTTTAAAAAACAATAACTTCCTGCAAATTGTAATATGTCACCAACTGGTGCAGAAGCTGATCATTGAATGAGGCAGCAACAAAAATTCAGGTACCAGTTACGACTTAAAGTAAAAATCTCAATCAAAAATCAATCTCTCTCTCTCTCTCTCTCTCTCTCTCTCTCTCTCTCTCTCTCCAGATACATATATAAATATTCATATTATTAAAAAAAGTCATTTTATAATACTGATACGTACAATCATCGTCACCAGACTACTCTTCTATTGTACGCTGTAAACATTGCTGTAATACGTATTCGTATACTTTGACATTTATTTTAGCCTTTTCTTAAGCACAGTAAAGGGGCCACGCCCAAACCACGACAAACACCCGCGCATAGTAAAACCACCCCCTCTATAAATCACTGTTGGCATTATAGATGATTGCAAGTAACGTTCCCCAGGCATTCTTTAAACCCAAACCCTTCCATTGGATTGCCACAGTGTATAGCGTGACTGATGACTCCGAAACCACTCGTTCATAGCAGTCCACTGCCCATTGGTGCTGCTGTTTGAACCACCTCAAGCTTCGCTTAACATTAACTACTGACATGTGTAGCTTATGATGAGCCGCTTGTTTCGACGTAACGTCAAGCGCGGGCACGTCGGTCAAGAACGTTACAGCAGAGAGGTCTGTGAGATGACGTCAGCTAATAGTACGCTGACCTAACCCTCTGCAGGAGGAGACCGAGACGCGAGCGGGATATAGGCCAAGATAATATAAGCGCCGCGCCACCTGGCCACTGCCCAGATGAAGACGAGCCGTTCTAGGAACGCTACCGCAGTAACCTAGGAACTACATTGTTTAGCTCGTATTACGAACTGAAGAGACTTGTCCGCCTGCTTAGCTGGGTGGTTACGTTCTTGCCTCCCATGTATCGGGCCCGGTGGACTGGATACTGTGTTGTCCTCATCATCATTTCATCCTCATCACCGGCACGCAAGACGCCAAATGTGGCGTCGACTCAAATAAGACTCGCACTCTGCGGCCGAATTTCCCCGAGTGGGGCCTCCTGGACAACGGTGCCATACGCTCATTTCATTTCAAGAGACTTCTTATTTATCTGTCGCCATTTGCTTGTGACACCACTACAAACTGTCAGTGTTAAGTACTGGCATTTATCTTATGCAATAAAAATCCATTAATACGATCGGCTTGTGCTGTTGTTTAGTGATCCGAGAAAGCAGGTTTCCCAGGCACCCTATATTACAAGGGGCAACGGTCTTGCCGCAATGGATACACCGGTTCCCGTGAGATAACTAAGGTTAAGCGCTGTCGAGC
This sequence comes from Schistocerca piceifrons, assembly GCF_021461385.2. Lineage (NCBI taxonomy): Eukaryota > Metazoa > Arthropoda > Insecta > Orthoptera > Acrididae > Schistocerca > Schistocerca piceifrons. Next base: position 892,631,411 of record NC_060139.1, read on the forward strand.
GGGGCCGGCGCTTGGATGGGTGGCCATCCGGGCCGCCACGCGCTGTGGCCATTTTCCGGGGTGCACTATGCCTCGTGATGCCAATTGAGGAGCTACTCGACCGCATAGTAGCGGCTCCAGTCAAGGAAAACCGTCATAACGACTGGGAGAGTGATGTGCTGACCTTTCGTCTATCCTAGCTGCATCCTGCACCGAGGATGACACGGCGGTCGGACGGTTCCGATGGGCCACTTGTGGCCTGAAGATCGAGTGCTATATTAGACGAGTAGGCAAGAACAACACTGCTCAATTATTTTACCCCATTGTTTTCTACACCCTTCACAAAGTCATTGTACTTTAGAACTCACAAGTGGCAAAGTTTTACAAACACAGTGATCATTGCTCGACGGTCCCTGACGCTCAGTACAGATAGTATACCTGGACATAGTTTAGATTTGGTTATTGCTTCGCTTTTCCGTTTCGGTCACCTCATCAACACTCCAATTTGGCAGATTTAGCAGGTTTGAATTGTCCCTGAAAGATTTGTTACTCAGGTGACTTTCAGTAACTAGTCCACAGTCTCTTACCGCTTCTCTACTGACAACTCAATTCTCAGTGTCTTCTTTTATGACGGCGCGTCCACATCTCGTCACATCTACATCTACATCTACATTTATACTCCGCAAGCCACCCAACGGTGTGTGGCGGAGGGCACTTTACGTGCCACGGTCATTACCTCCCTTTTCTGTTCCAGTCGCGTACGGTTCGCGGGAAGAACGACTGTCTGAAAGCCTCCGTACGCGCTCGAATCTCTCTAATTTTACATTCGTGATCTCCTCGGGAGGTATAAGTAGGGGGAAGCAATATATTCGATACCTCATCCAGAAACGCATCCCCTCGAAACCTGGCGAGCAAGCTACACCGCGATGCAGAGCGCCTCTCTTGCACAGTCTGCCACTTGAGTTTGCTAAACATCTCTGTAACGCTATCACGGTTACCAAATAACCCTGTGACGAAACGCGCCGATCTTCTTTGGATCTTCTCTATCTCCTCCATCAACCCGATCTGGTACGGATCCCACACTGATGAGCGATACTCAAGTATAGGTCGAACGAGTGTTTTGTAAGCCACCTCCTTTGTTGACGGACTACATTTTCTAAGGACTCTCCCAATGAATCTCAACCTGGCACTCGCCTTACCAACAATTAATTTTATATGATCATTCCACTTCAAAACGTTCCGCACGCATACTCCCAGATATTTTACAGAAGTAACTGATACCAGTGTTTGTTGCGCTATCATATAATCATACAATAAAGGATCCTTCTTTCTATGTATTCGCAATACATTACATTTGACCACATCCAGTGGTCAATTGCGCGCTATGTAGGGCTGTCCGAATACTTTGCTCAGATAGCGTAGGTAAAATACAGGAAGGTCACAGTTTCTCAGTCGCACGATTTTTGTTCCGCCCTACGTGTTATTAGCTCTAGGTAGCGAGTGTTAGGGTAGTGTCAAAGGATGCACTAACATGGAGCGTACCGTCCTCCCAGGTCCTGCAGAAGACGGGCTCGCTGGGCACGCCGTCGCCGGCGGCGGTGTAGGCGCGCACCTCCAGGCTGTAGTTGCAGTAGCGCAGCAGGCCCGTCACCTCCAGCTTCGTGTCCTGCGTAGAGATCTCCGAGGGAGCCGACACGTCTGTGGGAAATGCCAGGAGCGTCAAAAATGAGACACCAGTGACGTCGTAGTATGTGCGGGACTAGCGTTCCACGCTTGTCGCTTCAAATACATTCTTATGTATATAAAAAAAAATTAAAGCACCAAGAAGTAAATATCTGAATGGGACGGAAATCCTGAGAGTTATCGTGACGAATTCTGTCCAACTAGTGCGTAAGATTATCATTCGTTATCCCAGTTACCCATCGAATAATTCTCTTTGCATTATTACAGGGTGGTTCATTGATCGTGACCGGGTCAAATATCTCACGAAATAAGCGTCAGACGAAAAAACTACAAAGTCCGAAACTTGTCTAGCTTGAGGGCGGAAACTAAATGGCGCTATGGTTCGCCCCCTAGATGACGCTGCCATAGGTCAAACGGTTATCCACTACGTTTTTTAAATAGGAACACCCATTTTTTCGTGCATATTCGTGTAGCACGTAAAGAAATATGAATGGTTTAGTTGGACCACTTTTTCCGCTGAGTGATAGATGGCGCTGTAATAGTCACGAACGTATGGCTCACAATTTTAGACGAACAGTTGGTAACAGGTTGTTGTTGTTGTGGTCTTCAGTCCTGAGACTGTTTTGACACAGTTCTCCATGCTACTCTATCATGTGCAAGCTTATTCATCTTCCAGTACTTACTGCAACCTACATCCTTCTGAATCTGCTTAGTGTATTCATCTCTTGGTCTCCCTCTACGATATTTACCATCCACACTGCCCTTCAATGCTAAATTTGTGATCCCCTGATGTCTCAGAACATGCCCTACGAACCGGTCCCTTCTTCTTGTCAAGTTGTGCCACAAACTCCTCTTCTCCCCAATTCCATTCAATAACTCCTCATTAGTTATGTGATCTATTCATCTAATCTTCAGCACTCTTCTGCAGCACCACATTTCGAAAGCTTGTATTATCTTCTTGTCCAAACTACTTATCGTCCATGTTTCACTTCCATACGTGGCTACACTCCATACAAATACTTTCAGAAACGACTTCCTCACACTTAAATCTATACTCGATGTTAACAAATTTCTCTTCTTCAGAAACGCTTTCCTTGCCATTGCCAGTCTACGTTTTATATCCTCTCCACTTCGACCATCATCTGTTATTTTGCTCCACAAATAGCAAAATTCCTTCACTACTTTAAGTGTCTCATTTCTTAATCTAATTCCCTCAGCATCACCAGACTTAATGTGACTACATTCCATTATCCTCGTTTTGCTTTTGTTCATGTTCATCTTATATGCTCCTTTCAAGACACTGTACATTCCGTTCAACTGCTCTTTCAAGTCCTTTGCTGTCTCTGACAGAATTACAATGTCATCGGCGAACCTCAAAGTTTTTATTTCTTCTCCATGTATTTTATACCTACACCAAAGTTTTCTTTTGTTTCCTTTACTACTCGCTCAATATGCAGATTGAATAACATCGGGGAGAGGCTAAAACCCTATCTCACTCCCTTCCCAACCACTGCTTCCCTTTTATGCCCCTCGACTCTTATAACTGCCATCTGGTTTCTGTACAAATTGTAAATAGCCTTTCGCTCCCTGTATTTTACCCCTGCTACCTTTAGAATTTGAAAGAGATTATTGCCGTCAACATTGTCAAAAGCATTCTCTAAGTCTACAAATGCTAGAAAAGTATGTTTGCCTTTCCTTAAACTTTCTTCTAAGATAAGTCGTAAGGTCAGTATTGCCTCACGTGTTTCAACATTTCTACAGAATCCTAACTGATCTTCCCCAAGGTCGGCTTCTGCCAGTTTTTCCATTCGTCTGTAAAGAATTCGCGTTAGTATTTTGCAGCTGTGACTTATTAGACTGATTATTTTCACATCTGTCAACACCTGCTTTCTTTGGGATTGGAATTATTTTATTCTTCTTGAAGTCTGAGGGTATTTCGCCTGTCTCATACATCTTGCTCACCAGATGGTGAGTTTTGTCAGGACTGGCTCTCCCAAGGCCGACAGTAGTTCTAATGGAATGTCGTCTACTCCCGGGGCCCTGTTTCGACTCAGGTCTTTCAGTGCTCTGTCAAACTCTTCACGCAATATCGTATCTTCCATATCATCTTCATCTACAAAAATGGTTCAAATGGTTCTGAACACTATGGGACTTAACATCTGAGGTCATCAGTCCCCTAGAACTTAGAGCTACTTAAACCTAACTAACCTAAGGACATCACACACATCCATGCCCGAGGCAGGATTCGAACCTGCGACCGTAGCGGTCGCGCGGTTGCAGACCGTAGCGTCTAGAACCGCTCGGCCACCAGCGGCCGGCTTCATCTACATCCTCTTTCACTTCTATAATATTGTCCTTAAGTACATCGCCCTTGTATTGACCCTCTAATACTCCTTCCACCTTTCTAGTTTCCCTTCTTTGCTTAAAACTGGGTTTCCAACAGAGCTCTTGATATTCATACAGGTGGCTCTCTTTTCTCCAAAGGTCTCTTTAATTTTACTGTAGGCAGGTCCTCTAACCATCCCTGCTTAGCCATTTTGCACTTCCTGTCGATCTCATTTTTGAGAGTTTGTATTCCTTTTTGCCTGTGTCATTTACTGTTTTTTTATATTTTTTTCTTTCATCTATTAAATTCAATATGTCTTGTGTTAGCGAAGGATTTCTACTAGCCCTTGTCTTTTTACCTACTTGATCCTCTGCTGCCTTCACTACTTCATCCCTCAGAGCTACCCATTCTTCTTCTACTGTATTTCTTTCCCCCATTCCTGATAATTGTTCCCTTATGATCTCCCTAAAAGTCTGTACTACCTCTGGTTTAGCCAGTTTATCCAGGTCCCATCTCCTTAAATTCCCACCTTTTTGCAGTTTCTTCAGTTTTAATGTACAGTTCATAACCAATAGATTGTGGTCAGAGTCCACATCTGCCCCTGGAAATGTCTTACAATTTATAACCTGGATCCTAAATCTCTCAGTCTTACCATTATACAATCTATTTGATACCTATTAGTATCTCCAGGATTCTTCCATGTATACAACGTTCTTTTATGATTCTTGAACCAAGTGTTAGCTATGATTAAGTTATGCTCTGTGCAAAATTCTACCAGGGGGCTTCCTGTTTCATTTCTTAACCCCAATCCATATTCACCTACTATGTTTCGATCTCTCCCTTTTCCTACTCTCGAATTCCAGTCACCCATGACTATTAAATTTTCGTCTCCCTTCACTACCTGAATAATTTCTTTTATCTCATCATACATTTCATCAATTTCTTCATCCTCTGCAGAGCTAGTTGGCATATAAACTTGCACTACTGTAGTGGGTATGGGATTCGTGTCTATCTTATCCACAATAATGCGTTCACTATGCTGTTTGTAGTAGCTTCATTGTTAAACCTACTCCAGCATTACCTCTATTTGATTTTGTAATTACAACTCTATATTCACCTGACCAAAAGTCTTGTTCCTCCTGCCACCGACCTTCACTAATTCCCACTATATCAACTTTAACCTATCCATTTCCCTTTTTAAATTTGCTAACCTACCTGCCTGATTAAGGGATCTGACATTCCACGCTCCGATCCGTAGAATCCCAGTTTTCTTTCTCCTGATAATGACATCCTCTTGAGTAGTCCCCGCCCGAAGATCTGAATGGGATACTGTTTTACCTCCGGAATATTTTACCCAAGAGGACACCATCATCATTTAACCATACAGTAAAGCTGTATGCCCTCGAGAAAAATTACGGCTGTACTTTCTCCTTGCTTTCAGCCGTACGCAGTACCAGCACAGCAAGGCCGTTTTGGTTAGTGTTACAATGCCAGATCAGTCAAGCATCCAGATTGTTGCCCATGCAACTACTGAAAAGGCTGCTGCCCCTCTTCAGGAACCACACGTTTGTCTGGCCTCTCAACAGATACCCCTCCGTTGTTAAAATACAGAACGTAGGTACGTTTGAACATTTTATTTTGGTTGTTCTAATGTGATACCTGTACCTTCGTGAACTTATCATTTCTGAGAACGCATGCTGTTACAGCGTGCCGGCCGGTGTGCCGTGCGGTTCTAGGCGCTTCAGTCTGGAACCGCGTGACCGCTACGGTCGCAGGTTCGAATCCTGCCTCGGGCATGGATGTATGTGATGTCCTTAGGTTAGTTAGGTTTACGTAGTTCTAAGTTCTAGGAGACTGATGACCACAGATGTTAAGTCCCATAGTTCTCAGAGCCATTTTTGTTACAGCGTTATTGTCTGTAAATACCACATTGATGCAATAAATGCTCAAAATGATGTCCGTCAACCTCAATGCACTTGGCAATTACGTGTAACGACATTCCTCTCAACAGCGACTAGTTCACCTTCCGTAATGTTCGCACATGCATTGACAATGCGCTGACGCATGTTGTCAGGCGTTGTCAGTGGATCACGATTGCAAATATCCTTCAACTTTCCCCACAGAAAAAAATCCGGGGATGTCAGATCCGGTGAACGTGCGGGCCATCTGTCATGAAATATGCTATTCAATATGGCTTCAACAGCACGCGAGCTATATGACGGACATCCATCATGTTAGAAGTACAGCGCCATTCTGTCATGCAGTAATACATCTTGTAGTAACATCAGTAAAACATTACGTAGGAAATCAGCATACATTGCACCATTTAGATTGTCATCGATAAAATGGGGGCCATCATACATTAACCCGCCAAGGTCGCTGATGTTCCACTTGTTGCAGCCATCGTGGATTTTCCATTGGCCAATAGTGCATATTATGCCGGTTTACGTTACCGCTGTTGGTGAATGACGCTTCGCCGCTAAATAGAACGCGTGCAAAAAATCTGTCATCGTCTCGTAATTTCTCTTGTGCCCAGTGGCAGAACTGTACACGACGTTCAAAGTCGTCGCCATGCAATTCCTGGTGCATACGAATATGATACGGGTGCAATCGTTGTTAATTTAGCATTCTCAACACTGACGTTTTTGAGATTCCCGATTCTTGCGCAATTTGTCTGCTACTGATGTGCGAATTAGCCGCGACAGCAGCTAAAACACCTGCTTGGGCATCATCATTTGTTACAGATCGTGGTTGACGTTTCACATGTGGCTGGACACTTTCTGTTTCCTTAAATAACGTAACTATCCGGCGAACGGTCCCGACACTTGGATGATGTCGTCCAGGATACCGAGCAGCATACATAGCACACACCCGTTGGGCATTTTGATCACAAAAGCCATACATCAACACGATATCGACCTTTTCCGCAATCGCTGAACGGTCCATTTTAACACGGGTAATGTATCATGAAGCAAATACCGTCCGCACTGGCAGAATGTTACGTGATACCACGTACGTTTGTAACTATTAAAGCGCCATCTATCACATAGCGAAAAAAGTGGCCCTATTAAAGCAGTCATATTTATTTACGTACTACACGAATATGTAATAAAAATAAGGCTCTCTATTTAAAAGAGCGCAGTTGATATCCGTTTGACCTATGGCAGCGCCATCTAGTGGGCTAACCATAGCGCCATCTGGTTTCCCCCTTCAAGCTAGATGAGTATCGTGCTGTGTAGTTTTTTAGTTTGACGCTTATTTCGTGAGATATTTGGCCCCGTCACTATCAATGGACCACCTTGTGTACTATTTCATATCTTATGTCCTTCTCTTGAAATGACGTTGCAGTGGACATTGTGGCGCTGCGCATGAAAGGTCGGAACGCTTATGACGCAGAAGAAGAATGTGTGAGGCTTACCGTCCCACTCGGCGAGCGGCCTGTAGAAGAGGCGGTAGCCCAGGAGGCGGCCGTTCAGCTTGTTCTCGGCCGGCGGCTGCCACTCCACCAGCAGGCTCTGCGGGGACGCCGCCACGCACTGCACACCCAGTGGCGCCGCCTCAGGCACTGCAACAGGTGGCCGCCAGTTTCAATCACCTGCTGTGCTGCCCCCGCGCCAACACTGCGAGTCCGCGAAACACGCTCTCTCTGCTTCTACATCTACAAACATACACCGGGAGCAGGACCGTAGCTACGTGTCTTGCTGCCCTTGGCGAAAGTTGCCCCTCTTTCTTTGCTACCATCTGGCTTCCCGATATGTCCCCCCCCCCCCCCCACCCTTCCTTTCACCACCAATTATATCCAATGGTACAAATATGCAAATCTCTTATCACACCTTCAGTGATTAAACTAAGGTCACCAGACGTCCTCACTTTCCGGGGAGTGTTATCAGTTTTCATGTATTGTCCTCAATTCCCTTAAAACAGACTAAGGACAACAAATCCTCAATTTCTTATTTTTTGTCCTCAGTTTTGGAAATTCACCAAAATGATTGAAATAGAAAGAATGTGCTTAACATTTTAAACTAAAACTCAACTGAAAATACAATTCCTCAAAATTTGGTATCAATTATTTATTTTGTTTAATTGCGGAACAATGAACTTAATCAAGGTGTGGAAGAATTTGCTGGTGCGAATGAATTTTTCATTGAACCTAGAAATGGTGCTATACTAATCGAAGACATGCCGAAGCGTCAGATTAGATGATCTGGACAATCATGGTGTTTTTTTATTTCTACACTCCTGGAAATTGAAATAAGAACACCGTGAATTCATTGTCCCAGGAAGGGGAAACTTTATTGACACATTCCTGGGGTCAGATACATCACATGATCACACTGACAGAACCACAGGCACATAGACACAGGCAACAGAGCATGCACAATGTCGGCACTAGTACAGTGTATATCCACCTTTCGCAGCAATGCAGGCTGCTATTCTCCTATGGAGACGATCGTAGAGATGCTGGATGTAGTCCTGTGGAACGGCTTGCCATGCCATTTCCACCTGGCGCCTCAGTTGGACCAGCGTTCGTGCTGGACGTGCAGACCGCGTGAGACGACGCTTCATCCAGTCCCAAACATGCTCAATGGGGGACAGATCCGGAGATCTTGCTGGCCAGGGTAGTTGACTTACACCTTCTAGAGCACGTTGGGTGGCACGGGATACATGCGGACGTGCATTGTCCTGTTGGAACAGCAAGTTCCCTTGCCGGTCTAGGAATGGTAGAACGATGGGTTCGATGACGGTTTGGATGTACCGTGCACTATTCAGTGTCCCCTCGACGATCACCAGTGGTGTACGGCCAGTGTAGGAGATCGCTCCCCACACCATGATGCCGGGTGTTGGCCCTGTGTGCCTCGGTCGTATGCAGTCCTGATTGTGGCGCTCACCTGCACGGCGCCAAACACGCATACGACCATCATTGGCACCAAGGCAGAAGCGACTCTCATCGCTGAAGACGACACGTCTCCATTCGTCCCTCCATTCACGCCTGTCGCGACACCACTGGAGGCGGGCTGCACGATGTTGGGGCGTGAGTGGAAGACGGCCTAACGGTGTGCGGGACCGTAGCCCAGCTTCATGGAGACGGTTGCGAATGGTCCTCGCCGATACCCCAGGAGCAACAGTGTCCCTAATTTGCTGGGAAGTGGCGGTGCAGTCCCCTACGGCACTGCGTAGGATCCTACGGTCTTGGCGTGCATCCGTGCGTCGCTGCGGTCCGGTCCCAGGTCGACGGGCACGTGCACCTTCCGCCGACCACTGGCGACAACATCGATGTACTGTGGAAACCTCACGCCCCACGTGTTGAGCAATTCGGCGGTACGTCCACCCGGCCTCCCGCATGCCCACTATACGCCCTCGCTCAAAGTCCGTCAACTGCACATACGGTTCACGTCCACGCTGTCGCGGCATGCTACCAATGTTAAAGACTGCGATGGAGCTCCGTATGCCACGGCAAACTGGCTGACACTGACGGCGGCGGTGCACAAATGCTGCGCAGCTAGCGCCATTCGACGGCCAACACCGCGGTTCCTGGTGTGTCCGCTGTGCCGTGCGTGTGATCATCGCTTGTACAGCCCTCTCGCAGTGTCCGGAGCAAGTATGGTGGGTCTGACACACCGGTGTCAATGTGTTCTTTTTTCCATTTCCAGGAGTGTATTTTAATTGAAATATTTGTAAAATGAGGGATAAATGTAATCATTTTCAGCATCCACTTGCCATAAAGTAAGTAAAAATTTACTATGTAACCGTTCCGTATGCTTTTTAAAACAGTTTGGTGTTTTAATTTTTCCTTTTTTTCATTTTTTCTCATTTGCTCAATTTTTTCGCGGTTTGATTTGAAGTAAACTTTTTTATCCTTTGCCGACCGTACAACTTTGCCGCCCTAGGCAGCTGCCTAGCGTTGCCTAATGATAAAAACGGCTTTGTCAGGAGGCTATTGTGTAGCAAGTGTCTGGCGAAGGGGTACATCGTGCCACTATTATCGATTTGCTATATTTTATTTGATCTTGAGTAAACTGATTGTCTATATACCTCAGCACACTTTCACATCTCTTTTAAAACCGTTGACGGAACCGAAGGAACGCAGACCTTTCTCTCAGAATGCAATTAAATGACATTTAATTTTCTTTTAACACGATAGATTTCGAAGCTTCTAACCTCATCTCCAGATGTACCAGATACACGTCCAATCGCTTTACGATATATGTATCATAGGGTCTTGCCTTGCTGTCGTCACTTGTCCACTCTTTGTTTACCTAGTTGCTCCATGTCCGCCTCTCCCCACGCCCCTCCTCAATAAACGTATACTATTGCATGGCAAGAAGTCATCGTTTAACGCTGGAAAGAAAAATATAGAAAAGTTCTTGACTTATGTACTTCAACAGTTTACATGATACACTAATAAACGTTCGGATGAACATAGGGTACATATTTTCTGATATATATGCTACAAACGGAAATGTTATTATCAAAAATGACTAAAAGTTTTTGACAGATTTACTTCAATTTTCTTACACGATACTAAAACACAAGTTTGTTACAACTTAGGCTACATATTTTTTATTAAGGTTTTCTGCTAAAGCCGTTTGTGAGAAAGAAAATGCTATTGTATACTGCGCTGTGAAGATGTGCTGTTTCGTTTTCTTTCTCATAGTTTCAACTGCTTTAGCAAGGCGTTTAAACCACTAGGCAAACTATTTCTATCATCTGTATTTTTCCCTTGTATTTAATGTTAAAGAAAAAATCCATACAGAGGTGTGTCATGGTTGTTTCCTTCCACAGAGTCGATTTAACAGAATACAATGAAGCTGTGTTTACGTCTTATCGGCTTATGATTAGAATAATACTTCGGAATCTAAATCGTCGGAAACTTCGTAATTCTATTCGTTTGCAGATTAAAATCATCAGAAATACTGTCATTGAATTTAGTATCGTCACAGATCTAGCAGCAGGAGAGGTCTCTCATAACATTTCTACCAATTCCAATCGATTTACCCGTTCATTGCAAGCGATTTCAGTTCCCCATGAAGGTGTCATTGACAATAAAGGAAATCAAGGACCAGGGCCAGAGAGAATGAGGAAGAGGAGATGGACAGTTAGGAAGGCGGAGATGATGGTTATGGGGAACAGAGGAGGAGATGGACAAAAAGAGGGGGAGATTAACAGAGCCGGGTGTGCTGGAGTTAGGTGGTAGAAGGAATCTGGAGGTGGGGGGGGGGGGGGGGTGGGAGTATATCCAGTGTCCATACATACTGCCAACTGCGACGCACTGCTGGGTTCGCTAGTTGTGTATAAACTTACTGCCTCTGATCCTGCTCTAGCTCTCTGGTCTCCAGCGTGATGTATATAAGCCTGAACCATTCTGTTAACTGATGCCGGTTCAGCTTGTTAGCGCCGCATCTTCATACTAGAATTAAAAAATATACCCACTAAATGTAGTGTAAAAGGTACATTTCCTAAAGTACCGTGGCTCGTGAAACACTGTGACAGTCGATGCAAGATTTCACAGTCAGTGGTCACACCCTTGGGATATGGGCTTTTGTGGGACTTAGGAGTGGTCTAAGACATGTTTTCAACTACCTGTATCTCCACTATCCACGAGTCACCGCAGTGCGAACCGAAACATCAGGCACAAAAGGTAAGCCTGAGGCCACTGGTTCCCGATGTGGCTTTTGTCTCCGTTTGGGAATATCTTGTCTTCTCGACAGGCGAGTGGAGGCACTTAAGCGGCGGCGGGGGCCAGACGTCTTACGGTTTCTTTAATGATTGTCCTTTTGGCTGCTAAAGGAGAAAAATGGTGCTGAATTTTCAAAGTATTGGAACAATAAGAAAAGAATTTACAATGTCGTTTATTTAAATAATATTGAATTAACAGGGACCAACGTAAAAATAACACTTTAACACGAAAAAAATTTCAATTGGTATGTTGTTCGAGTTACGACGTCCCTTTCCACAAGACGCTATGAAGTCAAGTGTTCTGTCTCCATGTGCCCTCACAAACTGGATGAGCACAGACCCATGTGCAAGCAAGGGAAATACCCTAATAGATTCGGCACGGACCATCCATTTAACTGTTTTTGTGTCCACATTTTACCTACATGTAATTACTCAGATGATTTAAATATCTCGTCGATCATTTTCACAATTTATACAAAGCTGTAACATACATCAAAATTTATACAGATTTATAAATATTACGAAATCTATAATTTAGTATAAACAAGAAAAACTGAAATATTACGTAAACCACGAAGCTAATTTTTGGACGAAACTAAATTAAATATAAACTGCAAAAAGGTAGGAATTTAAGGAGATGGGACCTGGATAAACTGACTAAACCAGAGGTTGTACAGAGTTTCAGGCAGAGCATAAGGGAACAATTGACAAGAATGGGGGAAAGAAATACAGTAGAAGAAGAATGCGTAGTTTTGTGGGATGAAGTAGTGAAGGCAGCAGAGGATCAAGTAGGTAAACAGACGAGGGCTAATAGAAATCCTTGGGTAACAGAAGAAATATTGAATTTAATTGATGAAAGGAGGAAATATAAAAATGCAGTAAATGAAGCAGGCAAAAAGGAATAGAGATGTCTCAAGAATGAGATCGACAAGAAGTGCAAAATGGCTAAGCAGGGATGGCTAGAGGACAAATGTAAGGACGTAGAGGCATATCTCACTATGGGTAAGACAGATACTACCTACAGGAAATCTAAAGAGACCTTTGGAGAAAAGGAGAAGAATGGGAGATACGATACTGCGTGAAGAGTTTGACGGAGCACTGAAAGGCCTGAGTCGAAACAAAGCTCCGGGAGTAGACAACATACCATTAGAACTACTGACAGCCTTGGGAGAGCCAGTCCTGACAAAAATCGACCATTTGGTGAGCAAGATGTGTGAGACAGGCGAAATACCCTCAGACTTCAAGAAGAATATAATAATTCCAATCCCAAAGCAAGCAGGTGTTGACAGATGTGAAAATTACCGAATTATCAGTCTAATAAGTCCCAGCTGCAAAATACTAACGCGGATTCTTTACAGACGAATGGAAAAACTGGTAGAAGCCGACCTTGGGGAAGATGAGTTTGAATTCTGTAGAAATGTTGAAACACGTGAGGCAATACTGACCTTACGACTTATCTTAGAAGAAAGATTAAGGAAAGGCAAACCTACTTTTCTAGCATTTGTAGACTTAGAGAAAGCTTTTGACAACGTTGACTGCAATACTCTCTTTCAAATTCTAAAGGTGGCAGGGGTAAAATACAGGGAGCGAAAGGCTATTTACAATTTGTACAGAAACCAGATGGCAGTTATAACAGTCGAGGGGCATGAAAGGGAATCAGTGGTTGGGAAGGGAGTGAGACAGGGTTTTAGCCTCTCCCCGATGTTATTCAATCTGCATATTGAGCGAGTCGTAAAGGAAACGAAAGAAAACTTTGGTGTAGGTATAAAATCCATGGAGAAGAAATAAAAAGTTTGAGGTTTGCTGATGACATTGTAATTCTGTCAGAGACAGCAAAGGACTTGGAAGAGCAGTTGAACGGAATGGATAGTGTCTTGAAAGGAGGATATAAGATGAACATCAACAAAAACAAATCAAGGATAATGGATTGTAGCCGAATTAAGTCAGGTGATGCTGAGGGAATTAGATTAGGAAATGAAACACTTAAAGTGGTAAAGGAGTTTTGCTATATGGGGAGCAAAATAACTGATGATGGTCAAAGTAGAGAGGATATAAAATGTAGACTGGCAATGGCAGGGAGAGCGTTTCTGAAGAAGAGAAATTTCTTAACATCGAGTATAGATTTCAGTGTCAGGAAGTCGTTTATAAAAGTATTTCTATGGAGTGTAGCCATGTATGGAAGTGAAACATGGACGATAAATAGTTTGGTCAAGAAGAGAATAGACGCTTTCAAAATGTGGTGCTACAGAAGAATGCTGAATATTAGATGGGTACATCACATAACTAATGAGGAAGTATTGAATAGGATTGGGGAGAAGAGAAGTTTGTGGCACAACTTGACTAGAAGAAGGGATCGGTTCGTAGGACATGTTCTGAGGCATCAAGGGATCACCAGTTTAGTATTGGAGGGCAGCGTGGAGGGTAAAAATCGTAGAGGGAGACCAAGAGATGAACACACTAAGCAGATTCAGAAGGATGTAGGTTGCAGTAGGTACTGGGAGATGAAAAAGCTTGCACAGGATAGAGTAGCGTGAAGAGCTGCATCAAACCAGTCTCAGGACTGAAGACCACAACAAACATCATCTTTATATGATAGTGCTATGTGTAAAAACTTTCTCCTTTCTTCTGCCGTGTTACAGCAATACGTTGCCTATGGAAATAGGCGTATTCAACTTAAACTTTACCTACATTTGCGAAAGGAATAGCTTAGTTGTCGATGGCAGTTGTGAGGTTCGGATGTCTGGATTGGAACAGAGTGAAGCAGGGGAGGGATTGGGGGAGGGGGGAAGGGGAGCGAGGGAAGAGGCGAGGGGGGCCTTGGCCACCATTCCATAGAGGCAATGAGGAGATGAACTGGAAATGGTTGAAAACTAGGACTTCGAAACTCGTCTCGAGTCTCAGGAATACTATTTCACCTTTGATTCATATAGTATGTGCTATCCACTATTCTAGCTGAAAACTGTTTGGTGTAACAACCGTTGAAGCCTAAACACAATTATGTCTTAGGATTGATATTGTTGTAGACAAGTGTTAACAATTTAGATTTACATGAATGCTTTATAGAGCAATGTGACATGAAAGGTAGTTCTTTTTGTAATATCTGTTAAAGTTCCATTCATGAGTGCAACGATGCAAAAAGACTGTATACAGTAAACCAGAACTCCACCAGCAGAAGTTCAGAGGTTGTTCCGTGGTGCTTTCTGGAACGCGTGGTGCTTTTTGGTGTCAGGAACGCGTGCTATCCGGTGCCTCATTATGGAGTAGTAACGTAAGTCTGATTTATTCAATTTATATCCTTATTATTTTTATTTCTCTTACAAAATCTTAACAACAGTGAAAAACGAGTACTATACAATCAGAAAATCTTGTAACACCAAACACAGAGTATTGCAACTACTCTCAGATCCAAAACTACTTCGATGTTAAAGCCCAAGTTACAGTAAAAGCTCAGATAGCGTCGCTGCGCTGCTCTTCGATTCTTTTCAGGGAGGGATATAGGACCACACAGGAGGAGAGGTATATGCTTTAAGGGGTGATAGAACTGGTGGTTTTGAATAAAAATCTTCGTGTGAACAGATGTCTTATTCCAATGGTTTCCTAGACAGAACACTTTACTGGCAGTATTGTACATTTTTCTTCAATAACACGATAACTGTGGCCTCTAGACAAAATGTGTAGCAGCATAACGTTAAATATATTACATTTCCTACAAAAACGTCCCATTCGTTTTTTCGTCTAGGGCTAAAACTTTTGGCTAAAAGAACAACAGAAAATTTAAAATCTTTCGTGAGCCGCATACGCATTAGTTAGGTAGTTTTCGTATGCCGATTTGAGATACTAAAATGTAGACTTTCACGGCCGGAAATGTCGTGTCCATTATAATTATTCGGGCTGTTATGCCGTGGTCGGTTGATGAATTCTGTGTCAATTCCCAACGTTTCGTCCCCATCTGTGGAGGGCATCTTCAAGGGGGTCCGTAGCTCGATGGAAGGTCCAACACACCCACTGACTCGCTACTGACTGCCGCTAAATTCCGTGACCGCGCGCTCCTGCGCCGAGGTGTGTTTTGAAAACGTCAGTGCAATTGGCCGCTGTCCGCTGCCGTCGATCGCCGATGCCATCACCCAGTGGTGGACAGGTGGTACACATCTTCATCAACACCGGCATCCATATACTGTTTAATTTCACGCCCTCCTCCTTTCGATTGAAATTATTAGGGTGTTTGGCGATTTCGATTGTCTCCCTGTAGAGTCTTTCGTAATATCCGCTTTTGGCCGCTAGCACTTGCGTCTCCTCAAAACGAATATGGTGGTTTCCTGGCTGGAAAACACGCTCCGCAACAATTGATCTTTCCGTTTCTCCTCTTCTACAATTGCCTTTGTGCTCTTCCAGACGTTCTGGAACAGTTATTTTAGCGGTACCCACATTGGGAATTGACACAGAATTCATCAACAGACCACGGCATAACAGCCCGGATAATTATAATGTACACGATTTCAGATAGTTTCCTGACTCGATAGACCACAAGTGTCCAGTATCAAATTGCTCGTATCGAATTCCTCTACACTGCCGTGGTAGATTGTAAGCAACGACGATGTATTGTTTAATACACAAAATAATTACAGTGTACATTAAATATGGTGTGTCGTGTAAACCATTCGGAAAAGGGCATATGCCCCAGGAAGTTCTTCGTTCAGAATCACCAATTCTCTCCCTCTTCACATATGCACATTTCCTCCTGATTCACGCTGCATATTCTGCACTTTTCATCAGGAAACCGCTCCACATTGCTGTGTATCAGTGCTAATGTTCAACTAACATTGCCGAAAAAAACTAATCTGAGACAGGACCAAGCAGTAATTGAGCAGGTACGGCTCCCTATTTAATTTTTCTGTTTTTGAAACCACCCTTCTTCTCACTACTCGCCGCGATGTCAATATTGAGATCGGATTCGTGTCTCTGGTCACCGCATATCTTTGACGAGTTGGCTACCCGTGCGCCGCGAGGCGGACAGAACGAGGAAGAAGGGGCTAGGAGTTAGCTTTGGGCTGTGCGTGAGTAGCGACGTCGATGTCGGAGGGCCCCGCGGAAACAGCCGATAGGGGACGGAACGCCGTGGGCTCGAAGATCCCGGGGTGTGGAGGGCCGGTGTTGTCCCGATGGCGATCGTCGTGTGGTCAGTCAGGGGCTGAGAATTGATTTCTTCATTCTGCCGTTGGATTCCGACGAAGCCTTACGGCAAGTTTGGTGTTCAAAGTGAATAAAAGAATTCTAAAAAGATACACGTTGGTGGCGCGGATGTCAGACTTGTGAGTGGTGTAAGCTTTGCTTCGGTACTGCAGTCTCCAGTGGGAGCGTTGCTTGGTACTGATATCGGTAAAGTCATCTGTTTAGCTGCTTTAAGGCAAATCACTGGTTTTGATCGAAGGTGGATCCAGGTGAAGGACCGAATCATTGCTTGTCTTATTAAGATACCTAAGTCGGCCCCCATTGTATGAAACTCCGTTATTTACAGCTATAACGAGTAATTTGACATTCTGGTGGCGTCCACGAGTGAACTTTGGAGGTACTCTTAAGTTTTGTAGTAAGGAAAAGGTTGACGGTGGAGCTTTTCTGTTGGACGCTTATGAATCGTAATAATTCACTTCTTATGGTATTTTACGGTTCTACTTGTCGTGGTGAAATCGCCCATAGTATTTTTATAATTTATCTTGGGACGTCATTTGGTGGTTTGGTGTGGTCCTCCCAAGAGCTTAAAATCCCCAAATATTATTTATTGCCTTGCTGAGGTTGCCTTGCAACAGTTGTTGATTTGTCCCTTGTCTAACGCACCCTACTGCAGTTTGGTACGATGCCAGGTAGTCGAAGTGTTGAGTAGTATCGCATCTACTCCCTTGCCCGTTTTAAGATTTGCGAGCCGCTTCCACATCGACGTATAATCCTAGTATGCAAGTTGTGTAAGTTGGTTGCGCCTTGTTAACGTTTTGTACATTGTAGAACATCTTTCCCGTGCCGCATGTGATCGTGAAGGAGAGCACGGTACACAACAGCGCGTGACCACGACGAAACCAAAAGATACTTACCGTATATTTTTTAACGGATGTAATCACTGAGATTAAGAGTTGATTTGTGGGTTTTTTAATTTATTTTGAAAGGAAAAGTTTAAATACATGGTTAATTATAACATGTATGCTTAACTGTCATAATTCGTTGAGTGTCGTATCCATCATATGTAGGAAGGTTCATGGTGTAATGTTTTTAAAATGAAGGAAAATATTTTGTGATACGGTGCGCATCGTAGAGGCTACGGGGTTTGTGTGCACGTTGATAGTAATCAGATTTTATGGCATTGAAATTGTTTTAATGAAAAACTTTGTGATCAATATTTTATTGTCTTTAGAGATCATAGGTCGCATCTACGAAAATTTTGGTGTTGCCATGTGGCGTTAGAATCATTTACTTAACCTTGCAATATGCGATTTGTATTCTTTTTCTTTGCTTAAAGAGCGATTTTGAGTTTTACGCGTTGTAAATTGATTCTGAGCTCTGTTCTTTGATCTGTTAAAATAATACTTCAGGAACTTTCATTAGCAAACTATAATGGGGATCTTGTTGTTCATGATAACAAATGTATATTTACTATTTTAAAATCAAGTTCATAAAGCTGTAAAATTTTAAACGTAAAAAAAGCTTTTATTAGAGAAAAGGTGCCTGCCCGTACCCCCCACAACTTCCACGTATTCAAAACATTGGCCTTCGGGCGTTGTGTGATGTTTTCCCTGGTATATATCTCAGCCAACGCCTGTGGAGCCATGTCGTAATGAAATATTGACGATGAAGAGAGAAGAGCTCATTAGTGTAAGCAACAGCAAATGCACTGAGCGGACAGAACAGTTTTGTTCCCAAACGTCGCATACGGACAACGCCTGCAACGCTATGCAGATATTTTCAGTTCAAAATAGGCACAAAGGAACCAAAGTGAGAAGCTAAACGAAATAAAACAGTATTATATGTATGAGGGTCCTGCTGTATAGTTCAAGTTTCCACCGTTTGTTGGCGCTGCAGTCGCACGGTAAATTAAAACTGCAGGAAGGTGAGCGGCGTGAAATAAAAAATTAACTGTAATTTTAGTCACACACACAGTCTCAGACACACACACATATATACACATACACACACACATACACACACACACACACAAAAAAAATGGTTCAAATGGCTCTGAGCACTATGGGACTCAACATCTTAGGTCGTAAGTCCCCTAGAACTTAGAACTACTTAAACCTAACTAACCTAAGGACATCACACACACCCATGCCCGAGGCAGGATTCGAACCTGCGACCGTAGCAGTCCCGCGGTTCCGGACTGCAGCGCCGGAACCGCACGGCCATCGCGGCCGGCCACACACACACACACACACACACACACACACACACACACACACAAAAGTCGCGCACACGGGCGCGCGCTCTTAGAGAACATATTGTACAACCCCACTTTCCTCTCCTCTGCACAAAATAGAGACTAGAGTTTTAACAACTAATACCGTGTAGCCTGACCTGGGCTGTGCTCAAACATATCCGAACGACCTGAGTTATTTATCAAAAAAATATATCACTTACTTAAAAAGCAAGTGAACTGTGAAATCATGAACGTTTTTCCGGATGTATTTTCGTCGCTCACTTAAAAAGTCGTTTATGGGCTGCTTTACCAGTCACATCAGTAAATTTCGTTCAAAGCTACAAATAATACGATATCCATAACTAGTTAAAAACCAACATTTGGTTGCTCAGAGTAATTAATGAAATAGTTATCGTTACATTTACATCTATGTGTTTACTCTGCTATCCACAATAAAGTACCCAGCAGAGGGATCAGTGAACCACCTTCAAGTTGTCTCTCTACCGTTCCACTCGGAAAGCTTCCGGGAAAAGCGAGCACTTAAATTTTTCTGTGAGAGCCCTGATTTTTCTTATTTTATGGTAAAGATCCTTTCTTCCTATGTAGGTGGCTGCCAACAGAATATTTTTGCAATCGGAGGAGAAAATTGGTGATTGAAATTTCATGAGAAGTTCTCGTCGCAACGAAAAACGCCTTTGTTTTAAGATTGCCACCCCAATTCACGTATCATGTCTGTCGCACTATCTCCTCTATCTCGCGATAATACAAAAAGAGCTGCCCTTCTTTCTACTTTCTCGATGTCATCCGCTAGACCCACCTGATGCGCATCCCACACAGCACAAAAGTACCCCAGAACCCCAGAACAGGGCGGACAAGCATGGTGTAAGCAGTTTTTTTAGTAGACCTGTTGCACCTGTTAAGTGTTCTGACAATGAATCGCAGTCTTTGGTTTACTCTACAAGCAACATTATCTATGTGATCGTTCCAATTTAGGTAATTTGTAATTGCAATCCCTAAGTATTTATTTGAATTTACAGCCTTCAGGTTTGTGTGACTTATCGCGTAATCGAAATTTAGCTGATTTCTTTTAGTACTCAGATGAATAACTTAACACTTTTCTTTATTCAGGGTCAATTGCCACTTTTCGCACCATACAGATATCGTACCTAAATCATGTTGCAATTCGTTTGGTCATCTGATGACTTTACAAGACGTTTAATGGCAGCATCATCTGCAAACCATCTAAGAGGGCTAGTGAGATTGTCTTTTATTTCGTCAATATATATCAGGAACAACAGAGGCCCTATAACACTTCCTTAGGGAAAGCCGGATATTGCGTCTGTTTTACTCGATAACTTTTCTGAAAGAAAATCACGAATCCAGTCCCACAACCGAGGCGATATTCCATGTGCAAGCAGTTTGGTTAGAAGACGCTTGTGAGGAACGGTGTCTAAAGCCTTCTGAAAATCTAAAAATATGTAATCAATTTGACATTCCCCGTCGATAACTTCTTGAGTATAAAGAGCTAGTTATGTTTCACAAGAACGCTATTTTCTGAATCCGTGCTGACTACGTGTTAACAAATCGTTTTCTTCGAGGTAATTCATAATGTTCGAACGCAGTATATGTTCCAAAACTCTGTTTCAAATCGACGTTAATGATATGGGCTTGTAATTAAGCGGATTACTCATATTTCCCTGTTTGGGTATTGGTGTGACTTGAGCAATTTTCCAGTCTTTAGATGCGTATCTTTCTGTGAGAGTGTGGTTGTAAATAATTGCTGAATATGGATCTAGTGCATCAGCATACTCTGAAAGGAACCTGACTGGTACACAATCTGGACTGGAGGCCTCACCTTTAATGAGTGACTTAATTAGCTTTGCTACACCGAGGATATCTACTTCTGTATTTCTTATCTTGGCAGTTGTTCTTGACTGACACTCAGGAATATCTACTTCGTCTTCTTTGGTGAAGGAGTTTCGGAAAACCTTGTTTAGTAACTCAGTTCTTGTGGCACTGTCATCAGTGACTTCACCGTTGTTATCGCGCAGTGAAGGTATTGATTGCACCTTGCCACTGGTGTGCTTTATGAATGACCAGGATCTCTTAGGGTTTTCTGCCAGATTTCGAAATAGAGTTTCGTTGTGGAAATTATTAAAAGCATCTCGTATTGAAATACGCGCTCTCTTTCGAACTTCTGCAAAACTTGGCCAATCTTGTGGATTTTGGGTTCCTTTAAATTTGGTATGCTTTTTCCGTTGCTTCTGCAACAGCGATCTGACCCGTTTTGTGTTAGTTGCCAGACAGGAGTTTTGCGGAATAGTGTGCTTCTGTGTGTTCCGTTGAGTTGTTGTTCACATTTTACACAGTCTTTTTCAGGTGCTACGAGTTTTGCTGTTATGTGTACTGGCTGCCTGAACAACAACCGCACTGCGAGCTATTGTTAGTCTCAAGCCGCTATTTACAGTGGAATTCGATTCCCAATATCCACTATGCCCTTCGGTACTCTTCTTTGTCAGTATTCGTGCTCGTATAGCATGAAACACTAGTTCTCTCAGCGCCTTCCATTTCGGGTGGATATGATGGTCTACGATAGTTTCTGTCATCACCATTAGGAGACTATGATCATAACTCGATCTGAGTATCACGCTTAGTTTAGGACATAACAGAGCCATTACTCTGAAATCACCATATCCAGTCTTATTTTTAAATATATGTATTTCAGCAAACCATGAGTGGTTTCCAGCTGCCTAGCAGCTCATCGTCAGATGGTATATATACACATTCAGTGATTTTTTGTTGTAGCTTTGTGAGGCTTGTTGTATATCTGTGGCAAGATCGAAAACGACAGCAAAGAAGCGCTACATGTGGTAGAGCTTCACGAAATATTTACAATGTAAGTTCTACTTAAAGGTGTTACTTACGGTTAATAGATTTTGCAGACATATATTTCTTATGTGTAGCCCTTTGGAAAACATTATTTAGTTTTTCGATTTGCTTTCACACAATTCAATTAACAAACTTTGCCACAGACACCATCTTCCATGTTTTATAAAATTTATAAATCAGATTACATTAATAAAAGTTCAGAATTTTTTTAAAATAACAACATAACTTATTGATCTCTGATTCCACTCACAAATACCAAGCTAAAATAAAAAAAACATGTTAAAGAATTGCAACTTTCAGCTAACATCCACTGCAGCCAAACAATGTGTAATAACGAACCCTACAGCCCGAAAGATCAGATCACCAAGCAAAACTCATAAAACTGACACCTGACATGCCCGATTGTGAATTCAACAAATAGTTCTAGCTGCAAAGTCACCAAAAAACTGAATGAAATACTCAAGAAAAACTGTAATTCCCAACATGTTACTCTATAAAGAACACTTACGAGTAGATTGACAGCATCAGAGACATCACCATACGCAGTTGAGCACACTTTTCATCCCTTGACACACTCAAATTATACACCAACATACCTATAATAGACACATTCCTAATAATAAAAAATGACCGTAACAAATCATGGAAAGCTAACTAACGTAGAACTCTATGAGCTGATGGAGTTCTTTGAGTTAGTTATGTCTCACAATTGCTTTACCTTTAACAACAAAATATATATATTCAAAATGACGTTCTGGCAATAAGCAGTAGCCTTCTTGCTGACATGTACATCAGTGGTCCAGAAAACAAATTCTTTAGAGCAAACCAAATAGAAAAAGACAAAATCATTTGTTACAAACGATATATTGATGACACCTTGTTGCTATAAGATGGGAAGACCACTGATAGTGACACCATAGCTGATAAACGTAATAATGTTCATGCCAAAATACGGTTTACTGTAGAACATCAGATTCACTCTGGAATCAACTTTCTTGACCTCAAAACCACAGCAACAAACATAAGGTCCAAATATATAGGAAACCTGCATCAGAGGCCATAATTAATAATGCATCATGCCACTCAAATAATCATAGACTTGCTTTCTTTAAATCAGCACCCAACCAAATAAACAAATTCAAGCTGAACACACTATAAAAATTAAGAAATTATTATTTTAAAAACAATAGAACCGAACAATGGTTATGATCCAACCACAGATGATAAATTAGATGATAAAATTAAATCCAACGAAACAACAGCAACAAGCCAGCCCTCATCAGCAGAAGAAACCAAATATATCTGTTTGCCTTTTTGCAGTAACATCTCAAACAAACTCGCTAAGCTGATCAAACCACACAATGTTAAAATAAGTTTTCACATAAACAACAAAATATAAAACGAAATAATCGATAATATTAAAAGACACATCACATCCTTTCACACATCTGGCATATATAAATTAACATGCGATAGTTGCTCCTGCTACTACATAGGACAAACAGCAAGAAGCTTTGAAACACGATACAAGGACCACTCTGATGTACTCCGTCTAAACAACTGAAATAGATCCACGTTCGCCAGCCATCTCACAGAAAACCAACCACCATATCCTACAATAATTAGAGATTTTCACTCACAAACATAAAACAGTCCACACCACTTAAACGCACGAACAGAATTAGCTAAGAAACAAAATACCCGCAACAAACACACACGCACGCACACACACACACACACACACACACACACACACACACACACACACATACACACACAATCCCACCTCTACCCTTTTCTCTCTCACTCACTCTGTCTCTCTCTCTCTCTCTCTCTCTCTCTCTCTCTCTCTCTCTCCCTCCCTGCCTCCATACCCATCTCTCTCTCTAACTACAAAGTCTCTCTCCCTCTTCTTTCTCATTCCGCACCCCACCCCTCCTACCATACCCTACCAAATGCCCACATTACTTATTAACCTTAAATTAACCACTAACCTGCTAACCTCAAATGTCGTACGCCTAGTTCAGTTAGTATATCAAGCAAAAACATAGCTGTTTAAAATGATCCCAGCACCCATACTCTTAATTGTGATATAAATATCATCTAAAAGTCTAGTTTCATACGCATTGTAAATTGCACATATTAATTTGCAGCTCAATTTCTACTAATATAAGTTAATTTGGCTTTTACATTTCCTGGAAGAAAGACACAACTTCCATCAATGCTAAAAATAGTAATTTAAGTTACTTTGGAATATATATTCCCTGCAAGTAAAATATAACCTTCAACAGTGAGAGAGTTGACGAAGAACATATTTGGTTCAGATGAGATCTTTGAGCCTGTAGTTTAATCACACTTTTTGGTTTGTGTAAAATTTATAAGACGTGGAAGTTGGCGTCTATGGCAAAGTCTCTGAATTCTATTGTGTGATAGCAACTCGAAAGCATGAATAATGTTTTCCAAAGTGCTACACGTAACAAATATATATCTGCAGAATCTATTAACCGTAAGTAACACCTTTAAATAGAACTTACGTTTTAAATATTTCATGATAGTGTATCATCTGTACTACATTATTTGCTGTCGTTTTCTACCTTGCCACGGATACACAACAAGCCACGCGCAGCTACAACAACAAAGCTCTAGACAGCTCTCAACCGGTCATGGTTTACTGAAATACATCTATATAAATAGGAAACTGGTTGTGGTAAGTTCAGAAAAACTTTTCATATTACAGGTGCAGTGTTCCAAATTCACAATGGATAAAGGTTCCACAATTAATTGTTCACTGCCTCTATGATGCTCCTCAAATGTTACAGTATTCCTTCCAAACCTGCAAAAATACGTCAGAAGTGCAAAAAACTCCAATGTTCACTTCAAATTGGTATTGAAAACATTTTGGACTCGTGAACAAGTACTCTAATGCTATTTTGATGCCTAAAGCCTAAAGGTATGGGGCCTATTAAATACGCAGGTAAACTTATTATTGAATACGGGAATTAGTATAGTGAAAATATACGCACCATAAATAGTAAAAAACAAAATTTGATTATGAAATATGATTAAAAAATTAGAAATATGCAGCTGTGGAATTTGAGTTTTATCTTAAATACTGTTATGCAAAACTTAAAAATAGCGAAGTGACATTAACTCCTGTTGTTTCTCATCAACGTTTATAGTTCGTACTAAGTATCACTTTGGTTTAAGACACAAAAGTGCCTCAGATTGAATATTTCTCACATCTATGATGCTTTTCAAGTGGCACAATGTTACTTGTAAAACTAAAATGTCTGCAAAAACATGTTATCAATGCAAAACAGCAATTTTTATTTCAAGTATCTGCAATGCTATCTAAATGCATACAGACCTTATTTCGCTAAACAACTACTAAATAACACCAGTATCATATAAAAATATGTTATGTGAAAACACACAAACGCAAATAACTTATCCAAAAAGAAAAACTAAGCGAAAACATATAAGGAAGGCAGGAAGGAAGGTGTTTCGATGGTTTTATCGCGGTGTAGCACATGAACTGCTTTTCTTTTTACGATATATACAACGAGAAGTCCTTTTATTTTTAGATGCATATCACAACCAAAGATGATGACAGAGCTGAAACATATCCAAAAGGAGGTGGTGCAGAAGACAAAGTCGATATCTCAAAAGTAGACCCATTGACTTGGCGGACCACGCGAGATCCATCGACCCTCCAATTAAATATTTCCACAGCTAACGTCTGTATTACTTATTAAAATACACGCTTCTTCCACGTTTATCGTAATGCATACTACTATAGAAAGACAAGTCGTTGTTTAATGTGGTAACCAAAAATCTGGAAAAGTTCTTGACCGAACCGTTTCTTGACCGATCCGTTTCAACCTTACAATGCCGAGGACCCGAGCTGTGTTCAGCAGCAGACTGCCTTCTTTATTGGACCCGGCCGGCGGATGGTTGAAGCAGGAACGAGGGAATCTTTCAAGGATAGAAACGGAAACCACATGACAATACGGCAGAGTAGCACTCGCCAGAAATATCGTGCGTGTTTAATGACTTGCGTGGATGCAAGATCATGAAAACTGTATTAGAACTGCGTGGTTCAGAGGCCCATTGCCATCTTACGACAGCAAAATATGGTATATATTCTAACGTATTAATGTGGAATCAATATACGCTGGAAAAAGTAGTTCCAAATTTTTCCAGCAGGTCTGGAGTTCTGAATACAAGAAAGACGCACGAAATGTTTCGATACGTAATGGATTTGGAAAGGGTCGTGGATAGAAAACGTCAAACAAGTGAGACAAGCAAAATGATGACTTTATTATCAACCGTCTCTTACAGAATTTGCTTAATGTGATCACCGGAGATACGGATGAGATGCTGCATCGGTAAGATGCCGCGATCAACTATTGCTTGCAACAGTTCCGGTGGAGCCTGAATAAAGTGTTCCTATGTACTGGCCTTCAGATTAAGTAGAGACCAACGTGTTCCTGGTAAACGTGTCTTTTTAGATGTATCCAGAGTCAAACGTCACACGGATTCAGATGAGGTGATCCCTGGATATAACATGTTCGTGGATGGTTGCATTAAGCAGAAGCTTGGTCGAGCGACATCTTGCATGAAAACAATTTTTCGGCACAGTTGCGCTCTTCCAATGTAGGAATTATACGCTGTGCAAGAAGGTCTTCATACGTCACGGTACACATGGAGTCCTTTCAAGGAAGGACGGACAGCTAATACAGGTGTTTATGAATCCGTACCACGTGGTTTTATACGGCGAGTGCTTAACACGCGGTTTAACAGTACCACAAATTCGGCAGTTCTTTGTATTCACTGTATTCGGTAGTGCAAAATGGGCCTCGTCACTGCACAGAATATTGCCCGGCCACATGTCATCGATTTAGATCCGTGCCAGAAATCGAAGAGCGGATTCATACCATTGCTACCAACCATCAGGTTTCAATTGCTGGACTGTCTGGATCTTATACGGGGACCAGTGTAAAACAGACCGCAAAACTTCTCGTACTTCTGACTACGGGGTGGAAAATTCTCGTGACACTGCGTGATAACTAACACTACTCTGGACACGTGCTGCATAATCAGTTACAGCAACAGCAACCCCCTCAGTAGCTTCTGTCTGGATAGGAAGCCGTCCTCGTCCATTTGCTGCACAAGCTCACTTGTGTTTTCGAATTTCATTATCAGTTAATTTGAACCAGTTAATGACATCGGACCTCTCCTCATATCATTCAATCGGCGATACTCTCTCAATGCGGCAGCGTAGCTGCGACCGTTCGTATGAAACAGCCCATCTTTCCTCAATAGCTACACTGTTCACCCACATTCTGGCTTGTCAAATGACAGCGTGGATGTCATACCGTCATACAAACAGTGTACAGTGCCACATTTCCAACTGGTGGTCAAAACTGGAACTAAATTTTTCAAGGCGTAAATCGGGTACCTATTAAGGCGTGAAGGACGTCTAAAACTTAAAAAGAATTCGATTTTTCAAAAATGAGGCCATTTTGTAGCGGACATCTACCTGAACAGCTTGATGTATAAAACATAGGCACGTTATTTGGTCTTAAATGTAACAAGATGCAGCGGCACACACCTTTGCACAGCATTCTTCTGTCATACGTGAGGGTATTTCACTCTCTAGAATTCATATGTTTGTATTTACGCTAGAGATTGTGACACATAAAACAAAGGACTACCGATACCGATACCTTCTCTGCTGCTATCGGCATGCATTGTTTGTATAGCTGGTTTTGTTTGTTCTCTGTTTCTAAAGGCTTGCAGTGTGAATAAAAGGGAGAGGGCGACTGACGCTTGCAGAAATTGACAAGCTTGAGACATATTATGGCTTGGCAGTAAAAACGAGCACAGGGGACTTGAAAAATATGAAGCAAGCAGTTTGGGCCTTACACTTCCACAAAATGTCTACAGGCAATAACCCTATCGGCAACTTGTGCCCATATGGAAGTGAAGCTTGGTGTGGCTAGCAAAGGTCAATTGCTGGTGGTGAATAATATCATCACAGGAATCCTCTACCAATTGCTATAATGGAAGCCCTCTAACTTATATTCAGGGACCTTGCAAATGAACACTTATTGAAGTAATGTCTTCATGGCGGTAACCAAAACTCAAATGAAAGTTTTAACCAACGTGCATGTAGAAGACTGCTAAAAACCGTTTTTGCGGGAAGAAATGCACTTACTATTGGTGTTTACAATGCAGTTTCATGTTTTAATGATGGTGTGCAAAGCAGAAAATATCTTTTATAAAAGATGGGGATCAAGCCCGGAGTGAACTGCATCAAAGCTTTGTATGCGATAGACAGAGAGCGTGTACTGAAAGCAGACAAATCATTTTTGGAGATGATAAAATCAAAATAAGTGCATCATAGGAATGTGAAAAGTAAGAAAATTGATTTATAAAATAAAAAAGACCCTGCCAATGGTGCTGGACAATTCTAAAAGAATGCCAAATACAAGCAAAAACTCTGACGGCGGTTTCCCGCAAAATACCAATTTCTGTACTTAGATACACGACTTGTAACATCGAAAATAAATATCTCATTACTTTCAAACTTGGTATGCTTACTGAACACAAACTCCTCAATGCAAAACTCTAGAATTTTTCAGATCTATTAGAAACTGTGGTAACAATTGAGATAATAAACTATAAAATTTGAGTGTTTCTCTAAACATGAAGTTTAAAGGGCGTAGGACGTCAAACGGGCTGACTTGGAGCAGGAGAGGCATCACAGGACATTTTAATTTCCAGTGTCTATAGTTTTGCAAATAAATTCATAAAACTTTGTCATCATCACCAGGAAGAATTCAGGATTCACACTCATTGCAGTGGAAGTTCGAAAACATAACCCCATAATTTTTTTTACGTGTGAAATTTCATCATTTTTTCACTTACTAATGGCTGCATTTGTTGCTGTAGGTATACTTTTCTTCATAAGTTACAGAGATTCTTCGATGAATTTTGCACAGCATACATACCATGCTTACAGGTGTATGAAACTCTAGAATTTATTTAATTTATGAAAAAACGAATGATCTGTTGTATTTTTAACTTCATGTTTAGAAAAAACACAATTTTTTAATTAATTACCTCAATTTTTACCACAGCTGTCAATAGATTTGGAAAATTCTAGAGTTTCATACACCTTTAAGTATGGTATGTGTGCTGTGCAAAATTCATTGAACCATCTGTTTTACTTATGAAGAAAAATGTACCTATAGCAACAAATGCTGCCATCAGTAAGTGAAAATAATGATGGAATTTTACATGTAAAAAAAAAAATTACTTCGTTATGTTTTCGAACTTCCACTGCTATGAGTGTGAATTCTGAATCATTTCTGGTCATGCTGACAAAGTTTTATGAATTTATTTGTAAAAGTATAGACAGTGGAAATTAAAATGTCCTGTGGTGCCTCTCCTGTTCCAAGTAGGCCCGTTTGACGTCTTACCCCCTTAAAATGTAACAGCTCATTCACTTTTCCATAAATTAAATAAATTCTAGAGTTTGACACACCTGTGCAAAATTCATCGACGAATCTCTCTTACTTATGAAGAAAATTGTAACTATAGCAACAAATGCTGCCATCAGTAAGTGAAAAAAATGATGAAATTTTACATGTAAAAAAAAAGTTACTTCGTTATGTTTTCGAACTTCCACTGCTATGAGTGTGAATTCTCAATCCGTCCTGGTCATGCTGACAAAGTTTTATAAATTTATTTGTAAGAGAGTGGAGATTAAAATGTCCTGTGGTGCCTCTCCTGCTCCATGTCGGCCCGTTTGACGTCCTACCCCCCTTAAAGTTTAACAGCGCATTCACTTTTCCATAAATTAAATGAATTCTAGAGTTTGATACACCTGAGCAAAATTCATTGAAGAATCTCTCTTACTCATGAAGAAATGTGCACCTATAGCAACAAATGAAGCCAACACTAAGTGAAAAAGTGATGGAATTTCACATGTACAAAATTTTTATTTTTTTATGATTTTGAACTTCCACTGCTGTGACTGTTAATCCTGAATCCTTTCTGATCCTATTTACAAAGTTTTATGATTTATTTGTAAAAGTATAGACAGTGGAAAATAAAATGTCCTGTGGTGCATCTCCTGCTCCAAGAGCACCCGTTGGACGGTCTACCCTCCTTAACGAATTAAGCATAGCTATCAACTGTCGGTTCCATACGGTAATTAGAGCCCGAACTGAATACAGGGTGTAACAAAAAGGTACGGCCAAACTTTCAGGAAATATTCCTCACTCACAAAGAAAGAAAATATGTTATGTGGACAAGTGTCCGGAAACGCTTACTTTCCATGTTAGAGCTCATTTTATTACTTCTCTTGATATCACATTAATCATGGAATGGAAACACACAGTAACAGAACGTACCAACGTGACTTCAAACACTTTGTTACAGGAAATGTTCAAAATGTCCTCCGTTAGCGAGGATACATGCATCCACCCTCCGTCGCATGGAATCCCTGATGCGCTGATGCAGCCCTGGAGAATGGCGTATTGTATCACAGCCGTCCACAATACGAGCACGAAGAGTCTGTACATTTGGTACCGGGGTTGCGTAGACAAGAGCTTTCAAATGCTCCCACAAACGAAAGTCAAGAGGGTTGAGGTCAGGAGAGCGTGGAGGCCATGCAATTGGTCCGTCTCTACCAATCCATCGGTCAGCGAATCTGTTGTTGAGAAGCATACGAACATTTGGACTGATATGTGCAGGAGCTCCATCGTGCATGAACCACACGTTGTGTCGTATTGTAAAGGCACATGTCACATGTTCTAGCAGCACAGGTAGAGTGTCCCGTATGAAATCATGGTAACGTGCTCCATTGAGCGTAGGTGGAAGAATATGGGGCCCAATCAAGACAGCACCAACAATGCCTCCCCAACGTTCACAAGAAATCTGTGTTGATGACGTGATTGCACAATTGCGTGAGGATTCTCGTCAGCCCACACATGTTGATTGTGAAAATGTATAATTTGATCACGTTGGAATGAAGCCTCATCCGTAAAGAGATCATTTGCACTGAGATGAGGATTGACACATTGTTGGATGAACCATTCGCAGAAGTGTACCTGTGGAGGCCAATCAGCTGCTGATAGTGCCTGCACACGCTGTACATGGTACGGAAACAACTGGTTCTCCCGTAGCGCTCTCCATACAGTGACGTGGTCAACGTTACCTTGTACAGCAGCAAGTCCTCTGACGCTGACATTAGGGTTATCGTCAACTGCACGAAGAATTGCCTCGTCCATTGCAGGTGTCCTCGTCGTTCTAGGTCTACCCCAGTCGCGAGTCATAAGCTGGAATGTTCCGTGCTCCCTAAGACGCCGATCAATTGCTTCGAACGTCTTCCTGTCGGGACACCTTCGTTCTGGAAATCTGTCTCGATACAAACGTACCGCGTCACGGCTATTGCCCCGTGCTAATCCATACATCAAATAGGCATCTTCCAACTCTGCATTTGTAAACATTGCACTGACTGCAAAACCACGTTCGTGATGAACACTAACCTGTTGATGCTACGTACTGATGTGCTTGATACTAGTACTGTAGAGCAATGAGTCGCACGTCAACACAAGCACCGAAGTCAACATTAGCTTCTTTCAATTGGGCCAACTGGCGGTGAATCGAGGAAGTACAGTACATACTGACGAAACTGAAATGAGCTCTAACACGGAAATTAAGCGTTTCCGGACACATGTCCACATAACATCTTTTCTTTATTTGTGTGTGAGGAATGTTTCCTGAAAGTTTGGCCGTACCTTTTTGTAACACCCTGCATAAGAGAGTAGCTGCATGCGGCATGTACTTCCCTCAGGCCTCATCTTTGTACATTACTTGAAGGGTGCTTCCAGTGGTAAAATGCCGCGCGCCACGCCACGTACCGTCCTCGGCAGTGGCGGCGAGCACCTCCGTGCCCGGCGGCCCGTCCCCCGCGGCGTTGTAGGCGCGCACGCGCACCGCGTACTGCGTGGCCTTGCGCAGCGCCCCCAGCCGCAGCCTCAGCGGCGACGGCGCGCCCTCCGCCGCCTCCAGCGTCCGCCGCTGGCGCTGCTGCGGCGCCTCCACCTGCCAGAACTCGACGCGGTAGCCCAGCACGTCGCCGTGCCGGTCGCCGTCTGGCGGCTGCAACTCACGCGTCAACGAGTTACGTCATACGGGGTCACGTTTACGTCAGCACGCAGGAAAACTCAAGTAGTGTTCATGAAAATTTGAAAGCGTATGTGCAGTAGTTAGTCCCCGATCGGAAAATGCTGTTTCTCTGAATAGGCTCCCCGGGTTTCTTAATGTTATACTCAACGTACTTTTAGTTATCATCACTTAAAAGCGAAAGATCTGATACCGTAACATTTGAGTTTATCTTCAGAATGAGATTTTCACTCTGCAGCGGAGTGTGCGCTGATATGAAACTTCCTGGCAGATTAAAACCGAGACTCGAACTCGGGACCTTTGCCTTTCGTGGGCAAGTGCTCTACCAACTGAGCAACCCAAGCACAACTCACGCCCCGTCCTCACAGCTTTACTTCTGCCAGTACCTCGTCTCCTACCTTCCAAACGTAACAGAAGCTCTACTGCCGACCTTGCAGAACTAGCACTCCTGAAAGAAAGTGAGACGAGGTACTGGCAGAAGTAAAGCAATGGGGACGGGGCGTGACTCGTGCTTGGGTAGCTCAGTTGGTGCCGGCACGGTAGCTCAGCGTGTTCGGTCAGAGGGTTAGCTCCCCTCTGTAATAAAAAAAAACTGACTTAATCGATCAACAACAAACTTAAACTGGTGCCTTATGACGTCCGCTCCGAGCAGATGCAACGAATGAAAGTGAACAAATATGAGAGTAAAAAAAAAAAAAAAAGAAAATTCGGTAGAGCCCTTGCCCGCGAAAGGCAAAGGTTCCGAGTTCGAGTCTCGGTCCGGTACACAGTTTTAATCTGCCAGGAAGTTTCATATGAGTTTATCTTGTCTGCCAAATTTCGTCATTTAACTTTTTTAAAGTGTGAAACGCGATTTCAGTGAATAGCATGCATTGTAGAGAGCCCTTTTTGAAATCTGATGTGCTGGCGATTGACTATCATATTTTGTGAGAGTAGTGTTAAGTGTCTAGAGTGTAAAATCTTATCTGTGGTGTCACCGCCAGACACCACACTTGCTAGTTGGTAGCCTTTAAATCGGCCGCGGTCCGGTAGTATACGTCGGACCCGCGTGTCGCCACTATCAGTGATTGCAGACCGAGCGCCGCCACACGGCAGATCTAGAGAGACTTCCTAGCACTCGCCCCAGTTGTACAGCCGACTTTGCTAGCGATGGTTGACTGACAAATTACGCTCTCATTTGCCGAGACGATAGTTAGCATAGCCTTCAGCTACGTCATTTGCTACGACCTAGCAAGGCGCCATTATCATTTGCTATTTATCTTGTATTGCATGTACCGTCAGACCGATGTTCACCAATTATGGATTAAAGTTAAGTATTCCAGAAGCTACGTACTATTTTTACTAGACTCAACTCCTTTAACTGTTCCAGACCTCACGCCAGCCTGCGTGAGCTTAAACGCGTGCCTTTCGGCTATCTCATAGTGGCTTGGCTGTCTTGCCAATCCACAACATTATCCATTATCTTCAAGAAGGGACAAAGTCTGAAGTTGCCAGTGGTGTGCAGAATCCAGAGAATAACATTACAAGCAACTGTCATCGCCACTAAATGTAGCTAGACGGTCCCGACATGCATACGGTTTGTTTTTGGGATGGAGAATCAGTGGAGATCCTAGTCCAGGGGACCTGTCAAGACGAGATGTAGTTTTCAGGTAATGGAGAAACTAAGTACTACTCGAGTTTGAAATACTTTTAGAAGGACACATTTACAGTAATTGCGATTTTTTAGCCTGAGAGAGGATGGTATTACACATCATCAACCAAAGTTCCTAATAAAGAATTTGCCTGGCGAAACGAAGAATGCGTGTGGCCCACTGAAAAGTAACAGCAGGCCCAAACAAAATGTTACAGAATATTGGAACAGCTCTTACTTGTATGGGACATTTGGTCGATGAAAAAGATGTAAGGCATTTTGTCATCAGTTGAGGAATCAATTACGATTTTGGTCATGGTAGTAACAGGTGATCATCAGTCGAAATCAGTGCTAGAAGAAGCCTTCGCTAGTTCAACCCGGGCGACACATGAACACTCAATCACCAAAATCTTTCTCGCTAATGAGGCGCTTTCTCATGAGTCACTTAAAGCTACATACTGCCAATGAAACCAAATACTGTACAACTGGCCTATGCTCCATTTGTCTGAAAGAATTAACTTTTACCCAGGAAAGCGATCCTCATATAATCACTTATACACTGGGTACACTATTATTTTATAATTTCGATATATGATAGGAATACATTGCACTAGGATAAATTTATTAAAAGGTAACTGCAATGAATCTACCTCTTATCCAGAAATACGTTTCTGTCCAAATAAAAGATACTGCATTATTGCAGCTAACACACTTAATCCTGATGTTAATATTAATTGTACATACTGCACTGATGCGAAGTTAACAAATAAAACTAAAATCAGAAGTCATACCCATTCAAAGTGATAATGTTTTCAGAGGAAAGTGTAGAGTCAAGTCAGGGTGATGGGGTAAAGAAAACTATACAGTACTTTTCTTGAATGTGTGTCATAGTTAACACGGGAGCAATGAACCGTACTAAGTGCCTATCCCACTGTACCGTCACTCACCTTCCATTCTACAAGCAGCGTCTGGGAATCTTGCGGAAGAACGGAGAGGTGCGTGGGCGGCGCTCCTGGAGGTTCCTGCGCCGTGTCCAGCGCCACTCCTGGCGTGGACGGTGCCTTGGACAGCCCTAGAATGTTGCGAGCCAGCACGCGCACCTCATAGCGCCGGCCGGGCAACAGGCCAGTCACCGAGGCCCATGTGCGCCCGCCAGGGGTGGACACCTGCGACACTCCCTGCTGCCACGACCCTGCGCGCAAATACAACACCACCGCCTAACACCAGTAGTACATTTCACGAAGGATGTTACGTAAGGCAATAAGGCAAGTCGTCTCCCGCCCCCCCTCCCCCCCCCCCCCGCCTCAA
Organism: Schistocerca piceifrons; assembly: GCF_021461385.2. Taxonomy (NCBI): domain Eukaryota; kingdom Metazoa; phylum Arthropoda; class Insecta; order Orthoptera; family Acrididae; genus Schistocerca; species Schistocerca piceifrons. The sequence continues at coordinate 892,666,505 of NC_060139.1, forward strand.
CGGACTATGCCTATGTCGTGACGTGACGGGGCACTCAATAGTCAATGATCCACAAGACCAACGCGGGACAGTCTAATTAGTCTAAAACGTGGGAGATGAGGTGAAGAGGACCAACCACTTCTGAGGCAGATGGAAGACATAATCTCAAGTCAGCCGTTGTGGCCGAGCGGTTCAAGGTGCTTCAGTCCGGAACCGCGCTGCTGCTACGGTCGCAGGTTCGAATCCTGTCTCGGGTGTGGATGTGTGTGATGCCCTGAGGTTAGTTAGGTGTAAGTAGTTCTACGTCCAAGGGACTGATGACCTCAGATGTTAAGTCCCATAGTGCTTAGAGAAGTCTGAAACTTTGAACCATTAATCTCAACTGCAATGTAGGCAGATAAGTTATTTTCTCCTGACAGTGATACCTCAGTATAGTAAAGGAGGAGAGGACGGATATCAGCACGCAGATCCAGGGGAAGAGGCAACCCACCAAGCAGAACAAAAATTCCCGTCGCGTCTGACTAGCGACAAGTGAGACGCGGTCAGTATCTGTCTGCATATTGATGGCGGATGTAAAAAATCGGTAGCGTCTGTTACCAAAGAGGTGAGCTACGGAAGGCGTCTTTTTCCACAATGGGCCACCTGTTGAGATCCATCTAGCGTTTCGATCGCAGGTTTAACATCCCACGAACGGATTAACACCCCTTCCTAATTTACTTACAACCAAGACAGAATGAATAACACTGAATGGATAAGTATTCCAGGAGTGGAAGTAGTGAGGTAACTAGCCCATCAGATCCTGAAGAGCCTAAAACATTATGTAAGGAAGAGCCGTAACTTCCTAGAGTATCTCGCATACAGCCTAAGAGAAAACGTCTGCTAGGTACGTTAAACATGAACACTTTCCTAAAGACTGGAAAACTTAAACATCTGGAAGAAGTATTAAACAGACGCAACTACCAATTCAGGAAACCAGATACAGAGATGAGAGCGCATTTGAATCGGAGGGTATCAGGATTTATAGAGGGAAACCAGCCATACAGAACAAACAGAAAGACATTACGCCTGGAAGAGCTCTCATTGTCAAACGGAATCTTAAGTGAATCCATATCAAAATTTGCGGCCTTGCCGGGGCGTATATCACTTTTCTTGTTTATATCAGTAAGTAACTGCTACGCACATGTACCTAACAATAGCAACCGAAATAATCCAGAAAAAGCCGGACTATTTTGGACAATACTAGAAAATGAGACATAAAAGATACCAAAGCACAACATAAAACTGCTCGTAAGAGACCTCAACGTACTGATCGGCAGAGAAGATAAATACAAAGCAACAGTAGGTAATTTTCCTCCACACAAAAGTGTCATTAAGAATAGAGAAAGGGTAATCAAGATTGGCAAGTTGTCTAACTTGACTTAAAACTAATGTCAAGCTTTTCCAGAAAACTACCAAGGAAGAAGAAGACACAGGTCCATATTAACTGGATCACGTGGCAAGACCAAATAAAACCATAGAGAAATCATAAACGTACGGGTCAAGAAAGGAGTAGAATTAGATTAGTAACACTTTTTACGAGATAACAAATCCAAATTCCGACTTAAAAAACCAAATCCCAAAATTAATAAACTCCATAGAGTTAATACAAAATTTATCACGCTACGGGAACGAACCGGTTAAAAAGCTTTACACTAAGAAGACTGATAATTCGGATGAGATCACAGAAACAATGACAGAAACAGTGATAGAACTAGAACGACTACGAAGAAGAAGGAAATATAGATGGGAGAATACGTTATCTGACGAAGTAGCCTAGTCTAAAAAGATAAGAAGTGGAAGTCCAGCAGAAACGAAAGAGACTGAAGTACGTTCACTGAAACCAGAAAACACAGCAAAAATTATTCGAACAAAGAAACGGAAATGTGACAGAAAAAGAGAGGAAACCGATACAAATTGCAGACAGAGCAACACCAGGGACTTCTACAAAGTTCTCAGAGAAGAAATTACGTGGTACTACCTGATGTTTTCTGCACAGTCTTAAATGCACCAATAATGTCAGTATACACTACCATTTTGCTTGCATACATCCACATTTCAACAGTTGATCTGCTACCCAGGGGAATGTAAGTATTTATGGCTTGCTCTGGCCATATGTACTTGGAGGTATCAACCAACCTAAAAACATACTTTCATAATGGATACAGTTGTTGGTCTCAGAACAACGTAAATATTGACGTAGGGTTGTTCAGTACACCGCCCTCTGTCACCAATAGCATTATCTGCACCTGTGCCCATTACATCCGGTATTTTTCTGCTTTCCTGTTTTGTTGCAATGCGTTGCTTTTAATGCCTCAGGTCACACATCTAGTGATGCGATTCTCACAAATTGCTTTCTGAGTTAATACACTACTGGCCATTAAAATTGCTACACCAAGAAGAAATGCAGATGTAAAACGGGTACTCTTTGGACAAATATATTGTACTAGAACTGACATGTGATTACATTTTCACGCAATTTGCGAGCATAGATCCTGAGAAATCAGTACCAAGAACAACCACCTCTGGCCGTAAAAACTGCCTTGATACGCGTGGGCATTGAGTCAATCAGAGCTTCGATAGCGTGTACAAATACAGCTACCTATGCAGCTTCAACACGATAGCACAGTTCATCAAGAGTAGTGACTGGCGTATTGTGACGAGCCAGTTACTCGGCCACCATTGACCAGACGTTTTCAATCGGCGAGAGATCTGGAGAACGTGCTGGCCAGGGCAGCAGTCTAACATTTTCTCTATCCAAAAAGGCCCGTACAGAACCTGCAACATGCGGTCGTGCATTATCCTGCTGAAATATAGGTTTTCGCAGGGATCGAATGAAGGGTAGAGCCACGGGTCGCAACACATGAGAAATGTAACGTCCACTGTTCAAAGTGCCGTCAATGCGACGAAGAGGTGACCGAGACGTGTAACCAATGGCACCCCATACCATCAAGTCGGGTGATACGCCAGTATGGCGATGACGAATACACGCTTCCAATGTGGGCTCACCGCGATGTCGCCAAACACGGATGCGACCATCATGATGCTGTAAACAGAACCTGGATTCATACGAGAAAATGACGTTTTGCCATTCGTGCACCCAGGTTCGTCGTTGAGTACACCAACGCAGGCGCTCCTGCCTGTGATGCAGCGTCAAGGGTAACCGCAGCCATGGTCTCCGAGATGATAGTCCATGCTGCTGCAAACGTCATCGAACTGTTCGTCCAGATGGTTGTCGCCTAGCAAACGTCCGCATCTGTTGACTCAGGGATCGAGACATGGCTGCACGATCCGTTACAGCCATGCGCATAAGATGCGTGCCTTCTCGACTGCTAGTAATACGAGGCCGTTGGGATCCAGCACGGCGTTCCGTATTATCCTCGTAACCGACCGATTTCATATTCTGCTATTAGTCATTGAATCTCGACCAACGCGCGGAGCAATGTCGCGATACGATAAACCACAATCGCGATAGGCTACAATCCGACCTTTATCAAAGTTGGAAACGTGATGGTACGCATATCTCCTCCTAACACGAGGCATCACAACAACGTTTCGCCAGGCAACGCCGGTCAACTACTGCTCGTGTATGAGAAATGGGTTGGAAACTTTCCTCATGTCACGACGTTGTAGGTGTCACCACCGGCGCCAACCTAGTGTAAATGCTCTGAAAATGCTAATCATTTGCCTATCACAGAATCTTCTTCCTGACGGTTAAATTTCGCGTCTGTAGCACGTCATCTTCGTGGTGTAGGAAATTTAATGGCCAGTAGTGTACTTGGAGATATCAACCAACCTAAAAACATACTACTCATAATGCCTACAGTTGTTATTCTGGGATCAACGTTAATATAGACGTAAGGTTGTTACGTACACCGTCCTCAGTCACCGACAGAAATATCTGCACCTGTGCGCATTACACCCTGAATTTTTCTGCTTTTCTGTGTTACTGCAATGTATTCCTTTTAATGCCTCAGGTCACAGATCTAGTAATGTGGTTCTCACGAAATGCTTTCTGAGGCAATAAGAAAATTATTTTGGCGATGAAGGAAATCGTTTAACCATTTACGGCCAATATGGTCTCTGGTGACCTTCGAGGCTTTCTGTCTTACCGTTGCCGGTCTTGTACTGGACGATGTACTCAAGTATGGGGCTGTTGCCGTCGTAGGGCTGCTGCCAGGTGAGGTTGGCCGCCCTGCTGGAGACGGCGAGCACGGTGAGGCCCGCCGGAACTTCCGGCGGCTCCTGGACGACGAGGCGCATCCGGCGCAGGTCGCTGCCGTAGCGGTTGGAGGCGCGGCACTCGAAGCCGGCCGAGTCGTGTCGGCGCGCGCCGGTGAGCGTGAGCGCGGAGCGCAGGCCCGCCTGCAGCGGCTGCTCGGACAGCGCCCAGCGCGGCTGCCGCCGGGCGTCGAACGGCGACCCGTCGCGGCGCCACTGCACCGACACGGGCGCGTCGCCGCTCGCCGCGCACAGCAGCGTCGCCTCGCCGCCCGCCGCCACCGTCACGTTGGCCGCCGTCGCCGACAGCCGGGCAGGCACTGCACACACACACGCACACACGCTCACACACACACGCTCACACCCGTCCATCGCCACACACGCACCTGCTGTCACCATTCACACCTTGGCAGCCGTCTTTCGCAGAATTCCCCTGTGGGTATGTTAACCGACATCGGCTAACATCACCTGCTTGCAACTTCCTAGCAAATTAAAACTGTGTGTCCGACCGAGACTCGAACGCGGGACCTTTGCCTTTCGCGGGCAAGTGCTCACCCATGTGAGCTACCGAAGCACGACTCACGTCCGGTCCTCACAGCTTTACTTCTGCTAGTATCTCGTCTCCTAGCTTCCAAACTTTACAGAAGCTCTCCTGCTCGTATGACATGGCTTTGCCACAGCCTGGGGGATGTTTCCAGATTGAGAGTTTCACGCTGAAGCGGAGTGTGCGCTGATATGAAACTTCCTGGCAGATTAAAGCTGTGTGCCGGACCGAGTTGGAAAGTTAGGAGACGAGATACTAGCAGAAGTAAAGCTGTGAGGACCGGGCGTGAGTCGTGCTTCGGTATATCAGATGGAAAGACTTACACGGCACCGTGCCTGAATAAAACCACACTAAGTCTACCAGCCCCACATGGATCCAATCCTGTATCACCCCTACTCACAAATATTGAATATCTCCTTATGTCTTACACTATCCCCCCAAAACAGACTCCAACAGTCATTATTGTTTACCCACTAATATCAAATCCTGGTACGCTGTCGCATCTAAACCGACACCTCCCTTGAACCCCGCACCCCTCCCCCCCCCCCCCCCACCCACGCACACACACACATTCCACATCCTGTCCGACTGATCAATCGACTAGTTTCCCAATGAAAATCGCCACCATTTTTACACATCTTATGAATTCTCTTCCCTCCTTGTCTCACGCCACATCAGCGTTCCTCCTTTCACCCTTCTCTCCCCACTATTCTCTATCCTCTTCCTCTTCATTTTGTGGCCTTACAGACCCCATTTTCTCACTCCTTTTAAGTACCCCACTATCTATGCCAACACCAATCCTCCTCTCCACTGTCACAGCTCTGCTTAATCCGCTGGATCATATAGCTGGCTCACGGCCGGTAGCAGGTACAGGTCCGTTATCGCATTGGCGGCCGTAAGACGGGCGCGATAACTATAGCTTCTTCTTACTATCTCTTTTTCTCAGACAGTAGATGGTATGATGTGTCCCATCTCGTAGGAATGCTGAGAAACGGATCTGTTTAGTGGTGTAACAGACTAGATATGCCGCGTTAGTTTAGGAGAACGCCGCACATAGTACACTAACATACCGAAGATATATATCGTAGCAACTGGTAGCAAATAAAAAACAAAAAATAAAAAAGAAAGATGGTAGAGCACTTGCCCGCGAAAGGCAAAGGTCCCGAGTTCGAGTCTCGGTCGGACACAGTTTTAATCTCCCAGCAAGTTTCATATCAGCGCACACTCCACTACAGAGTGAAAATCTCATTGTGGAAGCACCTGCTTGTTACCGGCTCATTCAAGCAGAAAGGACACATTTCATTCGTTTATTTGGCAGAGCTTATGCCTTCAATATTAAGCTGCGTAATACGAACTAGGTGTTTCTCGTCTCTAGTAGGATGATCCTGAAAAGGACGGTTATTAGTTATGTTTCCGGGCATATTGTATTTCACCTATGACACTGTTGCTCGTTTAGCACCACCATTTCGACGATGGTGAACGAATTTCTTACGGAGGATCTGGAAAAGATGTCAATTTTCTTTAAGACCTGGAGACTGACAGCAAGCACATCAAAAACAGAAGTCTCTTGTTTCCATCTAGTGAATCGTGCTGCGAACTACAAACCAATAGTTCTGCTCAATGGACAAACGTTGACGTACAATTCTTTCCCAAAATATCTCGGAATCACTCTAGATAGAATCCTGAGCTACAAAGAGCACATCACCAAGCTTTCTAATGAAGTAGCTGCAAGGAACAACATACTACATAAGCTCATTGGTACCACCTGGGAAACCTCTGCTGACTGTCTGCTTTTAACTGGCATCAGTCTTGTGTACTCTGCTGCCGAGTACTGTACTCCTGTCTGTTTGGAAAGTGTACATGTGAAGAAGGTAGACACAAAACTGCGCTGCAATACTGGTTCCATCAAATCAACCCCATGGCACTGGTTAACTGTACTGAGTCACATCCCTCCACCTCACTTAAGGCGGGCGCCGGCCGGTGTGGCCGAGCGGTTCTAGGCACTTCAGTCTGTAACTGCGCAACCGCTACGGTCGCAGGTTCGAACCCTGCCTCGGGCAAGGCTGTGTGAGATGTCCCTAGGTTAGTTAGGTTTAAGTAGCTCTAAGTTCTACAAACATGTGGTTCCTGAAGAGGGGCAGCAGCCTTTTCAGTAGTTGCAGGGGCAACAGTCTGGATGATTGACTGATTTGGCCCTGTAACAATAACCAAAACGGCCTTGCTGTTGTGGTACTGCGAACGGCTGAAACCAAGGGGAAACTACAGCCGTATTCTTTCCCGAGGACATACAGCTTTACTGTATGATTAAATGATGATGGCGTCCTCTTGGGTAAAATATTCCGGAGGTAAAATAGTCCCCCATTCGGATCTCCGGGCGGGGACTACTCAGGAGGATGTCGTTATCAGGAGAAAGAAAACTGGCGTTCTACGGATCGGAGCGTGGAAAGTCAGATACCTTAATCGGGCAGGTAGGTTAGAAAATTTAAAAAGGGAAATGGATAGGTTAAAGTTAGATATAGTGGGAATTAGTGAAGTTCGGTGGCAGGAGGAACAAGACTTTTGGTCAGGTGAATACAGGGTTATAAATACAAAATCAAATAGGGGTAATGCAGGAGTAGGTTTAATAATGAATAAAAAAATAGGAGTCCGGGTTAGATACTACAAACAGCATAGTGAACGCATTATTGTGGCCAAGATAGACACGAAGCCCACGCCCACTACAGTAGTACAAGTTTATATGCCAACTAGCTCTGCAGATGATGAAGAAATAGATGAAATGTATGACGAGATAAAAGAAATTATTCAGGTAGTGAAGGGAGACGAAAATTTAATAGTCATGGGTGACTGGAATTCGAGTGTAGGAAAAGGGAGAGAAGGAAACATAGTAGGTGAATATGGATTGGGGGGAAGAAATGAAAGAGGAAGCCCCCTTGTAGAATTTTGCACAGAGCATAACTTAATCATAACTAACACTTGGTTCAAGAACCATAAAAGAAGGTTGTATACCTGGAAGAATCCTGGAGATACTAAAAGGTATCATATAGATTATATAATTGTAAGACAGAGATTTAGGAACCAGGTTTTAAATTGTAAGACATTTCCAGGGGCAGATGTAGATTCTGACCACAATCTACTGGTTATGAACTGCAGATTGAAACTGAAGAAACTGCAAAAAGGTGGGAATTTAAGGAGATGGGACCTGGATAGACTGATAATATCAGAGGTTGTAGAGAGTTTCAGGGAGAGCATAAGGGAACAATTGACAGGAATGGGGGAAAGAAACACAGTAGAAGAAGAATGGGTAGCTCTTAGGGATGAAGTAGTGAAGGCAGCAGACGATCAAGTAGGTAAAAAGACGAGGGCTAATAGAAATCCTTGGGTAACAGAAGAAATATTGAATTTAATTGATGAAAGGAGAAAATATAAAAATGCAGTATATGAAGCAGACAAAAAGGAATACAAACGTCTCAAAAATGAGATCGACAGGAAGTGCAAAATGGCTAAGCGGGGATGGCTAGAAGACAAATGAAAGGATGTAGAGGCTTGTCTCACTAGGGGTAAGATAGATACTGCCTACAGGAAAATTAAAGAGACCTTTGGAGAGAAGAGAAGCTCTTGTATGAATATCAAGAGCTCAGATGGCAACCCAGTTCTAAGCAAAGAAGGGAAGGCAAAAAGGTGGAAGAAGTATATAGAGGGTTTATAAAAGGGCAATGTACTTGAGGACAATATTATGGAGATGGAAGAGGATGTAGATGAAGACGAAATGGGAGATATGATACTGCGTGAAGAGTTTGGCAGAGCACTGAAAGACCTGAATCGAAACAAGGCCCCGGGAGTAGACAACATTCCATTAGAAATATTGATGGCTTCGGGAGAGCCAGTCATGACAAAACTCTACCATCTGGTGAGCAAGATGTATGAGACAGGCGAAATACCCTCACACTTCAAGAAGAATATAATAATTCCAATCCCAAAGAAAGGAGGTGTTGACAGATGTGAAAATTACCGAACTATCAGTTTAATATGTCACAGCTGCAAAATACTAACGCCAATTCTTTACAGACGAATGGAAAAACTGGTAGAAGCGGACCTCGGGGAAGATCAGTTTGGATTCCGTAGAAATGTTGGAACACGTGAGGCAATACTAACCTTACGACTTATCTTAGAAGAAAGATTAAGAAAATGCAAACCTACGTTTCTAGCATTTTTAGACTTAGAGAAAGCTTTTGACAATGTTAACTGGAATACTCTCTTTCAAATTCTGAAGGTGGCAGGGGTAAAATACAGGGAGCGAAAGGCTATTTACAATTAGTACAGAAACCAGATGGCAGTTATAAGAGTCGAGGGGCATGAAAGGGAAGCAGTGGTTGGGAAAGGAGTGAGACAGGGTTGTAGCCTCTCCCCGATGTTATTCAATCTGTATGTTGAGCAAGCAGTAAAGGAAAGAAAAGAAAAATTCGGAGTAGGTATTAAAATTCATGGAGAAGAAGTAAAAACTTTGAGGTCCGCCGATGACATTGTAATTGTGTCAGAGACAGCAAAAGACTTGGAAGAGCTGTTGAACGGAATGGACAGTGTCTTGAAAGGAGGATATAAAATGAACATCAACAAAAGCAAAACGAGGATAATGGAATGTAGTCAAATTAAATCGGGTGATGCTGATGGAATTAGATTAGGATATGAGACACTTAAAGTTGTAAGGAGTTTTGCTATTTTGGGAGTAAAATAACTGATGATGGTCGAAGTAGAGAGGATATAAAATGTACACTGGCAATGGCAAGGAAATCGTTTTTGAAGAAGAAAAATTTGTTAACATAGAGTATAGATTTAAGTGTCAGGAAGTCGTTTCTGAAAATATTTGTATGGAGTGTAGCCATGTATGGAAGTGAAACATGGACGATAACTAGTTTGGACAAGAAGAGAATAGAAGCTTTCGAAATGTGGTGCTACAGAAGAATGCTGAAGATAAGGTGGGTAGGTCACGTAACTTATGAGGAGGTATTGAATAGGATTGGGGAGAAGTTTGTGGCACAACTTGACTAGAAGAAGGGATCGGTTGGTAGGACATGTTTTGAGGCATCAAGGAATCACAAATTTAGCATTGGAGGGCAGCGTGGAGTGTAAATATCGTAGAGGGAGACCAAGAGATGAATACACTGAGCAGATTCAGAAGGATGTAGGTTGCAGTAAGTACTGGGAGATGAAGAAGCTTGCACAGGAAAGAGTAGCATGGAGAGCTGCATCAAACCAGTCTCAGGACTGAAGACCACAACAACAACAACAAGTTCTAGGGGACTGATGCTCAGATGTTAAGTCCCATAGTGCTGAGAGCCGTTTTTAACTTAAGGCGGAAACAAGCTCTACTAAGGGAGGCCAAGAAAATCTCTGCGTCTCCTTCTCTACCACTGCACCAGGAATTCCGTCATCCGCCACAGCAACGATTGCGATCAAGAAGACCAGCAAGTGTTATTGCAGGACAGCTCATCACGGATGGTTTTGATCTAAATGAAAGCTGGAAGCATGAATGGTCAACAAAAACGTTGGGAACAAGAGCCCATTACCTTGATCCCACAAATAAGCCAAAAGGTTTTGACCTACCGAGGAAATTTTGGTGCCGCCTCAACATGTTAAGGACTGGACATGTCTATTGTAGCTACTTCATGTACAAATGGCGCTGGATCAATTCACCAGTGTGTGAATGTAATCAAGAATAGCAGACAATTGAACATTTAGTCCAACGCTGTCCACTTCAGTCACACCCTGGAATTCCCTATGACTTGTTCACTCTCACACCCAGGTTAATTAACTGGTTGAAAAACACGGACTTTATTGTTTAATATTGTCTTATATCATATGTATATTGTATAAAATCATTTGCCTTATATCAACTGTATATTGTATAAAATCACCATACGATTAAATAAATAGATTACTTTATTAAAGTCTTTTGGCGAATCTCTGTTTTTGTTTGTAGCGCTTGGCGATTACACTACAAAGGAAATTATTGTGTCTGTTGGAATCTGCGTTTATTGTTCAAGAGCAACATGCATTTCGACGCCGATTCAGCAAGAAGCCGCCACTACACAAGAAGACTTGTGAGTGGCATACAAATTCTTGAGAGTTGGTTGCATATCCAAACGGAAGGGCACTGGTCGATCATGGATGTCTGACAAAAATGTCGAGCACATTCGAGGTGCGTTCACCGGGAGTCCACAAGACGGTGAGGCCAGGAACCGAAAATTCCTTAAGCAGCGGAGAGGCGTGTTTTGAAACGACCCCTGCATCTGAAACCTTACAAGTTACGCAGCAACTGCGTCCCGGCGACCCCGACAGAGCGTACCGATTTTCCATTTCAGTTCTCAGAAATGTTCAAATGTGTGTGAAATCTTATGGGACTTAACTGCTAAGGTCATCAGTCCCTAAACTTACACACTACTTAACCCAAATTATCCTAAGGACAAACAAACTCACCCATGCCCGAGGGAGGACTCGAACCTCCGCTGGGACCAGCCTCACAGATTTCCGTTCTCCAGCATATGGCAGGGGACACTTTTTCCGAACGACTCACCTTGTCGGACGAATAGGCGTTTCATCTATCTGGTAAAGTAAACCGCTATTAAGTAAGGATTTGAGGGTAGCAAAATCCTGGCGTCTTTTTTGAACGTGAAGGAGACTGATTTCTGTTGTTTGTTTTTACAAACTATACGGACCCTTCGTTTTTTTGGAGGAAACTGTGACAGGACTGCTGTACCTGGACGTGATGAAAAACTGATTGCTTCCTCAATTTCACGAAGATTCCAGTGAATTCATTTTTATGCATGCCTACTTTCACACTGAGGTACGGTGTTATTTTAACAACACAATCACACAAAGTTTGATTGGAACAGGTAGACAAAAAGATTTTTTTAATTGCCTTTGGCCTCCCAGGTCATCTAGCCTCATACCTTGTGATTTTGGACTCGCATTCGGGAGGACGACTGTTCTGACCATCCTGATTTAGGTTTTCCGTGATTTCCCTAAATCGCTCCAGCAAATGGTTCCTTACAAAGGGCACGCCCGACTTCCTTCCTCGTCCTTCCCTAACCCGATGAGAACGTTGACCTCGCTGTCTGATCTCCTCCCCCAAAGAGCCCACCCTAACCCAACCTTGCGATTTTTTTTTCTGTGGGGCCAAATAAAGGAGAGTCGTTATCCCACATACGGCAGCTGCTAATAAAGAGCTGAGAAATAGAATTGAAGAAGTTGTCAATTCGATAAAAAGAGACCTGTTGATTCGTGTGAGCAATGAAGGGATTACCGTTTCGATGTTTCTCGGGCAACACATTGTGCTTATGTTGGGTGTATGGTATACTGTCTGTGAGAACATAAGACTTCCAACCTTCCACTATCCAGTGCCATATGCAATATGTTTCTGTCTTTCACAGTTTGTCTCTAATAAACAATGGAAATCTGTTCTTCCTCTTTCAGTCACCCTGCATTTTATCCGTCGTTGTTCAGTCATGGACTTGTAACGTAATGGCTCCTCAGCGCTTTTCCTTTCACTCACACTAAAACCATTACGTCACTAGTATGCTTATCAGACCCATCCCATAAATCTTAACTGAAGCCGTACCGTAAGAACCATGATCACTTTTTTGTTATAATAAATAAACAAACACTGCCTGGAACACAACATTTTATTACTGTTTACAGGTTTCAGTCTGCACTGCAGATCATCTTCAAATCTGATGCCGCAAAGTGCAGTTTTTGAACAACTGTGATACCAATCAGGTTAGGATTGTACAGTTTCCTCTTGACTTGGGGACAAGCCTTTGATTCTGTGGGATGCTCTACACTTTTAGATATTCTGAAGCAGATTGACTAAAAAGAAAGGAGATTAGTAAGCAATCTATAAGGGTATTAGAAATCGTATGCATATTTTGAGAGTTGGTAGTATGGATCAAAACAAGAAAAAATGTCCAGTAAAAATGAGTGCTGAAATACACACCTTAAGATTTATGAGAACTTGTTCATCTTTGCTACTGTGAAAGACAACACTTCTACTGCAAGCTCTTTGCTATTATAAACCGACATACAGAAAACAGTAAACAAACGAGTAAACAAATGAGCGCACAATGTTCAGTTATTGTCTAAGAGTAGACCTAACTTAATATGTTTGCTATTACATGCGACCTACATTTGAGTGCCATCGCCCAAGGAGGTACTCAGTACGGCGTCCATCCTTAGTAAGATATGCTTTCATTACGTTGGTAAGTGCAAAGACAAAATTACAGTGTAAAAACATCTCACAGAATTATTGTCTAATGTAGAACGAACAAATGCGCTGCACGTACCCAAACCTGCGAATACGCTTTACAGTAACGATACCAACAAATGTTTAGTGCATGCTGTGTCAATGGACAATGACAAAAAAATGTGTGCTCATATCTTTATTGTGTTTTCTATATCTCTTGTAATAGCAAAGAGCTTGAAGTAGAAGAGATCTGCTTCACTGCAGTGGAGATGAATACCTGTTCAAAGCTGCATATGACACAATATCGGTTAAGAAGAGCAAACAAATTTGTCTAGTGCTGTGGATGAGAAGAGACTGCATCGTGAAGAAGCACTAGAAAGAATTATGACTTGGAAGAGGGCCGGTTGCTTGACGAAAAGATAAATGCAACATACACATTTAAGAAAAGTGATGACGGAAGAGCGAGTGCACTAGGGAATATTGAAGTTTTGGTGGTGGATGTGCCTCATGAACGGAACACATCGTCATCGTCGCCGTTATGTTTATATATGTCTATGGCTTCCGGAGTTTGACGTATATAACGTCATTTTTTCTTAACTTTGACGTGAGTGTCTTTGAAATTCACTGTGTTGTCGTATTACTGTAACGTGTTCGCCAGAACAGATTTTCTTTTTCATTTCGTTCTAAGTGAAACTGAAAAGTGCTCGTGTGCTCCTCACGTGTTGCGTTTACCTATATTTTAATCATAGTTAAGGTTTTTCTCCACAGGAACGTGAAATATGCTAAATTCATGGTGCTGCATGTAAATAACGCTGATCGGCTAGTGGCATGAAGAGCAGGCTGAATTCTGTAAAAGGTTTGAAGTTGGTCCCAACTTTAAGTATGTTACCGAGTCCAACAGTGGATAGCGGAACAAAGGGCGGGTAATCAAAAGAGAAGAAAAAATACTTCAGAATATTACTGGATGGCAAAGGGACAACAGAAGAGCAACAGGAAATAACGAATTTACCACAACCTGAAGTGGAATGATCTTTTGTTACCTTGGCAGAGGCTGACACTGCCTTGCAGCACATGGAAGGAGGCAAGTCAGCCGGTTGAGATTAATTAACATGGAAAAGACAGCAGACTTTCAGGGGGTGCAGTGGTTATATCAAACCCTGGGAGTCATTTGAGACGAAAATAAAGTACCAGATGACTGGAAGAAGGGTGTTATACTACCACTGTTCAATAAAGGAAGTACGAGAAAGTGTTCTAATAACAGAGGACTCGCCCTGTTATCACTGTTATCACAGTGTCTTAAGATACTGCAAAAAAATTATTGAGAAAAGATTAAGATTGTCGTTAGAAAATCATTTTGAAGAGGTGGAACATGGAATCTGAAGCATCAGAGGAACAACAGACCTCATATCTCATATTTGCACCAACAAGGAACCCTTTGCGTGTGAGATCACAAGTTCAGCCTTTAGTGAGGTTCATTTGAAAACAGTTACGACTACAATAATACAGGGCTATTACAAATGATTGAAGCGATTTCATAAATTCACTGTAGCTCCATTCATTGACATATGGCCACGACACACTACAGATACGTAGAAAAACTCATAAAGTTTTGTTCGGCTGAAGCCGCACTTCAGGTTTCTGCCGCCAGAGCGCTCGAGAGCGCAGTGAGACAAAATGGCGACAGGAGCCGAGAAAGCGTATGTCGTGGTTGAAATGCACTCACATCAGTTAGTCATAACAGTGCAACGACACTTCAGGACGAAGTTCAACAAAGATCCACCAAGTGCTAACTCCATTCGGCGATGGTATGCGCAGTTTAAAGCTTCTGGATGCCTCTGTAGGGGGCGTGCAGTGAGCGAAGAAACGGTTGAACGCGTGCGGGCAAGTTTCACGCGTAGCCCGCGGAAGTCGACGAATAAAGCAAGCAGGGAGCTAAACGTACCACAGCCGACGGTTTGGAAAATCTTACGGAAAAGGCTAAAGCAAAATTTACAATTGCTACAAGCTCTTACACCCGATGACAAAGTCAAACGCTTTTTTTGGCGCGGTTGCAACAGCTCATGGAAGAGGATGCGTTCAGTGCGAAACTTGTTTTCAGTGATGAAGCAACATTTTTTCTTAATGGTGAAGTGAACAGACACAGTGTGCGAATCTGGGCGGTAGAGAATCCTCACGCATTCGTGCAGCAAATTCGTAATTCACCAAAAGTTAACGTGTTTTGTGCAATCTCACCGTTTAAAGTTTACGGCCCCTTTTTCTTCTGCGAAAGAAACGTTACAGGACACGTGTATCTGGACATGCTGGAAAATTGGCTCATGCCACAACTGGAGACCGACAGCGCCGACTTCATCTTTCAACAGGATGGTGCTCCACCGCACTTCCATCATGATGTTCGGCATTTCTTAAACAGGAGATTGGAAAACCGATGGATCGGTCGTGGTGGAGATCATGATCAGCAATTCGTGTCATGGCCTCCACGCTCTCCCGACTTAACCCCATGCGATTTCTTTCTGTGGGGTTATGTGAAAGATTCAGCGTTTAAACCTCCTCTACCAAGAAACGTGCCAGAACTGCGAGCTCGCATCAACGATGCTTTCGAACTCATTGATGGGGACATGCTGCGCCGAGTGTGGGAGGATCTTGATTATCGGCTTGATGTCTGCCGAATCACTAAAGGGGCACATATCGAACATTTGTGAATACCTAAAAAAACTTTTTGAGTTTTTGTAGGTGTGTGCAAAGCATTGTGAAAATATCTCAAATAATAAAGTTATTGTAGAGCTGTGAAATCGCTTCAATCATTTGTAATAACCCTGTATTAGCTGTTAATGGAGGACCAAGCGCACCAAGAGGGTGACAGAAAATGAGTGTGCATAAGGCGTAGAGATCAACCGTCTGTGGGATATATGCTTTACTCCTCACAAAATGCAAATCGTCGACGTTCAAGAAATGTTCAAATTAAACCAATAGCTTGCACCACGAACACCGAATGAAAAATGGCGTGCCACGGTAAACACGAAGGCTCGCACCATCAAGACTAAGGCGAGCTCCTTTGGAGAAAGAAACCATGCAGGACGTTCAGCTAGATATCCACTGTCAAGAGAAGCATACAGAATCTTATTGGTGAAACTAGGTGATGTGAGATAATGCAATCTGATGGAATGCAGCCGAATACGAAACAGTCTGTCGTGGCGTTTATCGTGAAACTGGCTGTCTTTTGAGGCGTATCTACACATAGTGCGATAATATTCCTTATAGGCACGGAAAAAAAGAAACATTCACAGGCTTAATTTATCCAGTGGTTCTAGATGTCACACACTTTTTGGGAGGGATAGTTCGCTCTCAAGGAATGTGATAGAAGTATGACTTTTATACGCAGATCGGGAACCAAGCAAAGGCAAGTTATTTTGCTCGGCTATGGACCAAAAGCAGAGCTAATACAACTGGTGTCTTCATTTTATGCCGATTTTCTCACTGTTCCTTCTGTGACATTCACTGATCAGTCAAAACATTATGAACACCTACATAATGGCCGGTATGTTCATCTTTATCACGGAAAACAGCGGCAACTCGTCGTGGCAAGGAAGCAGAGTCCTTGATTCGTTGCTGTAGGGAACTGACACCGTAGCTGCTCACACGGGTCACATAATTCCAGAAAATTCCGAAAAGGGGGGCGATGAGCTCTGACGTCATGTTCAACAACATCCTAGATGTGTTCGATCGGTTCAGACTTGTTGAGTTGGGCGACCAGCGCATCAACTGGAACTCGCCACTTTGCTCCTGGAACCACTCCATTAGACCCCTGTCTTCGTGTCATCGCGCTTTATGTGGTTGAATAACGCCGCAGCCGTCTGGAAAATGATCATCGCGAAGGGATGTATGTGGTGTGCATCCGGTGTACCACTCTCCTTGGTAGTCATATTACCCTGCATGACCTCCACTGGATCCATGGATGCACACATGAATGTTATTAAAGAGCATAACCCAACCGCCGCTAGCATGTCTCCCTGACGTAGTAGAGATGTCAAGGAACTGTTGCCCTGAGAGATGACCGATTCGCGCCATGCCGCCAGCATGATGAAGAAGGTATTGGTATTAATCAGACCATACGATGCTCTTACACTGTACCATGTCTAGTGCCATCGGTCACGTGCCCTTTTTAGTCGTAGCAGCCGATGTCGTGGTGTTGACATTCGCACCTGCATGGGTCGTTGGCTGCGGAGGCCCGCCGTTAGGAGTGTTCAATGCATTGTGTGTTCAGACTCACTTTTACTCTGCCCAGCACTTAACTCCGCTGTTAGTTCCGCCACAGTTCGCCGCCTGTCCTGTTTTACCAGTCTGCCGAGCATACAGCGTCCGACATCCGTAATGAAGTGCGGTCGCCCAACCCCACGACGTCTGGTCGTGGTTTCACCTTTGTTTCTTCACGTTTGGAAGACACGCGCCACAGTACTCCTCGAACACCAAACAAGTCACACAGTTTCCGAAATGCTCGTGTCGAGCCTCCGGGAAATCACAATCTGCCCTCGATCCATCTCAGGTAGATCGTGCGCTTTTACCATTCTACACGCGGAAAGCACGCTCACTGGTGGTACATGCACCCTGCTTATGTATGACCAGCAGTCCTTCCCTCGCAGGTGACGCTGTTATCACCTGGGCGGGTTTATATCGATAGTAGGTAGGACGTCATAACCTTCTGGCTGATCAGAGTAAATATTCCCTAGTGCCCTTGCAAGATCATATCCACGAGATAGAATCGTAGGGGGAGAGTACCTTCAACTTTTCGTAGCAGAATAAACAACTTTCCAATTAGTTTACCATCCTGAATAACAATCGGCATGATCGTATACGAACATCGACACGTTAAGGCATTGATGTTATCCGATCTTGATACAAGTGTCGTGATACCTCTAATTCCCAGCGTTCTTCTCATATATACACTACTGGCCATTAAAATTGCTACACCAAGAAGAAATGCACATGATAAACGGGTATTCATTGGACAAATATATTATACTAGAACTGACATATGATTACATTTTCACGCAAATTGGGTGCATAGATTCTGAGAAATCAGAACCCAGAATAACCACCTCTGGCCGTAATAACGGCCTTTATACGCCTGAGCATCGAGTCAAACACAGCTTGGATGGCGTGTACAGGTAAAGCTGCCCATGCAGCTTCAACACAATACCACAGTTCATCAAGAGTAGTGACTGGCGTATTGTGACGAGCCAGTTACCTCGGCCACCATTGACCAGACGTTTTCAATTGGTGAGAGATCTGGAGAATGTGCTGGCCAGGGCAGCAGTCGAACATTTTCTGTTTCCAGAAAGACCCGTACACGACCTGAAACATGCGGTTGTGCATTATCCTGCTGAAATGTAGGGTTTCGCAGGGATCAAATGAAGGGTAGAGCCACGGGTCGTACCACATCTGAAATGTAACGTCCACCGCTAAACTGCCGTCAATGCGAACAAGAGGTGACCGAGATGTGTAACCAATGGCACCCCATACCATCAGGCCGGGTGATACGCCAGTATGGCGATGACAAACACAGCCTTCCAATGTGCGTTCACCACGATGTCGCCAAACACGGATGCGACCATCATGATGCTGTAAGCAGAACCTGGAGTCATCCGAAAAAAATGACGTTTTGCCATTCGTGCACCTAGGTTCGTCGTTGAGTACACCATCGCAGGAGCTCCTGTCTGTGATGCAGCGTCAAGGGAACTAACTGCAGCCGCGGTCTCCGAGCTGATAGTCCATCCTGCTGTAAACGTCGTCGAACTGTTCGTGCAGATGGTTGTTGTCTTGAAAATGTCACCATCTGTTGACTCAGGGATCGAGATGTGGTTGCACGATCCGTTACAGCCATGGAGATAAGATGCCTGTCATCTCGACTGCTAGTGATACGAGCCTGTTGGGATCCAGCACGGCGTTCCGTATTACCCTCCTGAACCAACCGATTGCATATTCTGCTAACGGTTATTGGATCTCGTCCAACGCGAGCAGCAGTGTCGCGATACGATAAACTGCAATAGCGATAGGCTACATTCCGACCTTTATCAAATTCGGAAACGTGATGGTACGCATTTCTCCTCCTTACACGAGACATCAAAACAACGTTTCATCAGACAACGCCGGTCAACTGCTGTTTGTGTATGAGAAATCGGTTGGAAACTTTCCTCGTGTCAGCACATTGTAGGTGTCTCCACCGGCGCCAACCTTGTGTGAATGCTCTGAAAAGCTGATGATTTGCATATCACATCGTATTCTTCCTGTCGGTTAAATTTCGCGTCTGTAGCACGTCATTTTCGTGGTGTAGCAATTTTAATGGCCAGTAGTGTATTTTCTCTTCAAATCCCTATTGGTTGGAGCTGAAACACAATTCTTTACTGAACGATAGGATAAGTCGTTATTTCATTTACAAATTTTGGGCCCGATTTCGCAGTTTCATATGCATCGTCAGCTTCACTTTTCGTTGAAATTCGTTATATTACGTCTTCCAATTCTGTATCACAGTTATAAGTTACGCAAATGTCCATTGCTTCCCTTGAAATCTACGTCGCTCGCAGTTTGATGTGCATAACGCAGTAGGTCACCATCACGCACACCCTGTAAATTGTGTCGGGCATTCTTGAAACATGCTAAACACCTGTTTTTGTAAAAGTGCACAATATTCTCCCTTGAATTTTCGTAGTGCTTCTTACTCGATCATACTACAGAGGACTTATTCCAAATCTTTTGATCTTCCACGTACGTAATTGTGTTTAGTACCCGGTCCTTGGACAGCGATTGTCCTTTACCAGTTTTCACTGGAGTCAGAATTTGTGGCTCCCTGTCCGACAACGATAACGAACTACGTGACTCGGCAACTGTTTCAGTATCACATTCACTTTTTGATTTCGTATCGTCATCAATGCACCCCTCATGTACATTGTCCGCATAGTCGAGCGTATACGCCACCGCACATTGCACTGACTCATCTTGCAGAAAAGATAGTATTTCATCTGCCACTTTTTTCTCAATCAGCGAAATTGCTTGGGTTGCTTTCTGACGAAATATCAACTTCGGCAACTGTTGCTTTCGATGTAATGCAATGTTTGCTTTGTTTATCGTTGCCGTTGCTCTTTTTTGTGTCAACACCATTACCACTGACGTGAGATATTCGTCGGCTATTGCAGTCCAACTATACTCCGTCGCCTCATGTTGTGCTCACCATTAAATACCTCCAGTCACAACCCCTGTTGCCATTAGCAGCCAATATTGTCTTTGCACGGTAGACGTGGGGTGTAGAATGCCGCAAACATCATTGGCCTCTCGCGACTTCGCATTCAAGGGGTTCCTTGGTAGATAGTTAATGGAAAAGTATCATAAAAAATCTAAGGGGTTAATTATAATATTCCTGGATTCTGGAAATAGTACTGACATTGTCCCAAAGTATGAGAATCTGTTGGTTCTAAACACCCTAATAACGAATGTTCAAATGCTATATGAAAGCCATAAAATTGTATAAAAGTGCGAAATGGTAGAGGGAGACGTACAGAGAGAGGAATGCATCAGGGTCGTGCAGTTTCTCCATTACATTTTGTAGCCCTTTTGGATGTGATTATAAAGCAAATCAGGGAGATAGTAAACGGTGATCGCAAAGCTTCAGTCTTTATTGATGATGCAGCTGTTCGGGGAGTAACAGAACAACACGTACAGGGAAGATTACATGAATTGAACCCCAAGTTTAAAAGGCACCAGCTGACAGTAAGTGAGAGCAAAACGGTAGTAATAGTTTTGAGCTGGACGTCTGCTCAGGCCAACCTGATGTTGGATGGAGAATGAATTGAAAACGTGGAACATTTCATTTATCTGGCCAGTACAGTATAACAGAATGGAACTGCAACACCAGAAGTACAGGATAAAGTAAGTAAGTAGGGTATTTAAATTTTTTCACCCAGTACGGAACCTTGTTTCGGAGAAGAACGTTAATGTGAGAGCAAAACAGATCGGGTTTAGAACGTTATCTCACATTGTATTCAGCATGGGGTGCTTTGTAAGTAACAAGGCAGATTTCGTCAAGTTAAAAGCTTGTGTAGTGAGATTTCCGTGGTCACCCTTGCAGAAGACTAGACGAGACAAAATTAGGAAGGTAGCCATTAGAGGACAGGTGGCAGTTGATCTGTCACACCGAAAGACTGAGTGCTGCGCGGCTCAACTGTCTGGACATATGAAGAGGACGAAGGATAACTGCTTGCGAAAACAAAATACTTGAATAGAGATGTGCAGGGGAAAAGACCAAAAGGAATACCCAGAAACAGATGACTGGATCAGTTGAAGGAGGATCTGAAGATTAGAAGAGAAAACTGGGAAACATTATCAAGGCAAGAAGTATATCATGATTGAGCAAAATAGAGGCAAGTTGTTCATAACCTCCATATCCGCCTGTCTGGAAGGATACGAAGATGATGATTATGATGTGAGATGATGTATGGTACCCGACTTTTTGGAGCGGATGGTGATTAGACATTTTCTGCAAGTATGGCCTTTGTATGTCGGCTTCCTATGCAGAACGGATGGATTCCGCTAATGTGATTAAAAGAGAGCATGTCTTCAGCGTGTCCGCAGGCGATTAATGCTTCACCTACAAGTCAGTATCACGCCATTAGCTTTTGCCATCCTGATTCAAAGACCTAGTAGTCAACATTTTCTATATACATAAATTAGCTACACATTGGTTTCAAGGGACAACCAGAGCTGATATCTTATCCGTCCATTAACATGTCCGTCCCACAGCTGGTTGTCAAACAAGTACTGAAACTGAAGCATACCCTTTGGAAACATCTTGATTACACGTTAAATAGTCTTTTACCAGTACGTTTGCCGACCATTATATCACGTTTCTTAATTTTAAGGTCTCTTATCTTACAGAAATCCCCCGTGTCTTAGGGGTAGCGTCTTTGACTAGTAATCAAAACGTCCTGGATCTAGACTTCGAACCTCGTCACAGCTTAAATTTCGAACGAAAATCATCAGCAATGGCAGCGGAAGACTTGAGACATTATAAGCCAACCTTGTTCTGCCAAAGCGCTTGTCAAAGAAGATGAAGGAGCGGAAAGACGTTCAGGGCATCTATTGCCTTTGGGGTGGGGAATTGGTCTTATAAGCGGTAGAATGAGCAGTGATCAACGACATGAGGATGCAGAAGGCAATGGAAACCACCGGATTAAAGACAAATAATGTGGATCCACAGAATGTGTGGCATGTAATTGAAAAGTGTCGTCATGTTCTCTCCATTTGATACTGCACTAATCCCCCTTTCGAATTTTCGAAAGGGAACTTACAAGGGGGTAGGTGATCATGACAAAGAGTCGAATAACGAACAAAAGGGAGAGTGTGGTGCTGTGAACAGTTCAGTGACTGGGTTAGTATCAGAATCGACAGCAAAACCAACGCCGACAACGGTAGTTCATGTATACATGCCGATGTCGCAAGCAGAAGATCAAGAGGTAGCGAAAGTATATGAGGACATGAACAGGTATGCTTGAAACTCTGAGGTTATATATACTGCGATAAAACACAGCTAAGCACACAATTCAGTTGAAGAGAAGTGGAAGTCTCTGAAAAGGGCAATCATAGGAATTAGAAAGAGAAACATAGGTACAGGGAAGGTAAATGCGAAGAAACATAGGTAACGGAAGAAATATTCAAACCAGACGTCAAAGGAAGTACAAAAATGCTCATGGAAATTCGGAAATACAGAACTACGGATTATACAGTCATGAAATAAACAGGAAGAGCAGGAAACCTAAGGCTAAATGGCTACAAGAAAAATACAAAGAAATCGAAAAAGGAAATTAGTGATGGAAGGAAAGACTCAACGTATAGAAAATCAAACCAGCCTTCGGTGAAATTAAAAGCAAGGGCGGTAACATTAAGAGTGCAATGTATATGCAGATAAAAGCAGAGGAGTGAGCGGATAGGTCGACAGAGTACACTGAAGACCTCTTAAATGGGAAACACTTGCCTGATGACGTGCACAAAAAGAACGAGCTGTCGACAGGGAAGAGAGAGGGCATCCAGTATTAGCGTCTGAATTTAAAGGACTTTGGACGAATTAAGATTAAATCATACGGGAGGAAAGATAACATTAAATCATAATTTCTAAAATCGATTGGGTAAGTTGCAACAAAACGAATATTCACGGTGTGGCGAATGTATCAGCCTGGTGATAACCCACCTGTCTTTCGACGAAACATCGTCCATACATTTCCCAAGACTGTAAGATCCTGCAAGTGCGAGAATTATCGGACAGCCAGGTTAACAATTCATGCATCCAATTTGCTCACAAGAATAATGTGTAAAATAACTGTAAAAACACTGTGGATGTGGTAGATGACGATCTGTCTGTCTTTGGGAAAGGTAAAGGCACCAGAGAGGCAGTTCCGACGTTATGGTTCATATTGGAAGCAATACTGAAGAAAAAACAAGACCCTTTCACAGACTTTTCGAAACTGGAAAAATCACTCTACCATGTAAAATCGAGCAAGATGTTTGAAATTCTGAGGAAATAGGGGTAATCTGTAGGGAAGTAAGAGTAATATACAATACCTACAACAAACGAGAGGGAACAATAAGACCAGAAGCCCAAAATCGGAGCTCTCGGATTGGAAAGGGTGAAAGAGAGGAATGTGCTCCTTATCCCCTACTGTTACACGTCGAAGAAGCAAAGACAGAAATAAAACAACTGAAGGTGAAAGGATATCGATGATAAGCTTCGCTGATGACGTTACTCAGTTTAAGTCAAGGAGAATTAAAGGATCTGTTGAATGAAATAAACAGTTAAATGATTGCAGAATACTGACTGAGAGCAAAGCGAAGATAGACGAAAGTCATGAGAAGTATCAGAGGTGAGAAAAGAGAGAAACCTAACACCAGAATCGGGGTCACGAAGTAGATAAAGTAAGGAAATTCTGTTACCTGGGCAGCAAAGTAAACCATGATGATTGGAGGAAGGACGACACCAAAATATGTCTAATACCGCCAAGAAAGGCATTCGTGGCCAAAAGGAATCTAGTATCAAACATAGGCCTTAATTGACGAAGAAATTTCTGAGGATGTACGTTTGGAGCATATGATTCAGTATTGCAGTCAAAATTCTACCAAATTCTTTTGGAACTTGGAATACCAAAGAAGTATGTTAGACTTATAGAAGCGAGCTTGAAAAACACAAAAGGTAGATTACGCGTGGGGAAATTGGAGTCAGAAGAATTTGTAATAAAGAACGGACTTAAGCAGGGAGATGCTCTGTCTCCGCTACTTTTTAATTTAGTCCTAGAATATATTGTACGAATGGCAGCAGATAATTCAGAGAGAGTGGAGTTAAATGGAAATATTAAGATATGAGGGTATGCAGATGATCTAAACATCATTAGCGATAGTAAAGAGTCTGTAACAGCAAATGCGAATGCGTTAATCAAGGCTAGTGAAGATGTAGGTCTAAGGATAAGTGAAGACAAAACTAAATACCTGGTTACTACTAGAATGGCAACAGCAATAGATCAGGAATTGTTAAGAGTTGGAGACATGCAGTTTGAAAAAGTGAACACATTTAAGTATCTAGGCGTGGACATCACTTCGAGAAATGAGATTGAATCCGAACTGAAGAAGAGATTACGGACGAGAAATGCGTGCTACTTTTCACTGAACAGATTACTTTCATCACGGATATTGTCTAGGAATTTAAAGATTAGAATATACAAAACTATTATTCTACCAGTTATGCTGTATGGGTGTGAGACTTGGTCTTTCACTGTGCAAAATGAAAAGCCGTTTCGACTATTTGAAAACAAAATTTTGAGGAACATTTTTGGAGCAAAAAGGAATGACACTATCGGAGAGTGGCGAAAACTGCGTAACTAAGAGGTTCACGAACTCTATTCAAGCCCTGACATAATCGGTATTATTAAATCACGTAGGCTGCGATGGGCGGGTCACGTTGCTCGAACGGATGCGGGCAGGGTAGCGCGCAGAGTACTGGTAGGGCACCTAGAGGGAAAACGTCCTGTGGGGAGACCGAGGCGTAGATGGGAGGACAATGTGGAGGCTGATTTGAGGAGCCTAGGTATTGAAGGAGAATGGAAGGAAATAGCCCAAGACAGAGACAGATGGCGAAAATACGTTGCTGCGGTAATGGACTCCCGAGTCCGGTATGACCAGTGAGTAAGTAAGTAAGTACGTTTGGAGCACCACATTCTTTGACAGTGAAACATGGATTCTAGTAAAATCGGAACAGAAGAGAATCGCAGCATCTGGAATGTGGAGTTACAGAAGAGTGCTGAAAATTAGGTGGGCTGATAAGGTGGTAATTGAGGAGATTCACCACAGAATCGGAAATGAAAGTAATATACGGAAAACGCTGACAAGAAGAAAGGACAGGATAAATGGACATCTGTTAAGATACCCGGGAATAACCTCCATGATACTAGAGGTAGTGGTTGAGGAGAAAAACTGTAGAGGAAAACAAAGAGTGAATACATATAGCAAAGAACTGTGGACGGATTTTGCTAGTACTACTATGAGATGAAAAGGTTGGTACAGAATGCGAACTCGTAGCAGGCCGCATCAAACCAGACAGAAGAATGATGACTAAAAAAAAAGAAAATCTTGCTTACAAAATGCGTCACTGTGTGCTACGTGTGATTGTAAGAAAGAAGTTATACATTGGTGACTCCGGCGAGCACACGATTGGCGTAAGAGGTTGATCGGCTTATTGGATATTAAGCTGCCCATATAATCGCGGTGGAAACGATACCATCATTTCTAACCCCTCCGCAATATCTTTTAAAAGCCACGAAGTGTTGACATAACAGTCTGTTATCGACAGAAAAACCCCACAATTAATAGTGTAGCTTCCCTTAGTGCGGCAGTAGAGAGAGGCTCACCGGTCCCGTGAGAAGCGCGGGAACGTTTTTTCCAGACATTCGTCAATGTCATATGGACCCAGTACCTGGCTTGGTCGTATCAGCTGCTATTGACTACACAACTGACAAAACCTGGTTCTCATAGCCAATATCATAAACAACTGCGGGCACATTACGGCCGATGGCTATGTCCTTTCTTCGCAGTTTCCGTTAGGTTATCTTTGAACAACATAACACAAGATGCAATGCTTTTCGTTTTATGTTGCAGTGCCTGTGTTGTTTCGAGGTACCGTGCAATGTCTTTCAGTCACTCCTGCGATTGTCAGACGATCTGAAATGTAAGATTTATTTTCGCATTTGTGAATATGATGAAATTCCACCTGCATATATTATTGGTGACAGTGAAAGTTTGTGCCGGACCGGAACTCGTACCGCTTCGGCCATACCAGCACGCTCCCCGTGGTAGGCAACCCTCCATATGTCACCATTTTGTCTACATCTTATTTTCATACAGATAGTGTAAAACCCGTACAGGGAGGGGCGTATGATTAAAGTCGAGGCCTTGAATTTTTGTCGCGAAATACTATACTGTAGAGTAAACTGTACAAACACAGGTGCTTGAGTATTATATTTCATGCTTAAAAACAAGGCTGCGACTTTAATCGAACGTCACTCCCTGTACGGGATTCACAGTATTTGCAATACTATAGGATGAAGATAATACGGTGACTCGCTTTATCTATTCATGAGACCCAGAAAATATTAGATACAGGTTCCCAGGTAGATGCTATTTTTCTTGACTTCCGGAAGGCGTTCGATACAGTTCCGCACTGTCGCCTGATAAACAAAGTAAGAGCCCACGGAATATCAGACCAGCTGTGTGGCTGGATTGAAGAGTTTTTAGCAAACAGAACACAGCATGTTGTTATCAATGGAGAGACGTCTACAGACGTTAAAGTAACCTCTGGCGTGCCACAGGGGAGTGTTATGGGACCATTGCTTTTCACAATATATATAAATGACCTAGTACATAGTGTCGGAAGTCCCATGCGGCTTTTCGCGGATGATGCTGTAGTATACAGAGAAGTTGCAGCATTAGAAAATTGTAGCGAAATGCAAGAAGATCTGCAGCGGATAGGCACTTGGTGCAGGGAGTGGCAACTGACCCTTAACATAGACAAATGTAATGTATTGCGAATACATAGAAAGAAGGATCCTTTATTGTATGATTATATGATAGCGGAACAAACACTGGTAGCAGTTACTTCTGTAAAATATCTGGGAGTATGCGTGCGGAACGATTTGAAGTGGAACGATCATATAAAATTAATTGTTGGTAAGGCGGGTACGAGGTTGAGATTCATTGGGAGAGTCCTTAGAAAATGAAGTCCATGAACAAAGGAGGTGGCTTACAAAACACTCGATAGACCTATACTTGAGTATTGCTCATCAGTGTGGGATCCGTACCAGATCGGGTTGACGGAGGAGATAGAGAAGATCCAAAGAAGAGCGGCGCGTTTCGTCACAGGGTTATTTGGTAACCGTGATAGCGTTACGGAGATGTTTAACAAACTCAAGTGGCAGACTCTGCAAGAGAGGCGCTCTGCATCGCGGTGTAGCTTGCGCGCCAGGTTTCGAGAGGGTGCGTTTCTGGATGAGGTATCGAATATATTGCTTCCCCCTACTTATACCTCCCGAGGAGATCACGAATGTAAAATTAGAGAGATTAGAGCGCGCACGGAGGCTTTCAGACAGTCGTTCTTCCCGCGAACCATACGCGACTGGAACAGGAAAGGGAGGTAATGACAGTGGCACGTAAAGTGCCCTCCGCCACACACCGTTGGGTGGCTTGCGGAGTATAAATGTTGATGTAGATGTAGACTTACGTAAGGTTGAGTCAGTCCAGGGATCGAGCTCGGATAGCCAAAGCCGGTAAAAATGGTTCAAATGGCTCTAAGCATCTCAGGCCATCAGACCCCTAGACTTAGAACTACTTAAACCTGACTAACCTAAGGACATCGCACACATCCATGCCGGAGGCAGGATTCTAACCTGCGATCGTAGCCGAAAGCCGTTAAGTGATCGGTCTTGTAACCTGGGAAATCCGGGGTCGAGTACGCAGTCAGGTACAAATTTGAATTGTCATCAACAAATTGTGTAGCTGGAGTTTCACAATATTTGTAAACGCGAACGTAGTTCTTGCTTCCGTTCTGTTCTCAAATGCCGTAACAGGGACGGTATCCGACTGTCGCCATGGCCACCACGTTCTCCAGATCCGTCACTAATAAAAAACAACTGTTTATGTGTTGCAGGGTGACTGGCCCGCCACTACTCGTCAGCCATTGGGACTGAGCTACGCGATAGAGTTGAAGCAGACTAGAAACACATCCCAGTATACTCCATCCAAGCAGACTTGACATCCCACCACATCAATAACTTTGTTGATGCCATAGTTAGCACATCTGTGTATTAAATTCTGCACACTGCATCCCTCAAAACACTTACAAATTTTATCATTTATTCCTCCTATTACGCTGCAGATATACAACAGATAAATCTTCGTTATTTGCTAGCTGTTCTAGCCTTGCAATTTGAATGGCTACCTGTGCATGTACTTTTTATGACACATAGCAGACCCCGCCGGTTTCGCCTTCGGAGCACAGTCGCTCGTAATCAAACACATAAAACTATGTCACAGCACATTGTTATAAAATTACTTAACATGCGAGCAATTCGCAAATGAAAGCAGTCATAAATCTGCTTATACACTGTCCAGTCACATTGATGTGACCACCTGTCGAAAGTCTGAATAACCACATTTCGCAGCGCAGACCGTTGCGAGACGTGCAGGAAGAAAGTCAGTGAGGTTCTGGAAGGTAGCGACAGAGATACATAGCCATGCCGACTCAAGTGCTGTGGCCAGCAGCGATAGCTTTCGAGGATCCATGGCGCAAACAATCCGATCGAGGCTGCCTCACAGATTCTCGATGCGATGTACTCAGTAAAACTGGGTCGTTTGATGGTCACGGGAGGACGGTAAACTCATCCTGGTGTTTCTCGATCCACGAACGTACACTGCGAACTGTGTGAGGCGTTGCATTGTCCTGCTGGTAGATGGCAGCGTGCGGAGCAAAAACGAACTGCACGTTGGGATTGACGTGGCCTCCAAGGGTAGATGCATCCATTGTGACTTCCAGAATGACGAGGCCCCTCCCCAGGAAATTCGACAAAAACATTCCCCAGATCATAGCGCTCCTTCCTCCGAACTTTCCGGCTGTTCAAGGAAGTATACGCCAACGGCCATCTGTTCAGTGGAGCATAAAACGTGACTCATCTGAAATGGCCATTTCTTTCCCCTCACTGGACGACCAGTTGTGGTACTGACGTCCAAACTCCACCGTTCGTCGACGATGAACTCCAACGAGCAAGCCGGCCGTTGTGGCTGAGAGGTTCTAGGAGCTTCAATCTGGAACCGCACGACCGCTACGGTCGAAGGTTTGAATCCTGCCTCGGGCATGGATGTGTGTGATGTCCTTAGGTTAGTTAGGTTTAAGTAGTTCTAAGTTCAAAGGGACTGCTGACTTCAGATGTTAAGTCCCATAATGCTGAGAGCCATTTGAACCATTTTTTTTATTTCATTTTTATTTATTTATTTATTTATTTTTTGCAGTGAGCAAGTTTGCTTGAAACAGCCTCCTGCTGCAGAGTCCCACTTACAGCATCGTTCACCGAACCGTAATTGGGGAGACACTGTCGGTAGCTTCTTGGTTCATCTGGGTCGTCAGCTGCTCAACAGTTGGACGTACTCATCTCCAGAGCTGTTGTTCATCCCAGTAGTCTACGGCCGGTGGTGCCCCACAGTTACATTGGTTCTGGTCTTGGACTGCATAATTTTGCTGTGCACTGTGCACTTTAACCACGAAGGGACAGGAACAGTTTACAAGCTTAGCCGTTTCAAAAAATCTTCCTCCCTTGGACCGAAAGTCAATGATCATGTAGTCCTTTTGGACATCGGATAAATGTCTCAATTTCAGCTCTACGACAAAGACTGAACTCTTGTCCGCATTCGCTGACTCACTTTATGTACCTTCCAATACTAGTGCTGTGACCTGCCTTATGTGAGTGGATACTGCACATTGAATTCGAATATAGGTGGTGGACACATCAATATGACTGGACAGTGTGTGTTACATAGCATCAACCAACCCTCACAGGTGCAGACAGGAGAGCTAGCGCTAGCTTTATCTTTTTGTCACTAATGTGTGCTACTTCCACGGGTCAGCCACCACAAACAAGGTGTATCATATATGACTGAGAGCATTGTTCAGTATCACGATAAGCATAGAGACTCGTATCACAACGAAAGCTGATTAGCGAACGCTTTTGCGAAACAGTCTCTCCATTACTTCTTGATGATACCCGATTACAATAATGAACTTGGCAGAGCATCTAAATTTGGACAACAAATTGTTGCAGTATGTAGGGAATTTCTCGCTCTTGCCTAGGTGCAATCTGGAACTGTTGGAAAATATTTGTTCCTCAAATTAAACAAAAATTAGCTCAGTCTTTCGTCCCGTTAGATCCTAATTACTTTGAGCAAAAACAGTGAAAATCTCCAGACGACTCGAGACTGCTATGAATGCTTGCGCAAAACATGTTCGTAACATTGATCACATAGGTCCATTCTCTGCTCAGTCAGAGTGCATGTGAAAGGGAAGGAGACGCTCTTCTCACGCGGTGGTCAATGGTACATTCAACAACTATTTTCACAAAGCAAAACCTACCCCTCCCCCCCACCAATCCCATAACTGCAATACCATATCTAATTCTTCCAGCATCTAGGTCGTACTTATATACTACACTAAATATTTCTCCAGCCGTTTCTCCTTTTCAGCCATACGACTCTGGAATAATCTGCCCTATAAAATACATTTATCGGAAGCCTATGTGCACTGAAGGCAAGCTTAAATCATTATTACTTGTATTATTACTAACATAGTTGCTGTCTCAGCATATTCCAACTGTTTTCCTTTTGTCGAACTAAGATCCAGTATCTCTGTCACAATGGAAACTATTCACGCTTTTTTCACACCTTTCCATAGATAATTTCTACCTACGATGTCATTTTGTAATTTTATCTACTTATTTATCATTCTTATTCTGATCAGTTAGTTTTTTCTCCATATTGATTTCTTTCGTATCACTGCCTTTAATTTCTGTTAAACCTTATTACTGACATAAGACATGAAACCAATGAGAAAGTTGCTTAACACAACAGTGCTAAGGATGATTGGTGTCAATTTCTGTGCAGTCATTACTATAATAATAATAATAAATATTATTATTATTATTGTAAGTGTTATATTATTATTACAATTATTATCAACATTGTTCAAGCACTAATTGTATTGTCAGCTAACTGAGGATATTTGGGTAGGTTATAAGAGAAGACAGGACTGTGAAATAAAACTATAATTAATAAGTAATAAAGTAATGCATTTTATCAAACGTTATACTTAACATTTTTGTTAGTTTCGTTGTGGTGTTTTCCCTTCACAGCGGAAACTGAGCACTGCGTGCAAACATAGTTTTCAGAAACGTGCAGACTTTTGTAAGTTGTTTGATTACCGCTGAGTCTGGGAGATGGTTCTCAAATCAGGGAGGGCGTAAGACGTTTTAAGAGGCACATTGACAGAGACTAAACCGAGTGCATTTACAGTACGCTCCACGGAAATGCATACCTAATTTCAGTCAAAGGTTATCTCTTTATTTGCGTCAAACAACAGAAATGCATAAATAATTTCTGTGCAAAAGTTATTTTAGTTTTTGTTTCACAGAAACACGGAGGAACAGACTTCGTGCAAAATAATTGCAAGTAGGTATAATTCTCAGCCATGTAAGAAAAGCCCTACTAATTTTTTAAGGGAAATTTATTGTATCTGGAGTTATATTTTGTAGCAAGTATTGTGAGTATTTCATGCGAATTTTGCAGTGATTGTCATGTACTTGTCTGGCTGTGAACACGCACGTCAACTCCCAGTTATACGAGTTAGTCACGAGTCGCTGTTGGTGGGAGGATCCAGCAAATCGCAGATTTTTCGCTTTTAGTACGTTGTGGACGATGGTCAATATGGCCGCAAACCAGCCACCAGGGGAATTCTGGAGGCACACTGCTAAACAACACCAGGTCTGGGAATACGTACGGTGCACTGTGAGGCGGACGGTCTTGCTGAGAGTTGAGCTGGCGTCGGTGGAGGCTTCACAGGCGTAGCTGCCCGCGTGCTCTGCCGTCACGTTCGCGATCCACAGGCTGCCGTTTTCTAGAACCCTAGAAACACAAATGCTACGTAACATTCCCAGACATCGGTAGACACATGAAATGAATTGAAAAAAAAAAATCTGACACAATCTTGAAAGGGAAGAAAAGCTAAACAAAAATTAGCTTTCCTATTGCGTAGCATCAGACTTCAAGAAGAATATAATAATTCCAATCCCAAAGAAAGAAGGTGTCGACAGATGTGAAAATTCGCGAACTATCAGTTTAATAAGTCACAGCTGCAAAATACTAACGCGAATTCTTTACAGACGAATGGAAAAACTGTTAGAAGTCGACCTCGGGGATGATCAGTTTGGATTCCGTAGAAGTATTGGAACACGTGAGGCAGTACTGACCCTACGACTTATCTCAGAAAACTGATTAAGGAAAGTCAAACCTACGTTTCTAGCATTTGTAGACTTAGAGAAAGCTTTTAACAATGTTGACTGGAATACTCTCTTTCAAATTCTGAAGGTGGCAGGGGTAAAACACAGGGAGCGAAAGGTTATATACAATTTGTACAGAAACCAGACGGCAGTTATAAGAGTCGAGGGACATGAAAGGGAAGCAGTGGTAGGGAAGGGAGTGAGACAGGGTTGTAGCCTCTCTCCGATGTTATTCAATCTGTATATTGAGCAAGCAGTAAAGGAAACAAAAGAAACGTTCGGAATAGGTATTAAAATCCATGGAGAAGAAATAAAATAAAAACCTTGTGGTTCGCCGATGACATTGTAATTCTGTCAGAGACAGCAAACGACTTGGAAGAGCAGTTGATCGGAATGGACAGTGTCTTGAAAGGAGGGTATAAGATGAATATCAACAAAAGCAAAACGACCATAATGGAATGTAGTCGAATTAAGTCGGGTGATGCTGAGGGAATTAGATTAGGAAATGAGACACTTAAAGTAGTAAAGGGGTTTTGCTATTTGGGGAGCAAAATAACTGATGATGGTCGAAGTAGAGAGGATATAAAATGTAGACTGTCAATGGCAAGGAATGCGTTTCTGAAGAAGAGGAATTTGTTAACGTCGAGTATTGATTTAAGTGCCAGGGAGTCGTTTCTGAAAGTATTTGTATGGAGTGTAGCCAAGTATGGAAGTGGAACACGGCCGATAAATAGTTTGGACAAGAAGAGAATAGAAGCTTTTGAAATGTGGTGCAATAGAATAATGCTGAAGATTAGATTGGTAAATCGCATAACTAATGAGGAGGTACTGAACAGAATTGGAGAGAAGAGAAATATGTGGCACAACTTGACAAGAAGAAGGGATCGGTTGGTAGGACATGCTCTGAGGCATCAAGGGATCACCAATTTATTATTGGAGGGCAGCGTGGAGGGTAAAAATCGTAGAGGGAGACCAAGAGATGAATACACTAAGCAGATTCAGAAGGATGTAGGTTGCAGTAACTACTGGGAGATGAAGAAGCTTGCACAGGATAGGGTAGCATGGAGAGCTGCATCAAACCAGTCTCAGGACTGAAGACTACAACAACAACAACAACATTGTGTAGCAAGAAAATGCTTTGTGACGCTGACACCTGTCTTAATCGGACAAGGCCCTTTACATTGAGCTGCCTGCCCAAATCATCAAGAAATGACTATAATTTCAGTATGATTATTAACTTTATATTTTTTTCTAAATTGCAATCTCCCCATTACACTGTAGAATAAATTTTAATTTAAAGTTTGTAAATTACTTACACACAGGATCTCTATATTTATTTACATATAATATTACGAAAAACATCCGTTAAAAGAAATGCTTAGCTCCAGTGTGCTGTTTAATACCACCACTACACATAATGTTTGACGTAGCAAGATACTCTGGAAATGTTTCCCGCCCAGATGCCCGTAAGTGTTAAAGCGCGGCTTGCGTGACCAAATCTGTCTGGCGGATTAACAACGAGGTATGGTGGGCTGACCAGAATGGATATAGTTTCTAGGTGGTTTTCCACACCCTAATAAGTGAATACCTGCCCGATACCCAAGTCCCACCTAAAAAAAAAAGAGACCCTGAGCACTATGGGACTTAACTTTTGAGGTCATCAGTCCCCTAGAACTTAGAACTACTTAAACCTAACTAACCTAAGGACATCACACACTACCATGCCAGAGGCGGGATTCGAACCTGCGATCGTAGCAGTTGCGCGGTTCCAGACTGTAGCGCCTAGAACCGTTCGGCCACCCGTGCCGGCAGTCCCACCTCAGTTACACTATTCACAGCGGAAACTTTCCCTTACTTTCAGATGAATAACATTACATGCAGACAAATATTACTGCACATATTTCAACCCCGGGGTAATATGGTGGCGACAATTGTAAACATGGCAGAACCGTTCATAACCATGTTGATCCTACACCGATTTGTGAGAATGGCACACAAAAGGCAATACTTTCGAAATGTTTAGTATAGGGAATCTGACGATAATTGTTACTGCCTGAGATGAAGGCTCTCTAGATTATTACGAAGCCGTTACAGCGATAAAATAGAATGAACATATTCTCACAAATGACTAAATTAAACCGAAAGAAAATGAATAATTTCCCTCGTTTCTTTCTGTTCCTTCCATAAATTATCCAACATACACGAATATTCAGTTAACACATTATGATCTACCATTCAGTAACATATTTTACCGTAATAATTGTCATGACCGGATAGTTTGAAGAAATTTTGATAAAACTATAAATCGTCTGCACGTTTCCGCATTATTTGTCTCTTATAAGTTACATATTGAGCATATCTAGCAACAGATCCGCAGCAGCCCAGTTCATTTTCCCTCGAATGCCTATTCCCCATGAGTGCAATATCCTGCTTAAATCACTCTGCGTGTTAGCCAGAAACTGCTCTACAATTTTCTGAGATGACATAGAAGTGGGCAAAAAGAGCTATATTCTAGAGACACGTTAGAACCAAGCATTTCGTAACATGACAACAGTTCTCCGAAAAAAACGTTATAATTTTATGCTCTGTTAATTTTAAGAAACTAAACCTAATATTTTAGAATTTTTTCTTACACAGCTAAGTAATATTTCATCCGAAAACTCTGGAATTTCTGGAAGAACAATGATACTGTCTTTGACTTATGACTGAGGCAGTCGTGGTAACTTTTCCCTCACGTGCTTCAATGCCTCACCCACGTGATTTATTTTCTTTGCACACTTTTTCTTGAGTTGTACAAACATAGCTTCAGGAAAAAAAACCGGAAAGATAGAATACAATCACAGTCATCTACAATATTAGCTGATTTTTCAAAAAAGAATAAAAAAAGCAATCTCTGTTCCAAAAAGCTTTGTTGCTAATGATGCGTTTCGTATGGTTGGCGCATCTTCAGATTATGTGGAAGTAATAACAAAAAAGGTTTCTGTACATGAAAGTATGTGAACCTGTCTGACACCTACAATCATCGACATAGAGCTAATGTTGAGGTACATGCCTAAAGCCAGCGAAAGTCGCTTAATTTATGTAATAAGAAGCTTCAATAACAAACAATTAAAACGAAACAGACAGGCATGAGGTTTGGTCCAGGACGGCCTAGAATGGCAAGATGAGTAATGTTATACAGAAATGTAAAAATTTTTGTTTAGCTCAGAATAAATATAAAATCAACACGAGCTAACGAATAGTCACATTATAAAGTATACACCCGCCAAGCTGAAGCGGAAAGCGGTGCAAAGATAGGAAGACGATCACAGTAGGTATTGCGACAATCAAACAGACAATGCATCGAACCCACGTAAGAAGAACTAGCAAAGCGATGAGTGGCTGCGCTGGTAGCACAGCATAAGTGCACAGACATACGAATAAATAAAGTAGAATGGGAAACGGATTAAATAAACACAAATAAAATCACAGGTTAAATTTTACATGGCCAATGGTAATGACATACGTAAAAATATAATTATCTATGTTACTTAAAAAGAAGGGGCAGTTTAGAAATGTGGGAAGTATGACTCCATAAACAGAATATTATAAAGTAAACAAAACTAATAACAGAACTAATGCTCGGAGACTGGAGCTAAGGGCAGCATAAGAAAACTGTAGAACCAGAAAGTAAAAAGTTAAGAGCTGAGGGAAAAGACTCGCAGGAAAAAAGGAAGAATGGATGGAATAGGAAGGAGGAGGAAAATAAAGAATGGGCGGGATGAATTGGAAACAAGTAATGGTGGGAGGAGTCTAAGGGAGCGATGGAGGGGGGCGGGTAAATAACTAATCTGTAGACAAAGGTAAATAAGGCAAAAATAAGTATGTACGCAAAGCCACAGTGATTGGACAGTTATTGAAATGTGGGTAAATCAGGCATCATTGTTTTTAAAAAAAAAACTGTTTTCTCATAACCAATAGGTTAGTGAGACTTAGAGTTTTAGAATAGTTATCTTAAGAGACACCACAACAAAATTTCATAGTTACCTAACACTTATAGATAGAGCATCAATAATCCCAACTCAGTCAAGGACAATTTTTTACCATTTCCAAAAGTGAGCAGTCAATCTTACTGACATAAAATTTAGTCACCAACAGAATGCCCTTTTAAATAAAAGTCTTAAACACTTCGTTCAACCTGCAGTGAAGGATAAGTGGGCAACTGATCTCTTTGTAGACGTGAAGTTAACAGCAGATCGCGCTGTTGATGACAGTACGAATACGTTCAAATTTTTTGTTTCATCGAGAGAATTTTTAAACTGAGTAATGTTAACAAGGAATAGGAAGACTTTAAATCAATTAACAGTAAAGGATAATGATAATACAGCAGCTGTTGTATGAATTACGTATCCAAAACTGAGCAACTTTCAGTGAAAATGGTATTGAACCCCATTGTCTTTAATCGAATGCAAACGTTTGCTAGAGGTTCACGTGATTGTGTTCTTGCTTGCAATAACATCATTGTCCCTGAAAACCAAACTCAGGTAAAAGAAATGAATCCCAAGATTCTACTCCTCGGCGCCCATATTTAAACACCTAAACCAGAATTACTGTACCAGTGCTCCCCGCTGTTAAATGTGCTGGTAACCCAGCAGAACCTGGTGCCACATTTGTTCTAAAAATGTTATGGCAATTATATGTTTATGTTTATGACGTTTTAAGCAGGAAATTATTTCAGCCATTCTGCTCCATAGCCTCTCTTGATGTGGAAACTTGTGTAGAAATATAAGCATCGATAAGTCTATCAACGTTATTGTTGATAATATAACAGTGCGCTCACTCACTACAAATTCGATGAACTTGTATCACTCCTTAAAATCATTATGCCATACAACTATCTTCCACTTAAAAACCATATACATAAACAAAAAGACAGAGTAACAATGGGGCTTCCTAGCCAGTTATTCAGTAGACATTTTCATTAATACGTTAGACAACTAATACTTGATACAGAAGTCCTCTTTTATTGTAGATGCGTAAACGACATCTTCGTCTTAGCTGACGAACAATTTAACAACATAACGTTAATTGAAATTTCCTTCGCTGCTTGGCAGAAGACGATAATAATATCATAAAGGAATTCACTTCCTAATGTTCTTCAAAACTTAAGATGGCCTTAGAAGCCAAAAGTCGGTTGGTGACCAAATAAATATAATTTTGCAGAACATTAGGAAGTGTTTATCCCTTATAATATTATCAACGTAAGTTTGCTTGTGGAAGAGTTCTCCAATCTCCATCCTAAACTGGTTTCTATATATGAGCTCATGACATCACTCAATCTCTTAATTACCTTGACTTAAGTCTTCATTTGGTTGAGGGATCAATTCCGTTTAAAAAAATATATGCTATGCTATTGTACATGTCTCATCATGTCACCCCATCGGGCACAAAAAGAGCCGTTTTTTCCCAAGGCTTGATGGAATGCATAACATCCCTTTATTTCATAATTCAGCAAAACATTAATTAAATGATCTGAAGCCCATCGCTGAAGCTAATGTCTGTAATTCCAACGAAACAGACAAAGCTATTTGGTCAAAAATCAACGAAATTGACAAACATGCTGATACTTCATAGTACTCCTTCCGACCTCAGTTATATCGCTCCACGATTTCTGGGTAATATATCGTATAGAAATACAAAGTGGTCGTGATGTAGAAATAACACTGCAAGAGCTCTTTCTTACGGAAAAGGGCGCCATAAAAAATAAATCCTCCTATGCAGAACACTGTAGTATTAGCGGCCACTGAGAACCCACACTTGCTTCCCTCCATATTCTACTTTGCGTCCCTACAGGTAAAAAACTAACTATTGTAGAAGGGTTTGAGACAACTAAATTCCTTAAGCAATCTAAAAATTTTAATGTCGGCGACCAACTGGTCACGAGAAATTAAATTTTGTATTACACTCTGATGTCTGCTTTACCTACATTCGAATAACTGCCCATACCTTGGGTACACTTATTCCTCCAATCATTGTAGCTTCTCGAACTTTCTTATTTTTTATTTTACTTACATTTATCCTTAGTTTTCCCTCCCCTCGCCATTCTATTTTCCAATGCCATATCTCCCTCCATTCTTTATTTTCTTCTCCTCCCTCCTTCACCGTCCCCCCCCCCCTCACTGACGTCTTAAAAATTTTTAATTTCTTATTCAACAGTTTCTTATGCTCCCGTTAGAACTTATCTCATAGCATTTAATTTGGCTTACTGTGCGATATACTTGTTACAAATTCGTATGTTTCAGTTTTGTGTATTCCTCTTTCTTATAGCTTTAGTTTTACCCTTATTATTACCGCTATAAATGTAAAATTCAGCCTTCATTATTTTATTTGTAATTACTTTTTACCGTTTACCCTTCTGTCTTATTTATTCATATGTTTATGCACTTCTGCTCTTCTGCCAGTGCATCACTCGGTGCTTTCGTGGGCCTTCATACTTTCCACTCCAGCTTCATGATTACTTTTTTCTACCATTATTTCTTAGCTCGCACGGATTTCATATTTCTTTTGTACTCAATAACGTTCTTAACATTTTAATATGGCTTTACTCATCTTCTCATTCTAGGTCGTCCTCCTGTTCCAAACTTGACAACTGCCTATTTCGTTTTGACCTTACGTTATTAAGGCTTCCCATTAACTGGCTAACGCAGCGTTCGCCGTTATAAGCCAAGTACTATAATTCTCATACTTCAACTTTAGCTCAGTCTTCATATTTGTCTGTGCCAGAAAGGTTCACATACGTTAATGTAAGAAATGGTGAGAGGTGATTAATATTTTTATTATATTCCTTCACACTTTTTATATGTAACAACTGTACATGCCTGGCAATAAATATCATCTGTGGGTGAAAAACATTTTTGAAACAAAACTAATAGCTTAGTTTCACTTTTATTTGCGATATTCATCATCACCATTGTGAATCTCACAAGAATTCGCTTGTTTCATGCAAATTATGTTTTCTCTGAGCACGGTGTTGAAGGCAAAGTACGATTGTTGGTATTCCACGCTCGTTCACTTTATTTTTGTGGAACGAATTTGTAGATGTGGCTCCTTAGTTTCTCCCAGCGTAGATAAGGACAAAATAGCTGTATAGTGTACTGAAGTATCTCAGAGGCTAGCAGGTGCAATATTTTGGAAATCATCCGTGTTTTCATCTTCAGGTGCGCTGATTATAGCAATGCAGTCGGTTGCCTAGGTATTGCACCCTTTGCATACTGAAACTGTACTTGATGGACTCTGAGATCCGAATAAAAGCATGAACTACATTAAGAAAACCTGTAGGTTTTTATTTTAGCTGTAAATTGCATCTTTATTTCTGTTAGTATCATAATAGTTGAAAATTAGCACCATCCAGCAAAGAACACATATCTAAGACTTTATTCATGGTGAGGGATAGAAGCAAACTTGTATTGATAGCAGTAATACTTTTTGTAGCTGATTCTTACTGCACTAAGCCGTACATATTGAGTTAAGATACAATTGACTAACGCATTTCTGTGAAAAATCAAGATGTTAATATTGCTTCTCCTATATTGACAAGAAATCTAGCCTGTCGAACTTTGCTTGTAAGTATATAGCTTCTCTCATGCACGTCCGCACTTTAGGATCAGGAATGTGGTCGGATCCTTTGAAATCATGAATAGTATTTATTAGTAAATGTACCAGTAAATGTAAATTTAGTCTATTTTTCTCATCATTAGTGGGGAGAATTTTTATTAATGCTATTTAGACGAGTGCAGCATGGAACGGTACTATTCGGTTATATCGCTGCAATTATTCCAGGAACTGTAGTTCAGTCCTCCCAAATGGTGAAATTATTTCCTGTATGTGATTCTTTATTTTAAATGTGGGATTAAGATACACTGTGTCATCGGCCTAACTTTACTGAAAAGAATTTTTTCTTATTATATCGATTTTGGGTTTCGATATACGTCCCTGTCCGTAATTATATTCATAGTATGTATTTATTCAGTGTAACAGTGACATATTTTCACTGGGTGGAA
Organism: Schistocerca piceifrons; assembly: GCF_021461385.2. Lineage (NCBI taxonomy): Eukaryota > Metazoa > Arthropoda > Insecta > Orthoptera > Acrididae > Schistocerca > Schistocerca piceifrons. Next base: position 892,707,176 of record NC_060139.1, read on the forward strand.
GAGATACATCACCTAGAAGAAAGCAGTAAACAGAAATGTGTTTCGCATCCAGCTACATTTAGGCCTATATGGAATAGGTTTTGCAAGATAAACAACGGGAATTTATTAGACAAGACATGAGGCCCACCTACTATCTGGGCTAGAAGTGGCTGATGATGGCGGATGGGGGAGGATATTTCTGATTAATTAATTTTCTCGAATGAGAGCTATGGCCTTACTGGTGACACATTTGCCTTTAGCCCAACTTAATTGCGATATGGGGTTGTAATTAACTCAACCGAATAGCATAACAGCCAATACTGGTTATATATGAAGTTTTGTAGATAACTTGATTATTGACTATAAATAGTTACAATATCTGATCACATACAGAAGGAAGCGACTTTTCTACATGATCCATCAATCCCGGTTTTAATTTTCATGATTTTCTCACATCGTTTTAGGTAAAAATTTCTATTCGTAGTCTGTGGCTGACACCGTTTCCATTCCTCGTCATCCTTAGCTACTGTTACTCTTGTTGCTGTTTCCAATTATGTTTCCACAAAGATATTTCATAATTGTTGTTACCAATTATATTTTCATAAAGGAATTTCATAGTTCTGCATTCGATTAACGTGTTCTGTCATATTTTAATAAGCTGCCACATAAGATCATATGATCGAACAGAATGTTTTAGCAACAACTCTATTAGGTTCGTTCACAAACTGACGAAAGTGGAAAGTGTGCGACCATGAACACCTTAACCCAACGCTACTAAACTGACATCCTAGTATTGTTAAACCTGCAGAATACATTGATAAAAATTTCATCCTTATACAACCGGATTTTCTGTATTTTCGGCACAAAAATAAATGAAGAATGTGGTCGTGATGGCTATTTGGTGTCTAAGGCTACTCAAAATATTAAGGAGGAGATCGCAGCATTACATACCAAAGGACGAGCACGTGCTGCTTATCTCGACCTTTCGGACTTCGCGAAAAGTGGAACATTGGCTTGGGGGACATGGAAGCGTCATACAGACAAGATACACAGACTCCAGAACGATTGATGACAGGATGAATTCAGGGAAATTGTATGGGTGCAAGAGTAGGCACGGGTCCTTCCTCCCGGAAGGACTACATAGTCGTAGTCATAGGTAAGCCGTGGTAAAAATTGCTGTTTTGAAGAGCGTGCCGCAGCGCGTAGTGTGAAGCAGTCGCCCTCCGTTTCTGGCGCTGGCGCTGCTGTGGCAATCGCAGCTTTGGTGTCTCCCTCTGGTGGGAAAGGGAAAGGCTACCTGTTCACGTGCATTTAAGGGGCGCTATGAGCTCGCCAGTTGGTCAGTCTGGGTCAGTCTCTCGTCCCCAGCTTGCTAATCTGTCTCTCGTCTGCATTTGTTAGGCAGTTAGTGTCTGTCTGTCGTTCGGAGTGCTAGTGTGTCTGTAGTTCGGATCAACCTTTAATGTTGGCAAAATGAGAGTCTTTCCACTCCGCCAGCTATAGAACTGAGCGAGTCGGTGCTTAGTTCCTGCATCTGAGTCTGCGCGTTAGGCCGCCAGTCTGCTCGAGTTTGCTCAGGCAATGGTCATTGGTGGTTGGATCGATCGGTTGGTCATTCGCGCGCTGAGACACGAGATGACTTGTCCGTCTTGAGCGTTGGCGCATGTGAGGTCGCCTCGTGAGTCCAGTGGGCCGCGGCGTATAGCGAGGGGTAGAGGCTTCTTGGTCGACACGAGAGCAACAGGAGTGGACCCACGACATCAGTCTGGCCGGGGTGAACTGCGACTCCGTTAGACGGGAGATTGGCGCGCCTTCCTGCGTCCGTCGAAGCGGCTGGCAGCGGACGGTTCGTGAGAGCGATTTGGGGGTGTTGTGCCAGGTCTTCTAAAGAAATCGCAGTTTATTAGAAGTTAAGTGATTGGTGATATCTTGTTTGATTTACTCTTGTTAAATTCTACTTGTTTTCTTGGTGAGGTCACCAGCCGTTTTGCTTTGGGGTTGTCCCACCATTCTTCTCCGTTTGCCCACCCGCGGGAAGGTGGTTGTTTATAAATTGGGTGGTCCGTTTTTCCCTTGTGGAGTAGGGGCGGGTTAGAGTAACCTGCGGCTCAGGTTGTTCGGTAATCTCCCTATCAATCTACCGTACGTTAGTAGCTGCCTCTGTCATGTTTGTCGGATTTGGTGTGTTAACGAAGTTATTGCTTGGAGTGTAACGGCCTAATACCTGAAATATGTTTTGATCTTTGGAAACTTTGATATTATTGCCTATGATCTTGAGAGGCGGTATCTGCATACTGTAGAGCATCTTAACTATTGTTTGGCCAACCTTGTAGAATTTTATATAAGATTGCATTTCATGGGCTTTTATTTAAATGATCATTTTAGTATATAAAGTTGCCACCCTTTCACCATAAGAGTTTTCTTAGAAGTTAAAATCAAGTTGCACCTTCGGTGGCAAGGTTAATATTTTAATTGTTAGTGTTTTGTAGCATTTCCATCCCTCCTACGGGTGGGGGAGGGGGGGTGCATAGTTTGTGTGCTTGTATAAATTGTTAAAACCCTTAGTTTAAAGTTATCTGGTGTGTTGCATATTTGCATCTGTGTAGTCTTTCACAGGCTGTTGTGGGCGGTCGTAACTACGGGCGTGTCAAAAGGGAGCGGCAAGGTTCTCTGCCCGAAAGCTCAGTCAAAACTTGTTTCTTTCTGCCTCTGAATAAATTGTAACTTTGATATTTAGAGGGTGCTTTCTGATTATAATTTTAAATCTGTTTCTTAAAAAAAAACTTTTGGCACTATTAAAGTGAATAAAATTTCCATATGTTAAAAGGAATTTGGTAATGATTTCATCAGTTACTCCCTGGCAACTACTTCCATGCTTACATAGGGTGATTAAATGTGTTAATGTTCTTGATGAATCGCTAGTAAATAAAATAAATTCTTAAGAATATTCTTTGAAAATAAATCACGGTTCAATAGGATTGTTCAACTTGCGCTGGCGGATAGATGGATGACAACAAGTGACGTCCAGGCATGACAAAATGTCGGGAACAGACTGAGGCAGTCTGGGTTGATATCTCGAGTTTTCATGCATCGTTTACCGCTGACACCTTAGGGCAGACGACATGGCCTACAGGCACAGTCAACCGTGTCCTGTGGTGTTCAGCAGTGAGTAAGCCACCGTTCGTGGCGGTCAGATAGACGCGAAAGGTCCGCAGATGAACTGGTGAAAAGCCATGGTAAGCAGTGATTCCAGAGACTCAAAGGTCTGCAGTCCTGCGATCAAGGAGTGGGGAGCCATTGGATGTGATAAGAGGATTGATTTGATAATAATGTTGAAAGGGGGCTCATGCTCACCTGTATGCGATAAGAATGGTAAACTCAGTCATTACCCACTTCGTGATCAAATGTCACAATGCAACGGGATAATGCAAGACCCAACACTGTAGTTCACGCCACATGCACATAGAGGTATGTACGGATCATTGGCTGCGTGTCTTCGATTCATTATACTTATGGATGTAGTGACGAGAAAAAAACCTTCCAGCCAGTAATATTAATGAAACGAGACAACATGTGTTTAGGAGACGGCAAGAAAAATTTACAAAGATGACATTCGGAGGTTCAAATGGTTCAAATGGCTCTGAGCACTATGGGACTTAACATCTGTGGTAATCAGTCCTCTAGAACTTAGAACTACTTAAACCTAACTAACCTAAGGACATCACACACATCCATGCCCGAGGCAGGATTCGAACCTGCGACCGTAGCGGTCACGCGGTTGCAGACTGAAGCGCTTAGAACCGCACGTGACATTCGGAGGCTGTTTGTATACAAGCCACAAGGAATACGAGGGTGGATTCTCGAGCCAAGATGTCATACATCATACTGATTTGATGATAGACATCAGTTCTGAAACGAAAAAAGTTTAATCATTTAATACCGGTCATGAGAAGAACACTTCCACAAAATTTGTTACACAAGGCAACTAAAGTCCGATATTGATCACTTTCAGTGTATAGGTTTCGCCAAAAGTCAGTCAGCGTTTTTAAATAGAATACTTCACGGAATAATGTAGATAGAGAAGTTAAAATTGACACATATGTTTAAAATGACATGGAGTATTAGCAAAACCCAAACGTGCCAAAAATGACCAACAGATGGCGCTTCGTGTGACACAAAAGCAATAGCTAAAATTAACCATTGATTATTAACAAAGACCATGTTCCTTATAAAAAATGCTCAACAAGTCCGCCGACATTCATCAAAAGAACCTGCAATCGTTGGCGAATATTGTGAACGGCACTGTACACCGAATCAGTAGTTGTGTTCCGAAATTTCCTTTGGATTTTGTCCTTTAGCATCCCTAATGAGGCCGGATGATCACTGTATGCTAGAGGCTTCACGTAAACACACAACCAACAATCATTACAGTTTGAGGTCTGCGGACCCGGGAGATAAAGAAAGACGGAAGTGGCGGCTCAACACGCGATCCTCACCAAACGATGTGCGCAAGAGAGCTTTCACACGTGTAGTAATATGGGATGGAGCGCCATACTGCATAAAAGTCGTACCTTCCAACAGGTGATTATCATCCAGGCTACGGGTGATGCGATTCTCTAACTTATGAAAAGAAGCACCCCACATTTCCTTGTAGAAAAATGATCCGAGCACGATTGATGTTGTAAATACACAACACACTGTAACTTTCTCGTCCTGCAATGGCGGTTCCATGATAGTTCTAGGATTTATGGTAGTTCAAATTCTGCATTCATGGGTTTCACAGACCCCTAGAGTAAGAAATGGGCTTCGTTGGTCCACAACACGTTAGAAAACCAATCGGCATTTTCCCGTATTTTCTAAAGTGCACGTATCGCAAATGCTCTCCGTGTCATGAAATCGGTGGTTAAAATTGTTACAGCTTCTGCACCACTTGTTAGCAGCAGACACAGTGGCTGCGCCAAGGACTGAGATGGCGTGGAGTTTTACAATTATTTATTGAACTTTCTTTACAATTTCACACTCGTCGTCGCTGCCCAGCCCAGCGGATCCCTCCGCCTGGCTGCTGCTGTGTGGATTCTCCGACAAAGTTCGCAACGCGCGCCGCTGATCGCACTCGGAGGCCTCAGGCCACCAGTGCTCCACTGAAGCCAGGATGCCCTTTGGTTGAGATGAACTCATCGCCATGAAGTCAACTGCCGACGCCTGCTGCACTGGCGGCGGGGAAGCCGTCAGTCGCGATGTCCGAGAGGTCCCGTCATGGACGGACCACGTGCCGTGGGGCCGGGTTGCCGTGAAGTCCGGGCGTCAGTCCCCGGCGGCGCCTGGGCCCAAGACCGCGCTGCGGCCGGTCCTGCTGGAAGTTCTCGCTGTAGTTAGTCAGCCATGGTGCCGACCGAACTTGGGCCGACCTCTAGAGCTGAAGTTGACATCTCGCGGCGAACGGATGACTCCTGTGAGCTGGAACAGACTTTCGGAATCGTCACCTACGAAGATTGAACATTCGGACACGGACCACGTCCATCCTCAGATCCGAACTGCTTCCTAATGGTTTCTGTCTGATTCTGCCTGAGCTCCACTGTTTATATCCGTCAGAAGGACGTTTTTTACCCTCGGTGGTAGCTTTTTATTATTACTCCCGCAGTAACTTAGCGTGCTGGCCTCACTTCCCCTTACTCAGCACTCTCCAGGCTTCGCTCGGCGCTCGGTCTGTGTGCGTCCTTGCGTCAGTCTGTTGGCAGACTGTCGCTGTCACCATGACTATCTGTGCCTGCCTACTTCGCAACGCCTCGGTCACCGTCATGCCTCTGTTTTGCCATTCTCCACTGCGTCAACCAACGCTTACGACATGTGGCCGCAACAAAATTCATGGTGGCGCTGGGTTTCGTAAGAACGGCATTGGTGCTCTCCAAACAGTAGTGTGTGGAATAACAGTGGGACATGCGACTTCACGAGGGCTACTTTACCATGTGGAGATAAGCCCGCTCAAGTCTGCATTTCTGTCTTAACGGTACGAGCAGCCGTAGCACTTCTGATTGGTCTCCCCACTACGGGGCCGATTGTCTAGACAACCCATGCCTCGAACATGATCATTTTCTTGACAGCGACACTTGCCACAGGACCACTAACCTTGGAATACCCATCACATGGCATAGGGTCGTTAAGCTGCAGTAGCCTATCCTACATTCTTATAGTAAAGTTTCGCTAACAGTGCCATTTCTGGTAAGGGCTACATGGCGCTATCACGGGCGCATCTGACACCCTCTCTCACTATAGCTCATTTTATACACTATTCTCAACAGGCGTCACTAATGTGTTGCTGTCCAGCGCTATTTATTTGTCGATTTTTGCACTCATATTTGATTTCGATAAAACCCCATGTCATTTCAGGCATGTGTGTCTCTGACGAAATAAATCTCCGGTGAACAGCCTGGTATGAGTGTGCATAGGACACAATATTTCGGCAATCGACCATGTTGCCATCATCAGGTGAATCACATCACATACCTCTACGGGGAGGAGATGTATCGCAGCACCTGATGATGGCAACGTCGTCGATTGCCGAAATATTGTGTCCTATCCACATTCATACCAGGCTGTTCGGCCGAGATTTATTTCGTCATAAAATACACCTGGAGAAATTGAAGAATCACATGTGTGTCTCTACCTACATTCTCCCGTGAGTTAGTACATTTTAAAATGTTAATTGACTTCTGCGTTACACTGGATACTGATTGCAGCCTTATTTCTCCTCAGAAGTTCTAGGCTCCATTCTGGTGCAATACCTGAAAAGGCGACCAATCAGCGTGTAACTTCTCCCCACGCAGTGTCTTTATTATTCTGTACCATAACGGATCTGAAATGATTCGCTCCACTGAAGAGATGTGTCTTACGTCTTTCTTTTCAATAAAGCGCCGAACAGATAACAGTATAAGGAAACTACTTCACATTCACGTGACGACAGTAAGAATCGCAACCCCGCCGTCGTTACGAAGGGAACGCGAGCCCCAATTTTCGCTAACGGCGACTCAGGGTACCAATCAGCTGCAGTTCCGACGCGATGCCCCAGCCAAACGGCGCCGCTACGTGCTTCAACCCGTGTCAGGGGCGGCCGTAGCTGCTCTGGATTCTCTTCCCTGTCTCCAGCTCTTATAGATGGTCTCCCTCTTCCGCTACCGAGGTCTTAGAAAATTGAGACATGAGCGAACTGCAGTTACAAATCTGACGCATCCGATTGGCTGTGGGTAACGTTCTTCTATATTTACGTGCTTATATGCCCTAGTAGTCTAATTAATAGTGTTTATTATTGTAATTCTTTTCATTTCATTATGGTACAGGAGATCTCACGAGGAAACAAGGGAAATACCTACCTGCCAGTTTCCAGTAAATTGACATGATGTGCTAAGGGCGTATTCTGCTTGCATCATACAGATAGCAATATTTAAAGTGTGAAACAGATGTCTACAAAAAATACACCCCACGAAATAAGATCTTGTACTTGTAGGAAGGAATAGTTTAAAGAAAGACAATGGAAACTAACTAGAATTTCTTTATCTGTTACTTACTCGAGAGAAAAGGACATTTCTTAACTGGGTAAATTGGCATAACGGAAAATATTTACACTCTCTAAACATCCATGGAGCAAGCATCATTACACAATCTAATTTTAGTCATCATAAATTATATAAGAGATTTTCATTTTAACATTTTTGGCCACTGTCGAGGGGGTTCATTGACTGCAAAGGAATAAATTGTGAAATTCCAAAGTAACCATAACACACAAATTATTAAGTAGTAACCAGGATCTACTTTCAATTTACCTTTTATAGTAATCACTTAAGCTCAGCTGACGAACAGTCACACAATACATGGCACAAGTCCTAATGGATTTCAGTTTATCTATAAAAGTAAACTGATGGAGGAGTGCCGATGTCTATTGCAAACCAGAACATACAGTTGACGGAGAGTCCTCCAGCGCAAATTTCTTACTTTCTTGTGTTTTAAGGTAATACGTAGATGATTAACTATGTTTTACCTCGGAGACGCTTGTCACCGTTGTGAGTAAGGACAGTCTCCAAGAGGTGCTCGTTACTAGCACTCACCATAGCAGCAGGATAACTGAAACTTTAAATAGATTTTCTAGTTCATTCCTTTTCAGTTTTAGTCGCAGAGTTTTTTCGGTGTTTTACCAATTACTGAGACTATGAAAAAGTCATTGGTCCTTGTTTTCTCAGTTCTTTTCGACTGTTAGTTTCTTTAAAATGTAAATATTTACGGACTTGAGGGATAAGTCACGGGATACATTTAAAATCGTAATATTCCGAAGTAAACATTCATGAAAATACGTTGCAAATATTAACAGACATGAGGAGCGAAAGTACACGTCATTTATTTCGATCCTTACTACTCCAAAATAAATATTTAATACCTCCCGCATTATTTTAAAGTCATGATAGGCGAATAATTCTTTTGGACCAAATGACTGGAAACAGAACTAAAAATAAAGCGTGAGTGTGGAATGGGAAAGGAGGACCGGACTGAAAAGTTGAAAACAAAGTTCATTGTTCGTTAGAAAGCTGCAACAGATCACAAAATTGCTTTGGAAACTTGGAAACGGAGGAAACTGAAGTACGAACTGTTGAAGCATGTACCACCTTCATCTGACACACTAACCTCAGACTCTCATTTTTTTACAGACATGTGCAGTTTTTAGCCGGATAACGCTGTCGGCCCAAAGAGATACGCTATGACAGCCGCATATACCAGAATCAGATTTCGTCGGTGAAAGCTAGCGATTTATAAACTATTGGAAAAAGTACATTGACCTACAACAGCCAAGAAGTGAATTTTTGACCCATAATGCACATTTTGATTTTCCTGACTGTCGTATAGGCGACATTCTGATTCCGTTTACTCCAAAGATGTCGACCTAACGGAATGACGATAAATGACACATTTACATGTATGAATAAAATTCGAGCGTTAGGATTCGGCAAACATGGTGATATTGTAAGACAATAGGATGTTTTGGTGACAGACGATATTCAATCAAAACGTGACGAAACAGAAGTTGACTTGGAGCTTGGAAGATTTGGAAGATATTTTTTCCTTTTATGTTTATGATTGTTATATGAAACAAGCTCTTGAGAGATCTCTTGACACTATCCTTTGTGATTAGCCTACTTGGCATCCCACGGAGATCCCCGTGTGTGTTCTGCCACAATCGTTGTTTTCTTAGCGATGTGCTGTGTACGGGAATACCTGTTGCAATCAGTCATTAGGAAGGAATCTTTTATCGGCGTAATCAGGTTAATCCTCTACTTTTATACATCTGTAAAAGTTTTAAGAAGGTTTGCAAGCATCGCTTTTAATTCATGAGACAGAGTTAAAGTAGTTAATACACCAGAGTCAACAATAAGTGCTCTGTAACAAACTAATCGCATCTCAAATGATTCCTAGATCCGTCCAGTGTATTGGTAAACGTATCTACGCCGTTGTCCGTGAATAATGGCCTCGATGTGATTTTCCTTCAAACTATCTCAGAAATTTTCAAAAAGAATAAGCCCTCTACCTCCGAGTATTCACGACACCCTGTCATTTACCGTCTTGTAAAGTCATCAGATAAACAAAACGACTTGCAAAATGTTTTATGTAAGACATCTGCATGCTGCGACAAGTGGCAATTGACCCTGAATAAAGAAAAGTGCGAACTTATTCACATGAGCACTAAAAGAAATCATCTAAATTTTGATTACGTGATAAGTCACACAAATCTGAGGGCTGTAAATTCAACTAAATACTTAGAGATTACAATTACAAATAACATAAATTGGAACGATCACATAGATAATATTGTGGGTAGAGCAAACCATAGACTGCGATTCATTGGCAGAACACTTAGAAGGTGCTACAGGTCTACCAAAGAGACTGCTTACACCTCGCTTGTCCGCCCTACTCTGGAGTACTGCTGTGCGGTGTGGGATCCGCATCAGGTGGGACTGACGGATGACATCGAAAAAGTACAAAGAAGGGCAGCTCGGTTTGTATTATCGCCAAATAGGGGAGATAGGCTCAAATGGCTCTGAGCACTATGGGACTCAATTGCTGAGGTCATTAGTCCCCTAGAACTTAGAACTAGTTAAACCTAACTAACCTAAGGACATCACAAACATCCATGCCCGAGGCAGGATTCGAACCTGCGACCGTAGCGGTCTTGCGGTTCCAGACTGCAGCGCCTTTAACCGCACGGCCACTTCGGCCGGATAGGGGAGATAGTGTCACAGACGTGGTTCAAATGGCTCTGAGCAATATGGGACTTAAATCTGAGGTCATCAGTCCCCTTGAACTTAGAACTACTTAAACCTAACTAACCTAAGGACATCACACACATCCATGCCCGAGGCAGGGTTCCAACGTGCGTCACAGACATGATACGTGAATTGGACTGGCAATCATTAAAACCAAGGCGTTTTTCGTTGCGACGGGATCTTCTCATGAAATTTCAATCACCAATTTTCTCCTCCGATTGCGGAAACATTCTGTTGGCACCTACCTACATCGGGAGAAATGATCATCATGATAAAATAAGAGAAATCAGGGCTCGCACGGAAAAATTTAAGTGCTCGTTTTTCCCGCGTGCCGTACGAGAGTGGAACGGTAGAGAGACAACATGAAGGTGGTTCATTGAAACCACTGCCAGGCACTTTATTGTGAATAGCAATCACGTAGATGTAGATGTAGACGCTTCTTGTACCCTGGAGGAAAACTGAACTACTACTCAGTTTTGCTCGCTGTAAGCAACTCCCGAAAAATGCCTTTTAGCCAGTTGGCCAGGCAGGTAGACTATTCCATTTTTCTTTTTTTGTTTTCTTTCTTTCTTTTTTTAACGCAAATGGGGGCACAGTACTGTCCCTCTGGTAACACTGTTCTGGATAATATTGCATCCCATGTGCGTCCGCAGACATTTATCGAAGAGGGAGTACAATTCTAAAACGCACCGTGTTTGAAAATGTGTTTTATTCAAACAACTAAATTTTACGGGAAGTAGAAGAAACTCATCACATTTCAAACTTTTAATAATGATCCAAAGTTATTTTGACGGTAGATTTTTACGGTATAGGTAAGGAAATTTCACTAGTAAGTGACAAGTGCGTGTAGACAACTTGAGACATACAAATATAACTTATAAAAATACCACTTATTAATTCTCCTCAGAGTGTAGACGGAGGAAAACTTACTGTCTTTAGATTTTTTCCTTCTTTCAAAACTTAAAATTTAATTATTTAAATGGACCAATTCTTGTTTACATCTCTTCAATTTCTTAATTCTGACTGGCACAGAAAAAACAAAACAAAAACGAATAATGTTTAAACAAAGTAAATGTTCCAAAATCCTACTACTAACCGACGTCAGTGATATGTAATTCAGCGGATTACTCCTGTCTCCTTCCTTAAGCATTGGCGTCCTGTGCAACTTTCCATTCTTTAAGTGCGAATCTTACGCCGAGCACGCTGTTGTATTTGACTGCTAAGTATGAAGCTATTACACCACTATACTCTGAAGGAACGTAACTGGACCAGAAAACTTCCCTTTGTTAAGTTATTTAAGATGCTTCGCTAAATCGAGAATGTCTGCTTCTAATTTACTCATGTTGGTAACTGTTCTTGATTCTAGCTCTGAAATATTTACATCAACATCTATGGAGAACAAGATGACTTTCAGAAAGCTGTGTTTAGTAACTCCGCTTCAGCGGCTCCTTCATCTGTAACACGACTATTGTTCGCAGTGAAGGTACTGGCTGTGTCTTGCGGCTGGCGTACGAACGGAATCTCTTTAGAATTTCTACCAGATTTCGTTGCGGACTTTCCTTGTGGAAACTATTAAAAGCGTTTTGCACACAAGTCCGCACTAAATTTCGAGCTACAGTAGAACATCGCCCATCTTGGAGATTTTCTGTACTTTTAAATTTGGCATGATTATTTGGTTGCTTTTGCGGAAGTGTTTTGACTTTTTCTGTTTCGAGTACGGAATCAGCTCCATTACTTATTGATTTATTCCGTACAAGTGTCTCAAGTGCCGTCAATACTACTCTGAAGCGCCAAAGAAACTAGTATAGGCACGCGTATTGAAATACAGAGGTAAGTTATAGGGAAGAGTATGGCACTGCGGACGGCAACGCCTATATAAGACAATTAGTGTCTGGCGCAGTTGTTAAATCAGTTACTGCTGCTACAATGGCAGGTTATCAAGATTTAAGTGAGTTTCAACGTGGCGTTATAGTCGGCACACGTTTGAATGGACACTGCATCTCCGAGGTAGCAATGAAGTGGGGATTCTCCCGTACGACCATTTCACTAGTGTACCGTGAATCATCCAACAAAACATCATCGATATGGACTTTTGGAGCCGAAGATCCACTCTTGTACCCTTGATGACTGCACGACACAGAGCTTTAAGCCTCGCCAGGGTCCGTCAACACCGACATTGGACTGTTGATGATTGGAAACATGTTGCTAGGTCGGACGAGTCTCGTTTCAAATTGTATCGAGAGAATTGTACCCTGTATGGGTAGGAGACAAACGCATGAATCCATGGAACCTGCATGTCAGTAGTGAACTGTTCAGGTTGGTGGTCGTTATGTAATGGGGTGGGGCGTGCGCAGTTGGAGTGATATTAGATACATGAAACGTCTAGATACGACTCTGACAGGTAAATGGAAATGCCGTGTTGCTAGGGCCTCCCGTCGGGCAGACCGTTCGCCTGGTGCAAGTCTTTCGAGTTGACGCCCTTCGGTGACTTGTGTGTCGATGGGGATGAAATGATGATATTATGGACAACACAACACCCGGTATCCGACCCAGCCGGGAATCGAACCCGGGCCGCTACGTATGACATTCCGTCGCACTGACCGCTCAGCTAGGACACTCTGACAGGTGATACGTACGTAAGGATCCTGTCTGATCACCTGCATCCATTCATGCCCATTGTGCCTTCCGACGGACTTTGGCAATTCGAGCATCCTACACCTTCAGAATTGCTACACAGTGGGTCAGGGAACTCTCTTCTGAGTTTAAACACCAAACTCCCCAGATACGAACATTATTGAGCATATCTAGGATGTCTTGCAGCGTGCTGTGCAGAAGAGGTCCCCACCCCCACGTACTTGCTCTTATGGATTTATGGAAAGCCCTGCAGGATTCATGGTGTTGGTTCCCTCCGGCACTACTTCAGACGTTGGTCGAGTCCATGCCACGTCGTGTTGCGGCACTTCTGCGTGCTCGCAGGGGCCTCCACGATATTAGGCAGGTGTACCAGTTTATCGACGCTTCAGTGAATATTTTTTAATTTAAGACACATCTGATCTATGCTTATATAGTTCGGAAGTACTGGTTGCTGTCTGTTTGGAACATGTCAAGGGAATTTTTATCTCTTTCTTGAACATATGTATTTTTCATCAGTAAAATCTTTTCGGTACACAAGCAACGTCACTTCGAATAACACACTCCATCTTTCGATAGCTGTCTCTGCCGTTCTTATCACGAATTAAAACCGCTGACTACCGGATCTGGCACGGCGTGTTTCTTGTATAGATGCAAAGGCGACGTCTGGAACCTTTGAGAGAGATCACCTAACTGACACTTGTGAGGGAGGCAAACTGGGCAGCTCATAACAGTTCCGTCCCGCCTCGGTACCGGGGCCCACGAGAAATTCGGGCCCCGTTACTAACTTGTGATGTCACACTAGTCAGCTTGGAGCCCACGAGAGATGTGCACCGTGCAACAAATATGTGACATCACAGTAGTCGGATTGTCCGCCACACATCGCGAATACTCGATTCTCTGCAGAGCCCACGGGAGATCGATATGTTATTCAAAAGGCACCCACTAAAAGTCTTAACAGTGTCGTGTGATATCGAGAGCTTGCGTACAGTTAAACGCGCCGTCAAGAATTATTAAACTCGTGTGAAATGGTACTCGCTCCTTACCGGAGACGGCTGCTGTCACTCGTGAAAACTGCAGTGTCGAGTTCTGTGACGTAAGTACCACGGCCTGTCATTCTGGTGGCCCTCGAACGGGACAGAATGACTTCTGGTGGTGCTAGAAGGCTGGCGCCACGTTTTGAAACTGTCACTCCCACTTCCCTAGAAACGTCCAACCTCTGTCTTTGCTTGCGCTCGATGTCTAAAACCCGACCCCAAGCCCTACTAAAGATGTGACTACTCCTGAACACCATGGTTCTAGTTGCTGTGTGGCTGTGCTTGCCCACACGCAACTCGTCTGCTAAGGGAAGGCTCCTGCACCTTCGCACGGCGGCCAATGCCCGCAATCCACAGGAGAGCGTGACTTAGCACCGGTGCGTTCGCCTTCTTGCCTCATCTTGCAATGGGCGCACGCGCCTACTGACATGACGCATCTGCGCCTAGTCGCATTGTTGTTAATGCACCTTAAGTGGTACTCCAAGTCTGTGTTAAAACTGTTGCTATTCATTCTAATTTCGACCACTTCTTTTATAACAGAAAATCAGTACGCTGATGTTTGAACCGAAACTCTCGTCTTTTCTAATAGTACACTACTGGTCATTATAATTGCTACACCACGAACATGACGTGATACATACGCGAAATTTGACCGACAGGAAGAAGATGTTGTGATAAGCAAATTATTACCTTTTCAGGGCATTCACACAAGGTTGGTGCCGGTGGCGACACCTACAACGTGCTGACATGACGAAAGTTTCTAACCGATTTCTCATACACAAACAGCAGTTGACCGGCGTTGACTGGTGAAACGTTGTTGTGATGCCTCGTGTAAGGAGGAGAAATGCGTTCCATCGAGTTTCCGACTTTGATAAAGGTCGGATTGTAGTCTGTCGCAATTGCGGTTTATCGTATCGCGACATTGCTGCTCGCGTTGGTCGAGATCCAAGGACTGCTAACAGAATATGGAATCGGTGGGTTCAGGAGGGTAACACGGAATGCCGTGCTGGATTCCAACGACCTCGTAGCACTAGCAATCGAGATGACAGGCATCTTATCCGCATGACTGTAACGGATCGTGCAGCCACGTCTCGATCCCTGAGTCAACAAATGGGGACGTTTGCAAGATAACAACCATCTGCACGAACAGTTCGACGACGTTTGCAGCGGCATGGACTATCAGCACGGAGACCGTGGATGCGGTCTCATGATGGTCGCATCCGTGTTTGGCAACATCGCGGTGAACGCACATTGGAAGCGTGTATTCGTCATCGCCATACTGGCGTATCAACCGGCGTGATGGTATGGGGTGCCATTGGTTACACGTCTCGGTCACCTCTTGTTCGCACTGACGGCACTTTGAACAGTGGACGTTACATTTCAGATGTGTTACGACCTGCGGCTCTACCGTTCCTTAGATCCCTACAAAACCCTACATTTAAGCAGGAAAATGCACGACTGCATGTTGCAGGTCCTTTACGAGCCTTTTTCGATACAGGAAATGTTCGACTGCTGCCCTGGCCAGCACATTCTCCACATCTCTCACCAATTGAAAAGGTCTGGTCAATGGTGGCCGAGCAACTGGCTCGTAACAATACGCTAGTCACTACTCTTGATGAACTGTGGTATCGTGTTGAAGCTGCATGGGAAGCTGTACCTGTACACGCCATCGAAGCTGTGTTTGACTCAACGCCCAGGCGTATCAAGGCCGTTATTACTGCCAGAGTGGTTGTTCTGGGTACTGATGTCTCAGGATCTATGCACCCAAATTGCGTGAAAATGTAATCACATGTCAGTTCTAGTATAGTATATTTGTCCAATGAAACCGTTTATGATCTGCATTCCTTCGTTGTGTAGCAATTTTATTGGCAAATAGCGTATTTTATCTCACTTTCTCGAAATGAGCAGTTGGTCAAGTTCCCTTTGTTATGTTGTGAATGCTCTGCACAAGGTTCGACAACAGTGAGTATAGTTTGTCTTATGTAAATCCTGTGACATTGACAAGAGATTGGATACAGGCCAGGATCTGGAAGACCTATGTTGACTTCAATGGGGCGTAATAGAAGGTGGTCAGAAAAGGTCTCAAACGTTTGCTATGATGTTGCAGGGCGGGCTGCACAAAGACACAAATTTTAAAACCAAAAATTCGGTACGTTGCGCCGTTTAGGATTTATTTATCACTGAAATTAGCCAATCGGGGCGTCGCGCACAAGTTCAAGCGGCCTGCCAGTGCTTTGTTTGGTTAGCTGAAACTTGGATTTGCACGCGCAGTTGACCTGATTGTCTAACTTCATTGATAAATAACTCGGCAACGGCGCAACTTATCGAAACTTTTTCTTATCGTTTATGTATCAGTACGGCCTGTCTTGAAGCATTTCTAAAAGCCTTTCAATCGTTTCAGACATTTTCTCACGACCCCGTGTATCCCTTATCTTGCTGAATTTTTATATCAGTGCAGCCGACACAGCCGAAATAAAAAAATATCTGATTTCTTCAGTACTGAATAGTTGATGACCCAACATCCCGTGTCAGCATGCCTCGAATAAGCATACTAGCGCGCTTGGGGTGTGCGCCGTGTGTTTGTTTGATACACTCGTCTAAATGTCTACGACCAAAATCTGCACGAGGTCCGATATTATTTGTAACATGCCCTTTTGATGGTTAGTTGGTTTGTGGAGAATGAAGGGACCAGACTACATAGGCCATCAGTCCCTGATCTTTTGTAATGCAGCTCTATGTAATCATATATTACCGGCATTTTGTATAAAATCAAGGATTAGTATGCATATATAATCAATGCGCGTATAATGTTTCGATTAAAATGCGGCCTTCGCACCATGCATTATTATTGATTATTCATTATGTTCGGTACCGTGCAGTGTAATGTTTACTTAAAGCATTACTGTTGGTTTGGTGCCAAACGTTACACTAATAATGTGATTCGTTAAGCTGTAACTCTATTATGTCTTTCGCCTTATTTAATTTTTAGACAGCATGTGGCTGACTTACAATCATGAACAGCATGTTTTATATTTTTCGCTGTTACACAATGTGTGCAAGGTAGCAATGCTTGGTACTATACCCTTCTACAAAAATACAGGGTTGTATACACGAGGGCTCGTTAAATCGTCGCCTCCTGTCGTTGTATGTTCCATTTGGACGCTACATTATATTGTAAAAGAAAGAAAAGAAAAAGAGGCAAACATTTCCTGCAACGTAAAGCTGATATTTTCATTTGGATGCTACATTATTTTGTAAAACAAAATTGTCAACATTTGCTATAATGTAAAAACGGTACTTCCTCACCTTTTAAAAATCTTATCAATAAATGACAATGGTCGCGTCAGCACCCTACAAAAATAATAGGGAGTTGTATGTGCACGCGCGTTAGTGTGAGGGCGACACCAACAATGATGTTCTGCTGACTACAGTATTTAATAGTTGTTAGTTTGGTTTTGTTGGTCAGTTGTAACAGACACATATGCTAAGACAAATGAGGGTACTTGTAGCCCAGTGTATACTTTGCTGTACGGAAGTTGTTCGTACCTTTTGGCACCATTTTACATGAATGGCTCTAAGCACTATGGGACTTAACGTATAAGGTCATCAGTCCCCTAGAACTTAGAACTACTTAAACCTAACTAACCTAAGGACATCACACACATCCATGCTCGGGGCAGGATTCGAACCTGCGACCGTAGCAGTCGCGAGGTTCCGGACTGAAGCGCCTAGAACCGCTCGGCCGCCACGGCCGGCATACTGCATGAATAATTACGGTTAATGGAAAGGTATGTCTATAAGCATATGAGTACTTATGATATTGACGCACATACTGCATGTACGCATTATGTAAAGCATGTACTCCGTGATTTTAGATGTGTGGTTTGAGAATGGACGTGTCAGTCCGGAACCGGTAACCACTACAGATGAATTTAAAATCCATGCAACTGAGACGGACGAAATAAAAAATTATCCAGTTTCTTCTTATCTTGGAGGCGGGTTGGGACGCTGGTGCCGCGCGGAGTGGCCGCGCGGTTAGAGGCGCCATGCACGGATTACGCGGCCCTTCCCGCCGGAGGTTCGAGTCCTCCCTCGGGCATGGATGTGTGTATTGTTCTTAGCTTTGTTACTTTAAGTTATATGTAAGTCTAGGGACCGATAACCTCAGCACACTGGTCCCTTAGGTATTCACACACATTTGAACATTTGAAACACTGGTCTCCGTCAATGTCTCTTCAGCATGTATCCTGTCTTGCTAGTTGTCGGTCTAGAATATGGAAAGAATGCAGCCGACTTGCCCTGTTCTGCGTCTTAAGTCAGTGGCATCTGAAAGCTTTGCTTGCTTTTACCTTTTTCCCCGAAAAAGCATTTCAAATGCTGAAATTCAGACTCTGCATGGTCGTCATAAGAAATAGTCTTTGTCCTCTGTACTAATGAGTTCAGGACTGCTTTATAGTGCATGGGGTGGTGATACTATTGGTGTTTTCAAACTCTATATGGTTGTCATAAGAAAAAATCTTTGTCCTCTGTACTAATGAGTTCAGGACTGCTTTATGGTGTATGGGATGGTGAAACGATTGGTGTTTTCAGACTCGGTATGGTCGTCATAAGAAATAACCTTTGTCCTCTGTACTAATGAGTTCAGGACTGCTTTATAGTGTATGGGGTGGTGAAACGATTGATGTTTAAGTACTGATTAGTGGAGTAGATTTCCTGACCAAGCCGGCTTCCTGCCTTCCGCTACACTAAAATACCCAAAAACGGAAGCTGGCCTTTGTTTTCAATCTCGGCAGTATATTTAAAATTGGGACAGAAATTGCTCATGTTTTCGATGAATTGTCACAGTGCATTTTCACTATCAGGCCATATGAGGAAAGTGTCGTCAACGTGTAGGAAGCAAGATGGATGCTTGCTCCTAAAACTGCTCCATGAAGAAGTTCGCGATGGCTGGAGGTAGTGAGGTTCTCAAGGTAACGCTGTCATGATATTCTATATGAAGCACGTTATCGCTAAGTCATTACGGAACAGCATGACGATTCCAAGTGGAAATTGTTGGGCCAAAATTCTGCGTCTTTTGTACTGGCGCCCTCGTAAAAACTGACACAACGTCCAGACTGCCTATCTTTATTTTCCTTGGGGTCTCAACAAATGACTGCGAGTAAACAACATGATGTTGACAGCGTACCAGTTTGGATGCCAATGAGCCTGCCAGAAGTTTAGCCAATCTGTAGGTGAAAAAACTGATTGTAATAACTATACGCCTCAGAGGAACACCTTCCTTGTGTTTCTTCGTCAGTCTAGAAAGCCTGGGAGGTCTGGCGACACGTGGCGTTAATTTCTTCACCACTTGTACTAGCATATCAGAGTACTTTGTTAACTTGCTTGTCTTTCTGACGATGGTTTGTGTTGGATTGCGACTAGCCTTCCGATACGCGTCATCTTCTAATAAGTGCAGCATCTTCAAGTGGAATTCTACACTGTTCACCGCGACTGTGGCATTTCCTTTATCGGTTGGAAAATCCAATGCACACGTGTCGTTATTAAATAAACTCTTACATAGCAGCAAACAACCTTCTTTAAAATAGTAACACAAGTTAATAACAGAAGGTGTTTGAAACCTAGGTGTTTACATCGTATGTGCTTTGGGGGCTTCTTTAAATGCCCATCTAAGTCGTTTCCTGTGCTGATATTACACATTAGCATTACTATACAAGTTTCACCTCGTTAAAAGACAATTAAAATTCTTTAATAAGCGTATGGTAATCATTTTCAAACTTTTAAAAGTATGGCTGGCAGCTTCTTCATATGCTTCTGACGCTCTGGTCGTCTATGGAATGTTAAGTCCTAACCGCCTGACTTTTCATTTCACTCCTCAATGATTCGAAGCTTGTGCTGTTACAAGCCAAATAAAGAATTACCTATTTGCAATTACTCTCAGGTGTACGTGCGACTTCAAAACCTTGCCGTTGGTGAGACTCTTCAACTGTGAATGTACTTCCTGACGAAAAATGTGCTCAGAAGAAACTACGGAACGTCAATGTAACTCCGTACTCGTACACACCATTAATGGATATGGAAATGAATGGAGTTGCTGTTCTCTGTGACAGAGCAGTCACCAGAATGCATCACTTTTACTCATGTTTAGTGTTGTTACAAGGTTCGGTAGGACATACAAG
The DNA here is from genome assembly GCF_021461385.2 of Schistocerca piceifrons. NCBI lineage: Eukaryota > Metazoa > Arthropoda > Insecta > Orthoptera > Acrididae > Schistocerca > Schistocerca piceifrons. The sequence continues at coordinate 892,727,303 of NC_060139.1, forward strand.
GTGTGTGAATTGCATCGGGTGTTGAGTGACCACAGTGAACGACACGGAGATGCCCCGTGTTCCTCGTGTGAGACCTTATTATCAGCGGCTGACAGAGCTTGAAAGGAGCTTCATTGTGAGTCTCCATTTGGCCGGCTGTCGAATCGTGCAGTGTCCTGATCTGTCTGGTGTTAGGACGTGACAGGGGCAGCGCTCGACTGTGTGGGAACCTGAGGGCATGTATAACTGTCGCCAAGTTTCCAGTGGGCAAATTCTGAACACCGAAGGCAAGGATCGCTATAACGTGCACCATAGACATCGTAAGCACATTTGACTCTGGCATCCGAAAGTAGGTAATGGACTCCCTGCAATATTCTGTGCAATCACACACCAGTGATCAGAGACTAGCAACAGTCACACAAAGCTAATACCGCCCAATGAGCGGGTTGCCATCAACACCACACCACAAAGGGCTGTGCAGGGAGTGGAGACGTGACGGGGAAACATGGGCAAGGGACGAATGACGTCGCATGGTGTTCAGCGATTAATTGTGGTTGTCCACTACATCCTAAATTCAAATGGCTCTAAGCACTTTGGGACTTAACATCTGAGGTCATCAGTCCCATAGGCTTAGAACTACTTAAACGTAACTAACTTAAGGACATCACACACATCCATGCCCGAGGCAGGATTCGAACTTGCGGCCATAGCAGCAGAGCGATCTCAGACTGAAGCGCATAGAACCGCTCGGCCACAGCGGCCGGCTCCCACTACACCCCGTTATTCGAAGATTTTGGAGAGGCACAGCCGAGTTACTCCCGATGCCACTGCGAGTGGACTCATCGGCTGTGACTTCATGTCACGGCTGGTAGTGACTGAGGTACGTTTGATGAAACATCAGTACCTCTCGGACATCAAACGTCTTCATGTCCTACCATTCATGCGACAGTACCTTGGTGGCATTTTTCAACACTGCGGTTCTCGTCCACACAATGCACGCGGCTGTACGAAATGTCAGCGAGTTGTTGATATACTTCCGCGGCTACCAAGGTCCCCATACCTGTCTCAGATAGAAAATGTGCGAGGCCAGCTCCGTCGCAGGATATCAAGGACAAGTCAAGCAGATGTGTCCGAGAGGTCGCATCAGGATAGGACACAGTGGGTCTATGAGATCCTCCTGAGCGATGCAGTTTATACATCGATACATCGACGTCAAAGTGTGTGCAACTCATGCTGCCGAGCTTTTAATATGTTTGAAATTACATCACACATTTACTCAACTCGTCAAGTTTCACTTCGTTTCTATTTCCCTTCTGGTTGCTTTCAGAACGTAATGTGTGTATTGGTGGCTGTAAAATACACACACACACACACACACACACACACACACACACACACACACACACACGTACATACACACATACACACACACACCTTGCGAAGGAGAGGGAAGGTAGCACTCGACGTATCTCAGAGACTTATCGTGTGAACCAAACACATAAACTATAAGAGAGAAAAATTCATAAAATGAATATTTTATTAGATAGTAGTTAATTTTTAATGCAGTTCCATCTGTTATTAATATTGCACACTGCGGTATCCCAATGAGTAATGTTTGCCTCAAACCTGGTAACAGTAATTAAAATGCAGCATTTACATAACTGTCGCCCCCAATCAACGTAATTACTGTACGCATAAAATTATTCTAATGTATTTGCAGCTCATTCCTCACAGCTGGCGCACTTAATCCCCGTTTCTATTTAACTGCTTTCACCGAAATCATCCATATATTTTATTCCAGTTAATACATTAGTATTAAATCGTGGCTGCCGAACTCAAATAAACCATTCATAATTATCTTCGTATTAATTTCTCAAGAGTAGCTGTAGCAACGACAGGCTTTTCTCACGTGAAGCCCATTGAATAGACGGTCAGTGATAATAATTACAAATCTCCGACCGAACCTCCCGATCCATATTGCTCGTGCCTTCCCAAACAACTTTATCCGAAGCTAGCAATGTCTCTGTCTATAATGATCTACGTGCCTACCAAACGCTAACCATAACCATCCTTTCAAGTGAATAATTTTATGAAAACAGGGTTAAGTGTGATAAATATAAGATCATACGTTTTGTGAAACGCTTCCGAAATTAAATCTGTTATTTAAACCCTTTCTTGGAGGCAAAGCAAGCAGCTTTGCTGGCACTAATAGCAACCCTAGAGTCTGACGTACTCTGTTGCTGAAACGACACAGAAAAAGACTAGACAGGTGGTGCTTAGTTCATGAAGCCAATTCTGCTTTCTATTCCGATTTTGTTTTGAAATACTTGTTGCTCACCCATAGTTCACGGACGTATGCATTTCCTCGGTTCCTGCAGCTGAACTCTCTGCGTCCCGTCTCTTCCATGATATCTTCGGTGTTGGAGTACCGGAAGCGGAGCATGGAATGGTCAGGTTCTCGCCTTCTACTGCCTCTGCATCCTGGGGTTCAGTTTTCCACGAAGGTGGCACTACAAAACAAACACACATGTGGGTTTTCAACTACTGAACATCTCGAAGAACTTAACAGCCTGATTAAATTTTCCTCCATGCAAACTAAAACTAACTGTAGACAAATAACAATAGAAAATTCATTATACGAAATTCTTAAACATTAACTGAAGATGCATAAATTGCAGTTTTGACGGCAGTATGCGAAAATAAAAAGGTAGGTACAAATCTCTCTGAACCATAAAACAGCTTCACAGATCTTCAGACAAATGCAAGCCTTGAGACTCTTTTTTGCTGATAAATGTTTATTTAAAGTTAACTACAAAACTTGTTGCTAAATGACGGTGATTTGTGAAATATCGTAATGTTGTATAACAAATTTTTCTATATTCTGTAGAGTGCAGTAAATGCCAAAGGGTGTCAACCTAAATTTATCGAAGAGGAGGCAAGTTTGTAAAACTTCCACTTTTCATTATCGGTGAATTAGAAGTCGTTTCAAGCCCTAATACCTAAATTTGACAATAGTTACTCAAAACTTATTGTAGTAAAAGACATAGTAGCCCAAGTTACTACATATCACTATATATTTCACAATGTATACAAAGTACAGCATTGTATTTTATGAATATGCTAAGTATATTACCATTTGTGAATGACTAAGCCGAGATAATATCTACATCGAATCGATCAAGCGTATCCAACGAGTTAGAGAGTAAACTTAGAATATACTGACATGACTCATCTGCTCACACAGCGTGTTATTACATTCCTTTTACACACCTCGAGGACAGACTTCTTACACTAAAAGAGAAAAAAAAGACATTCAAGTAAATATGAGCTCTAAAATGTGTACCTTAAGAACAATGAGCACTTGTTAATATTCAATACTATGAAACACATCTCTTCTACGGAAAGCTCTTTGTTTTCCATATTTTGGGAGGAGACAGTATGGAGTAAAATAAGAAAAATGTCTCCAGTAACCGTTGGCTCTAAAATGCATACTTCAAGAGCTACGAGCCTTTGCTCATCTTTGCTACTATGAAAAAAATCTCTTCTATTGAACAAGTGCTCATAGGTCTTAAGGGAAGCGTATTAGAGCACATATTTAATGGACGTTTTTTATGTTTTGGCGTAAGCAACCTGTTTTAGAAGTCTGTAAATGGAATTTAGTTGCACACTGTACGTCAATAACGTTAAGCAGACGCATATATTGACAAAAGAAGGATGTTCTGCAAGATACAGATAAAAGTAACCAGCGGAAACATCCTCGATTAAAACTTTTCTGTGTGGAGAAAATGGATATGAACCAGAAAATTGCTTTTATAATTCTGATGACATCTCAACTCTCCTGTTACAAAATGTAACATTCATCAGCTTAATGGATATTTTATCTTAGTTACATAACTTCTGGTTTTAGTACTGACTGAAATAAAGTGCGGCAAATTTTGTTCTGTAACCTAAAAATTTTTAATATTTGGGGAAAGAGCAGCCCAGGGCTAAATGAGTTTGGGATACCTGCCAAACCCACCCTCGAAACTGCCAATACAGTTGCAATGTGTTACATCGCATATAAATAGAGAAGGTGTCTTCTGCTGGAATTCACATAGTTTTCCTCCGAAGTTAATGGCGTTTTGTATTTCCGACTGTAGTATTCTGATTTACACAATAAGGCATAGATGAGTAAAGCAACAGAATATAATGACGGAGTCCTTCAAGGTCTATTGAAACCGCTGTGCCGTTTGAAAATTTTCGCTATCTTTGCAGCAAGCTGTCACACATCTTGTTTGCATGTGGAGCATACTAAACTGTGTCGCTCAGATATGATGGTCTAGAGGCCAGTTTATGTTGTGCTGGTAATGGAGGAGAGAAGTGACGTGTGAACCTGGGATTTTGTGGGCTCAATTCGTGGTGCACGAGGAAGTAACAGAGAAAAGATGGACATCTCTGTTTCGTCACGATTCTGTGAAGGATTCGCATCCCCTATGACTGCTGAACAGCGACGAAGATATTGCCAGATGAGAGAAACGACATAGTTTCCAGTGAATATCGCGAAAATCAACGAATGAAGATATGGTTATTGTCATATCGACAGTATTTCCAGTTGTCCTGGGCAATGCGCAATGAACGGTCTTTTAGGATCAAAGACAGTCATTCAGCTTCATTTTGAATCATCAGTCTTCTAACTAACTTCATGCAGTCCGCCACGAATTCCTCTCTTGTACCGATCTCTTCATTTCTGACTAGCTCCCTACCACCTACATCTTCAGTTATATGGAGGATATATTCCACCCTCCGTCTTACCCTCCCTTCCACAGCTCTCTCTAGGATCACGGAAGTTACTCTCTGACGTCTTAACACATATTCTATGATCCTATCCCTCCTTCTTGTCAATGCATTTCAGAGATTTTGCAGATTCTGCAGAGAATCTCTTCGTTCCTTATCTTATCAGATCGCCTAATTTGCAACATGTTTTCATAGCGCCAAAAAACATGCCGAACGCTTTAGTTCTTTTCGTTTTCTGTATTGAAATAATAATTCTACCCTCAGATTCCAAGAGGGGGCAAGTGTCCCATTTAAACTGGCCCCTATCCTCCGCCTTCTCGTGGACACTTACCAGTAATGCAAAGTTTCAGAAATGCAACTGACATATCATTTACATTTCTAGTCCGGAAGTTATAAAGTTATACAGAAATGCACAAAGAATTCGTGAAACCAGGTATACATCTCGTAGCTTTAAATTTTTATATCACAAAGTATAGTGAAATAGATTTCTCATGAATATACAAAACATTAAAAAGAAACATTACATACTGCAGGCGGATTACCTTCCAGGCCTTTTCAATGGTTGTACTATATTTCAATGGATATCGTTTCTGTCGCCAACACTCTCCTCCAGATGGAATTTGTGTTACCCATCTGTCTGTCCCTAGAGTAAATCTCATGTTCATGAGTGTTAACGTGTTCAACATAATTGCATAGCATGTATCTGAGACAGGACCTGGGCACCAGCCCAATATTTACCTATCTGCATGTGGGGAACCGCCTAAAAGCCGCATACAGGGGAGGCGGATTATATCCAGGACAGGGTCAGCGCCCCGAAACCTGGAGGCGGCGCATTAAAGCTTTCGGCTATCCGGGTTGCTCTTTGTGTGAAAAAATTTTGGTGGTACTAAATTATCATGATGTGTATAAACTATGGCATAGTAGCAACACAGACATTAGATTCTTATCATAATATTGGTAACTCCCTAAGAAACTCGTCATTACCCGGTTACTTACTTACAGCTGTGCCCAAGGTTTCCTACATGTGGAATTTACAATGTTTACCAATTGCTAAGGAACAGAAATGTTGTTGAACAGTAATAATCGCAGGCACTGTAACAAACACAGCAGTTACGTAACAGAGTGGGAGCGTTGTGTTTACAACTAAAAGTACTACAGGTTACACCACATGGGAAAGCAGGATAACAGACATTAATAACGTTCATATTTGACACAGGTGAAACTACCAACATTAAGGTCAATATCAGACTATCAGTAAGGAATAAGGCCTACTAGGGCACTAATGCACATTTTGCACGTGTTAATAATGCCAATCACAAAGCAAGCAGGTGTTGACAGGTGTGGAAATTACTTAACTATCAGTTTAATAAGTCATGGCTGGAAAATAATAAAACGAATTCTTTACAAACGAATGGAAAAACTAGTAGAAGCCGACCTCGGGGAAGATCAGTTTGGATTCTGTAGAAATGCAGGAACACGGGAGGCAATATTGACCGTACGACTTATTTTAGAAGATAGGTTAAGGAAAGGCAAACCTACGTTTTTATCATCTGTAGACTTTGACAGTGCTGATTGGAATACTCTCTTTCAGATTCTGAAGGTGGCAGGGGCAAAATACAAGGAGCGAAAGGCTATTTACAAATTTTACAGAAACCAGATGGCAGTAAAAGTGCCGAGGGGCATTAAAGGGAAGGTTGCAGCCTATCCTCGATGTTATTTAATCTGTATATTGAGAAAGAAGTAAAGGAAACAATAGAAGTAGGAATTAAAATCTGTGGGGAGGAAATAAGAATTTGAGGTTTGCCGACGACATTTTAATTCTGTCAGAGACAGCAGACCACCTGGAGGAGCAGCTGAACGGAATAGACAGTGTCCTGAAAGGAGGATATAAGATGAACATCAACAAAAGCAAAACGATGATAATGGAATGTAGTCAAATTAAATCTGGTATGCTGAGGAAATTAGATTAGGAAATGAGACACTTAAAGCAGTAAATGAGTTGTGCTATTTGGGGGCCAGCCAACGGCCTTGACGCAGTGGATACACCGGTTCCCGTGAGATCACCGAAGTTAAGCGCTGTTGGGCATGGCCGGCCCTTGGATTGGTGACCATCCAGCCGCCATGCGTTGTTGCCATTTTTCAGGGTGCACTCAACCTCGTGATGCCAATTGAGGAGCTACTCGACCGAATAGTAGCGGCTTCGGTCAAGAATACCATCATAACGACCGGGAGAGTGGTGTACTGATCACATGCCCCTCCTATGCGCATCCTACTCTGAGGATGGTCCCGGTAGGCCACTCGTGGCCTGAAGATGGAGTGCATTTATTATTTGGGGACCTAAATAACTAATGATGGTCTAAGTACAGAGGATATAAAATGTAGACTGGCAATGGCAAGGAAAGCGTTTCTGAAGAAGAGAAATTTGTTAACATCGAGTCTAGATTTAAGTGTCAAGAAGTCGTTTCTCAAAGTATTTGTATGGAGTGTAGCCATGTATGGAAGTGTAACATGGTCGATAAACAATGTAGTCAAGAAGAGAATAGAAGCTTTCGAAATGTGGTGCTACAAAAATATGCTGAAGATTAGGAGGACAGATCACGTAACTAATGAGGAGGTACTGAATAGAATTGGGGAGAAGACGAATTTGTGGTACAACTTGACTAGAGGAAGAGATCGGTTGGTAGATCACGTTCTGAGGCATCAAGGGATCACCAATTTAGTAAATTTTGGAAAATTTTGGTAAGACCTTATGGGACCAAACTGATGAGGTCATCGTTCCCTAAGCTCACAAACTATATCATGTAATTTAAACAAACTTACGCTAAGGACAAGACACACACCTATGTCAGGTTCAAATGGTTCAAATGGCTCTGAGCACTATGGGACTTAACAGCTGTGGTCATCAGTCCCCTATAACTTAGAACTACTTAAACCTAACTAACCTAAGGACACCACACACATCCATGCCCGAGGCAGGATTCGAACCTGCGACCGTAGCAGTCGCGCGGTTCCGGACTGCGTGCTTAGAACGGCGAGACCACTGCGGCCGGCCTACACCTATGTCAGGGGGAGGACTCGAACCTCCGACGGAGGCAGAGACGTGGACAGTGACAAGGCGCCTCAGACTGGGCAGCTAACACGCACTGCACCAATTTAGTACTGCAGGGAGGCGTGGAGGGTAAAAATCGTGGAGGGAACCCAAGAGATGAATACGCTAACCAGATTCAGAAGGATGTAGGTTGCAGTATTTATTCGGAGATGAAGAGGCTTGCACAGGATAGAGCAGAATCGAGAGCTGCATCAAACCAATCTCTGGACTGAAGACCTCAACGACAATAACAACAATAACAACAACATTGATTCTAGCTACCAACTGTAGAGGTCTCCTTGTTTGTGTGTGTGTGTGTGTGTGTGTGTAGGGGGGGGGGGGGGTGGCGGGAGGGGGATGCTGTCCCACTCCTCTCTCAAGGCAGTTTCCAGTTCTTGCACCGTTCGTTGAGAAATGCGTCAGCCAACAGCATCCCAGACATTCTATATAGGGTTTTAGGTAGAGCCAGTAAGAAGGTCATTCTATACGCTCAATATCTTCTTTTCCAGTGTGCCCAGCACCTCACCGGTCCTGTTGGGTAGGCACTGTTGTCCCTAAACAGAAAATCAGGACCTACTGCACCACTAAAGAGACTGACATGACCCGGAATACTCTCCCAACAACACAAATGTTCTGTAACAGTACCTTGCTCGAAGATTTGCAACAGTTTACAGCCATTGTCCATAATGTGTGGTCACATCATAACGCCTAGATCATACCGATGACGTTTTTGAACTTTCCGAGGCGTGTAACGTGTTCCCCTCTCTCACCACAATAACTGGTGGCCAGGGTCACTTCGTCACAGTGAAGAGGAATTCGTGGGGGAACATGACTCTGAAACACCGGTTCTGATCGCAACCAAGGTTTTCAAAGCACTTTTTCTCGACTATGGTGTGGTTCAAGTGGGATTAATTTGACAGGTTTCTGAGCATACAACCAGCCTGATTTTATCACTGCGAAATGGTTCTGGCAGAGTCACCTGTACCGATAGCGGTAGCAAGGTCTGCAACGATCTGTGTATGAGTAGGATGTCTGCTCCCTTTCGCCACTAAAACTACGTGTCGATCTTGTTGTGGCGTGGTGGTCCGTCTACGACCGCCGACATGCTTTCGCGTAGTATTTCCGCCTTCTGAGACCTTTTCTAATCGCGGGATGACACGTTCGGACAAACCCATTACTGTGGACACAGTAGTAGCACTTTGACCAGCATCGAGCCGTCCAACTGGTAGTTCACAATCCTAAACACTCAAATGATGTCTTGCAGACATGTCGCCGTAGCAGACGGGATGTCGCACTAATGATTTCTACAACTATATGCACCAAACGTCATGTCCGCCCCATTAGCTGAATGGTCAACGCGTTGGAATGCCACGCACGGGTGCCTGGGATCGATCCATGGCTGGGGTGGGAGATTTTCTCACCTCAGGGACTGTGTGTTGTGCTTTCTTCATCGTCATTTCATCCCCATTGTCGACGCGCAAGGCGCCCAATGTGGAGTCGAACTCAATAAGACTTGCACTTCGCGGCCGAACTTCCCGCCTGGGAACTCCGGGCCCCTGAAGCCGTACGATCATTTCCATTTTTACAAAACATCGTACTTCATGAACTGTCGAATACATACAGAGCGTACGCGCACAAGTTTCGCTGCAGTTAACACGTCCCTTGCTCTACATTTTCATTTATAGTCATTGGTCGGGTGTTCTGTAGAAATTGTCTGTTGTTCTGTAGCAGTTCTTAGATATTCTTTAGTAAAAGTCAGTTGATCCTTAACAATTGTCAAGCAATTATTTTTTACTTGCAAACCTTTGTATGCAACGTTTGAAATAGTATGACGAGGGACATTAAAGAAGGTCTTGTTTCTTTCACTAAAGCGGGCGGGACCCACCTAGAGCTGGCCGTGCGAAAATCAACTGACACTAAGGTCCATGCCTGCGGCGAGCAGTGTCTAGCTTTGTGATTTGCTTATGGTCATGCATAACATAAGATCAACGAGAATTGTACACGTTTAAAGTGAAATGGAAAACCGTTACGCATAAGCGGGATTATGGCTATAAAAGCTCGCACGGCCGTCAAAATGGCCGATTCTATGATATTACACTGGAGAGAGGTAACCTTAATCCTCTGTGAGTGAAAGCATCTGAAGAGCGAAACAGCGTTTCCTGCTCACTATCAGAGATTGGTCGCACCTCGATTTCGGATGGAATTTCGAAAGAGCGAATTAAGGCCAGATATTCTCGATCCCCAGCAAGTCTTGCCCCACGATCTCAAATACAAAAATAAATAAAGGTAATTAGTAGATTCTTACTTTATCCAGATATACAGCGTGAGGCCGATAAAAGTGGCCTGGTGAACAGAATTCCTGCGTACACAGGAACACAGCAGACTAAAGGAAATGCAGTACTAACAAGGGAAATTCCCCATCGCACCCCTGTCAGATTTAGTGGTAATATGGCCCATTGAACAGCCCGTTAAAAACCGAACATAGAGCAAGCATGGAAACAGGAGGAAGGTGTAGTGAAATGTGGGAAAAAGAAGTAAAATAGAAACAAAGAACGGTCCAGGATCAATATCTGCAACATTGAGCGAGGTTGAATGATCGTGGCATCGTAGTCATGTGGTCACGGTGTTGGCCTCCGAAGGGGGAGCTTCGGATTCAGATTTGCCTCACGTCCCACCTTTTTTTTTTTATTTCACAAATTAATAACTATCCGTCCGGTCATTGACGTCTCTGTTCGCTAGATTCAAATTTGTGTCTGTTTTGTGGTGTAACGTACGTTTGCAACGGCGACGTGTAACGACGGGGCCTCCAGACTTATGTACCTGTTACTGGTTCTACACAAGTATCGCATGTTATGCCTCCTGTGTTTCGTTTTGGAAGTTTTGACTCTTGAAATCCTTCGTTGTAACGTAATTTACACCCCTTTATTTGTTGTTTTTAATTCTGTGGGAGATCTATATAGCCTCTTGCCTGTTCTCACTATTCATCACATTTACTTGCGGAGGTAATATATTCTTGACGCATTACTCATATGCTAAACCAGTTATAGTATGACAAGAAGAAGCAGAACAGACTCATCAATGACTGGACGGATAGTTCATAAATTTGTGAGAAGAAAAAAGGATGTGCGAGGTAGGCTTGAACATGAATTCCCCCCCCCCCCTCCAAGACCGTGACCACACAACCACAACGCCGTTCGACAGTACACGTCTTGAACTTGTATCTGTTAGGTTGTTTCTACTTTCATTCTTTTTTCACAATTTACTACAACTTCTTGCTTTCATGCTTGGTCTGTGCTCAGTTTTGGACGGGCTTTCCATTGGGCCACTTTACCACTAAATCTGAGAAGGTTGCGATGGGGAGTTTCTCTTGTAAACTCGGTACAGCAAATTTTGAAAGTGACCACCATTGACCTCTTGGCACTTTTTGGGCCCTGGTCAACAAGTTACTGAAGGCGGATCGAAGCTGCACTACTTGAATTGCTGCAGTCTCATTCGAATAGTTCTGTTGCTGTTTTTGAGAACTATGAGGTTTTTGCGATACATCCTAGACTTGAGGGCTTCCCACACAAAGTAATCGCACACTGACAGATCGGGTGACCTGTGCGGCCAGCTAGAGCCGCAACCGGACTGTCCTCTGTTAACAACTCTGTCAGCTGTCAAGATTGTGTAAACGTGCTCCAATGGGCGTATACGGGGTGTACGTCACGGAGTGTTGTTATCAAGTCCAAACGTATCGACTCGTCCGGGCCACTTGTATTTACTCCAGCCCGTAAGATCGTAAGATACCTAAATTTGTGGACTCTTTTCCTCGCAGTGTCCAGACCATTATCGGGTCTAGAGGCGGTGTTGAACGGCGTTAGCGGACGTCTCCTGGCGCGACTACTTTGTTTATCATGGTGCTCTCGTGTACGTACCGCTGACGACGACCTCTGCTGTGTGCCTGGCGGTGGCGACGGCGTTGGCCGCGGTGCACGTGTAGTTACCGGAGTGGTGGGCCGCCAGCCGGCTAATGGCCAGAGTGCTCGAGTACTCGTCCAGTGTCTTCTCCGTGATGCCACTGTCTTGCGGCAGGTCCGCCCCGTCCTTCAGCCAGTGGAACGTGATGGGGAAGTCCCCTCTGATAACCACGCAGGTCAGGTGGATCCTCATGCCACGCTGCAAGTTTGGCTTCACCGTAAACGGATGTATCTCTGGTGGTTCTGAAACAGCCGCACACGTAGTCTAAAATCCCAGCCTTGCAGTATCTCTTAGCTTACCTCTAAACAATAAGCATTCATTTTAATCGCTGTTCTCCCAGTCAGGATACACTCCAAAATGCTGCACATCTGTTTACACAGTTCCATAGACTGAGGTGACAAAAGTCATGGGATAGGGACATGCACATATACAGTTGTCGGAATACTGCGTTCACAAGGTATTAAAGGGCAGTGCATTGGTTGAGCTGCCATTTGAACTCAGGTAACTCATGTGAAAAGGTTTTCGACGGTATTATGGCGGCACGACGGAAATTAACAGACTTCCAACGCCCAGTGGTTGTTGGAGCTAAATGGATGGCCCATTCCAGATCGGAAGGCATTAGGGATTTCAATATTTCGAGATCCACAGTATCAAGGGCATGCCGAGAATACCAAATTTCAGGCATTACCTCTGATCACGGATAACGCAGTGGCCGACGGCCTTCACTTAACGACCGAGAGCAGTGATAAGAGACAAGCAACACTGCATAACGGCAGAAATAAATGTGGAACGTACGACGAACGTATCCGTCAGGACAGTGCAGAGAAATTTGGCATTAATGGGCTATGGCAGCAGACGACTGACGTGAATGCCTTTGCTAACAGCATGATGTCGCCTGCAGCGCGCCTTCTGGGTATTTCTACAGAGGGATCCAAAAATATGTATCCACTTTTCAAAAGTCCATAGCTTGCAAACTAATTGACGGAGTTGTCTCATTTTTGGTGAAAGTGTAGCTTAAAGTCCAACTTAGATATCACTGTAGGTGTTCGAAATGGTCACCATTAACATCCGCACACAAACGATGCCGCCGAACTCCAGCACGAACTACTGACTGCAACGTGTTCAGTTGCATATTTGCACATGAATGTTCGATGGGTTCTCGAAGTTCATCCAATGTGCGTGGCTTTTGTCGATAAACGACGCTTTTAGTGTTCCCCACAGGGAAAAATGCAGATGAGCTAGGTCTGGGGAACGTGGTGGATACTCCACAGCACCTCTACGGCTTATCCATCTTCCTGGTAGATTTTCGTCGAGATACGACCCTAACACGATTTTGTTAGTGGGCTGGGGCACCATGTTGTTGAAAGTGAACTCTTCCGCCTCCATACAAGTCTCGCATGGCAGGTAAAATGGATGTCTGAAGCTTCTGAAGGTGCACCTCACCGGTAACTGTCCCGTCAAAGAAGATTGGCCCAATCAAGCCCCAGTAAGACAACCCACACCACATATTTACTCCTGGCAAATTGACGGCTTTGTCTACGTGGACGTTCGGATTTTCGGCTGCCCAGTAGATGCAATTGTGGCGATTTACTGTACCATTGAGTTTGAACTGTGCCTCATCAGAATACACAATCATCTCTGAAAACTCTTCATCGTTGCGCACCATGTTAGTAAACCACTCGCAGTACTCCATTCTACGATCTGAGTCATCCTCGTTTATTGCGTGCAGCAATCGTGGGATGTAGCACTTTCAATTTGCTGTCTTCAAAATTCGCCCAACACTTGAGCGACTCACTCCAGTTTCACGGGCACACTGTCTGACAGACTTCTGTGGTGAGCGTGTGAATTGTTGTAACACACGACGGGAGTTAGCTGGACTTGTTACTGTTACAGGTCGTCCAGATCGTTGTTTGTGTACATCTTTAACACAGCCTTCGGCTTCAAATTTGTCTCGAATGCGACGAATCGTGGCTCTGTTTGATACTCATTTCGCCACTGCCATTGAACCTCATTAATGTTTTCGTCCTTTAAATACCGCTTCAAAACTGACTTCCTTTCATCGAATGTAAGCCTTGCTCCAGCCATGTTTACTCGAGTAACTAGGTGCTACTGAGAACAGAACACTGACTAATTGGCGACTGTCATCTGACAAAACAAAACAACGCAATACAACGCTTGTGTGGCGATTTTCGGAACTACAAACTATTACACTACCAAAGATGAAACAACTCCGTCAATTATTTTGCCAGTTATGAACTTTGAAAGAGTGGATACATTTTTTTGGACCCCTCTGTAGTTTGTGCCCTACACGAATGAAAACTCTGACCTGGTCAGATGAGACGCCATTTCAGTTGGTAAGAGTTGATGACGGGATTCGATTACGCCGCAGCTGTCACGAAACCATGGACCCCCAGGTTGTTAACAAGGCACTGTGCTCATTGGCTGGAAACGGTTATGGTCGTCTACCTGGAGACAGTTTGCAGCCTTTCGTAGACTTCATGTTCCCAAACAACGATTGAATTTTTGTAGTTGACAATGTGCTTTGTCACGAATATACAGGCAGCATGGTACAATATTTCTGCAAGGAACTACCAACGACTTGTTGAGTCTATGTCACGTCGAGACGCGGCAATAAGTCAGGCAAATGGTGGTCCGATACAATATTAAGAGGCATCCCATGACATTTGTCACCTTAGTTATTTTAGAGTCGGACACGAAAATAACAGGCGTAGGTCGTTGTCACTGTTCAAACTAGGAGCCACGCTTCCATTTTCAGCTCTCACCAAAAGTGCTGGACAGGCACTTGGACGACACTTTCGTCGTGTGGATCCGTAGAGACGAACAGTGCGGCGACTTCCTAAGAAATCTGAACATTCTCGAGCCAGTATTTACCATGGAGGTTGGAAAGGTTGAGCAGCTACCCTTTCTAGGCATTCTGGTACCGAAGAAATGTAAGAACCTGGCCATCAGTGCTTATCGGAAACCGATATACACTAACCGGTACGTGCACCGGAGCCGGAAATGAACTGTTACGCTCGTAGCACGCATGACGAACATTTGAGCCGCAGCACTTCGGACGCGGAGTACACTTGGCCCGTTTTCTGAGGATCAATGAGTATTCCGGTGCATGACAAGTGACAAGAAACCTGACACTGTGCGGAGTGACACATCGCTAGAAGTGTCGAGTACTGCCTTTCCACCTTACGCTCCCAGGGTGACGGACAGTGTCGGCACTATAGTACGAGAACACGGCGTAAACGCTACTTACAAATCAACCAAGAAGATCGGAGAACGTTTCAAATCGGCAAAAAGACTATATGAACCCACTCACAATGTCGTTACATATAGTGTACATGTGGAAAAGTCTATGTTCGGCATGACTGGATGTCCCACGTGTACCAGAATAATAATAATAAAAAAAGAAGGGTGTAAGTTGGCAGATGGGGAGAAAGCGGCAGTGGGCGAGCACGCGCTGTGAGAGACCGTCAACATAATAAAACAATCCGACAAGCTCGCTGTCGCTGTATAGAAAAGCTGTTTGTTCCGTGAAGCTATATAAACTTGGACAGTTGATATTAGTTTTAACAAGAAAGAAAGAAGTCTTACGGTAAACCGATCCTGGATTCCAGTGGTGCAGCGAACGATCGTTGCAGGTAGCAAGACGAGAGCCGCAGGGATAATGACCAGCCCTCGGTTGTCGTCGCGACAGGTAAATCCAAGGAGACCGTAAAAAGTAATTTGCACATTTTTAAGGTAGGCCAAGTATGATTTATTCGATACTGCATTACACTCCAATGAGAGACGGACATAGGAACCTATTTTTCAAATCAAATTACCAACTACCGGAACGTTCTACCAACACCTTAATAGCTTGACGATAAATCTCTGCAGCTTGGTCAAGAAGCCATTCGAAAACCGCTGTGCGAACGTCTTCGTTGTTGCAAAATATCTTAGAAAGAGAAGTTCTTTCCACTTGCCGAAACGATGGAAATGGCATTTGTAGGATCTCGACCGAGTGGCTGATCAGCATCATCCACTACTGTGCGGCCTTGGTCAAATTTCACTACGACTGGACGCACCATTGCATCCGGTCCTTGTACCACGATAATTTTACGGTGAACCTGTGGGTAGTTTAGACGTTTTACCCACAAGAAGCATGCTTCCCCGCGTTCTTAAATTTCGAAATTCGTTTCCAATCTCCGCTTCATTCCAATCGCACATGGTCATGTATCTGTTGTCTTTATTGCAGCAGAATTGTGTCTGCAGGAGTCCTGAAATATGAACCCCTTCTTCAAATGCGCCACTCTTGTTTCTTAATGGCTCTAGCGTAGGATGACATTTGTTGCTTACTTCGTGAAGTCTATTCTTATAACCTCCAATTGCAGGCTCTAATCGATTCCACCACCAGCAGTGAAGCTATGAGAATGCCAACCACTCGTGCTGACGAAGTGTCAGACAGATCATTAAACGTCGGTCGAGGATCACGAGCCAAAAACCAACAGGCAGTACGATAACGCGCAAACTGACAGAAACGGCAGACTCTCTGACGGTAAGCATTCATGTCGCGAATTGAGAACCAAATTAGATGCCGTGGATGAAACCAAATCAGAACAAACTTGACTAGCTCGTTGGTACCAGTTTGTAGTCCCAATGAAATGTTTGCAGACATCATAAATATAATTGAGTAGTGAGAGGCAACACAAAATCTCACCGACTGACGGATGGTGTTAGACGTCCGACTATTAGCGTAGCTACGAGCACCATATGTATCTTATAGACTTCACACGCTCACAAGCAGCAAATGTTCCCAACGCATTCCTCTCCATTCTCGGCCTGCTATATGCCACACGTTTTGGGTGAAAATGGAAGAAAACTCCAAGGTCAATGACAAAAGTGATGAGACGTTATAAGTATAAGCAAAGACTTGCTGAGAGACTAAAACCTAGGAGCAACATACAAAGATATTTCCTCATCATCACACTAAGAGAAAACGTTTGCTCTTTCTTTTTCTTTTCTTTCTATAGCCCTGAAGGTAATCCGAACTCGATCGGCCTCCGCTCTATGTAAAGTCAGGTACTTTCGTTTCAACCTAGGCAGTCTTACCGAATAAGACTTGGTTAGAAACGGCGAAATGGAAATGTTTTTAAAATGTGTCAGTAGAAACCACACACAGACAGCAAATGATTTCGAAGAGCAGTTGAATGTAATGGATAGTGTTTTGCGAAGAGGGTACAATATGAACATCAACAAAAATAAAACAACGGTTATAGAACGTAATCGCATTAAATCAGGAGGTATTGCAACCAAATGGGTAAAATGAGGTTTATGGTACAACTTGAGCAAACAACTGATAAGTTGAGAGGCACCAGGAAATCGTCAATTTGGTAAACAAGGGATGGGCTGCGCCTAAAAGTGGTAGATAGAGACCAAGGGATGAATATAGTAAGCAGACAAGTAGATGTCGGTTTCAGCAATTATTCAGAGATGAAGAGTCTTACACAGGAAAAACTAGAGTGGTGAACTGCATTAAACCAGTCTTAGGACAAGGCCATATCAACATCAACAACAACAATAACAACAACAACAATAACGACGTACGTTACCGCCAATTACGGACGTTTTGAACGACAACAAATCGCAGACGTCCTTAGATATAGTATACGCTCTCTGGACAAAGATGAGGCGCTGGTTCGCAGGACAGAATGATGTGCTGCAGCGGTTAAGATACTCGATTTACGTTCGGTATAAATCCCTATTGAGCTATCTAGATCTCTTTCTGTGGTTTCTGTAGACTGGTTAATTATTATGTTGGGAAGATTCCTTTCAAAATGGCGCAGTCAGTTTCTTTACCGAACCCAAACATGTGCCCTGGTACTCATGACATCGACGTCGGCGCCATCGTTCTCTGTCAACGTGAGGAACGTACATAAACTACCTACATTTTAAGAACTTCGTTTGGACCAATTTGATTCAATATCTGGATGTCACAACGTTTTTGCTTAAGTATTTAAGAACTTTGTTTATTAAGCCTATTTTGAACGATCAAGAATTCAAATGAGCCAAAATTGTGAACGTTGTGGCTAAGAAGCAATGGTTGCACCGATGAGCAGAACAATGTTCAGAAATGTGTCCAAATGTACGTAATTACCAAAATTCTATTAATGTCACTGCATACATTAGCGGTGAGACAAGTTCCTCTCATTGGTTCTACGTTAATTACGATTGTCTGAAATATACCACTCGCATCGAAGCAATTATGTACCAGTTTCAGTGAGAACCGTCACAAGTTCATCAATATTCTTGAAAAAAGAAAGTGTTTACGCAAAGACAAATCCGATATTTCCAGAGTTTCAAGCTAGTAATTATCTTTCGTACAGTGGTTTATATTAATTGACAACTTACCCATAACCTGGACGTTGAGTTTGCTCCTGGAAGTGAGACCATCAGGGTTCGAGGCGACACAGACGTAGCCCCCGGAGTCCTGCTCGTCCGCCTCTTTGATTACCAGAGTACCGTTTGGGAACACCTGTTGTCTCTCATTCTGCGGCAGAGACTTACCTGAAATGAAAAAATAATGCTTCATAATTAATACCACATGTGTCTTCTGACTCACCAAAGAGGTGACGTTGAGCACCCACAAATCGAGGGAATAATTAAGCTTAATGTGGCTCTGAGCACTACGGGACTTAACTTCTGAGGTCATCAGTCACCTAGAACTTAGAATTGCTTAAACCTAACTAACCTAAGGACATCACACACATCTATGCCGGAGGCAGGATTCGAACCTGCGACTGTAGCGGTCGCGCGGTTCCAGACTGTAGCGCCGAGAACCGCTCGGTCACCCCGGCCGGCGGGGAATAATTATCAAACATAACTCATAAGCAACCAAGGAAATAGGGCTTCCTTTCAAATTTAGTAAATCTGGCTGACTCATCTGAACACTTAACAACTGAATTTAAAAGCAATTTTTGCTCCTTAGACTTTCTGAAACTTGTGCTTCCAAAACGTAAAGAAAAAATGAAGAAAACGCGATATGATACGAAGACCCTTAAACGTAAAATTTTTACGACTGAGCCGCGTGGGATTAGCCGAGTGGTCTGAGGCGATGCAGTCATCGTCTTTGCGGCTGATCCCGGTGGAGGTTCGAGTCCTCCGTCGGCCATGGGTGTGTGTGTTGGTCCATAGGATAGTTTAGGTTAAGTAGTGCGTACGCTTAGGGACTGATGACCTTAGTAGTTAAGTGCCATAAGACTTCACACACATTTTACGACTGATTCGTTGGACGCCGTTAATGCTTGTCTGAAGGCACATTTGTTTTTTATGCAGCAAACCCATAATCAGCATACTTTTCACAAATGGGCCACATTCAGCCACCAGACTACAGGAGCACTACGTTGAAGGAGATATGCTGCTCAGCAAAAAATGAAAAAAATTGGTAACGAATCTGTTTATATAAAGTCTTACTGGTGACTGCATTAGCTGCCCATTTTCACTGTATTCAGTACGATATCAAAGGCATCAGTTTATTCGTGGGAAAAAAATAAACTAGAACAAATAAAAAACGACAAGCGTGAGAAAGACTCGCCCTCCGAATGTTCCGTACACAGTTAACGGTATATATAGATAGTTCATCCATCCGAGAAAACGACAACTTCGACGGTTTTTGCCTGTTATCGATAATGATACTGGCAAGATACTGGTCCGAGGAATTCCAAGACTTTCTAGAGCGTTATAATTTTAAGTTTAAATTTTATGTGCAACTTCCCATTTGTTATTGTAATTTTTCATTATTTTATTAATTTTGAAGTAATATTAACATGCTATACTAACTGGCAATTGCAGATGTGATGGCTTCGTTTGTTGTCATCACTGTTTGCGGCCATAGGGCTGTTGTTGTTATGTAGATGTCAAATTGTTCTACAAAACACTTCATCGGATACCTTATGTGATAACGGTTTCTCACCCCAAACAATGGAAGAACAATCCTGCATGAGTTACTAGTGTTACTTTGATCTGAGACGTTACGCATGGTAAGCGTGACTGGATAGTGAGGCGACCTTTCAAGCATCACCGCTAGATGGCAAAGGCACCGTTTACACAGAGGCCAGGGAATACACTTCATTGTGTCTAGGCCAATTAATATAAAATATTTGTAAATTATGCAAACAGATCTTCCTCGTAAATCACTCTACCTATTACTGAAAACCAGAGGAAAGTTCCTAGACTAGTTCCTGAGATTTTTCGCAGATTGAGAATGAAAAGTAAGTTTATTACAGCAAAATAACATTTGTAATGGTGTATAATTAAAAATTAACAAATTTCGGATTTTTTCCTTCATTTGTTCTGTGAAATCTTGCTAACAGATGAAGAAGGACAACGACGTGATCCTTTAAGGATTCCATTTTTATTGACTGAGGCACGGAACTCTGAATCGAGAGGATATGTGTCTTATTTGTACACATCAATATACTCTCCTTACTTAAGGAAAATAAATTCTTTCACATAGGCTAAGATTTTGGATGAAACAATGTTGATACTGGAGATTACGTATGCCGTAATACAGTAATTACTGAGATTACAGAACAGCAAATTTTCGGTGACGTTTGAGAATTCAGTAAAGAGAGAAGTCTCCATCTGCTGTAGTAATCAGACCCAAAAAACATCATACTATTCAAAGGCGATCAGATGGTTTTGATGTTCATCAAAACCGGTAAAAAATTATTTTTTGCAACCGTATTTAGATATCGAATAATGTTTCGGAAGTAATCTTATAACAGCCACTGTTTCTGGTGGAAGATTTAGTAAGTGTACTGAACAACATTATATCAGTATTTATACCATTTGCAGACTAATTATTACAGATATTACAAGTCACGCATTTTTAGGTTAGGTTCTACACAGAAGAGCCAAAGAAACTGGTACACCTCCCTAATATCGTGTAGGGCCCCGCGAACACGCAGAAGTGCCGCAATACGACGTGGCATGCACTCGACTAACGTCTGAAGTAGTGCTGGAGCGAATTGGCAACATGAATCCTGCACGGCTGTCTCTAAATCTGTAAGAGTACGTGGGGATGGAGACCTCTTCCGAATAGCATGTTGCAAGGCATCCCAGATATGCTCAATAATGTTCATTTCTGCTGAGTTTGGTGGCCAGTGGAAGAGTTGAAACTCAGAAGAGATTTCCTGGAGTCACTCTGTAGGAACCCTTGTCGAGTGAGGTGTCGCACTGTTCTGCTGTAATTGCCCTAGTCCGACGGAATGCACAGTGGACATGGCAGGATGCTTACGTACGTGTGACTTGTCAGAGTCGTAGCTAGACGTATCAGGGGTCCTGTATAACTCGAACTGCACGCGCCCCACGCCATTACAGAACGTCCACCAGCTTGAACAGTCCGCAGCTGACATGCAGAATCCATGGATTCATGAGGTTGTCTCCATACCCGTACATGTCCATCTGCTCGATACATATTGTAACAAGACTCATCCGACCAGGCAACGTGTTTCCAGTCTTCAACAGTCCCATGTCGGTGTTGACGGACCAGGCGAGGCGTAAAGCTTTGTGTCGTGCAGTCATCAAGGGTACACGAGTGGGTCTTCGTCTCCGAAAGCAAATATCGATGATGTTTCGTTGAATGATTCGCACGCTGTCACTTGTTGATGGCCCAATATTGAAATCTGCAGCAATCTCCTGAAGGGTTGCACACTTCTGCCTCTTTGAACGATTCTCTTCAGTCATCGTTTATATAATTCTTGCAGGATCTTATTCCTGCCGCAGCGACGTCGGAGATCTGATGTTTTACCGGATTCCTGATATTCACGGTACACTATTGGAATGGTCGTACGTGGAAATCCCCACTTCATCGGTACCTCGGAGATGCAGTGTCCCATCGCTCGTGCGCCGACTATAACACCATGTTCAATCTCACTTAAATCTTGAAATCCTGCCATTGTAGTAGCAGTAACCGATGTAGCAACTGGGCCAGACACTTCTCGTCTTATAGAGGCGTTGCCTTACGCAGCGCCGTATTCTGCCTGTTGACGTATCTCTCTATTACAGCACGCATGCGTACACCAATTTCTCCGTTTCTTCAGTGTACCTCCAAGTATATAAGCAAGAGCAAGCCAGTAATGCTTATTTTCCTCCAGGCAGCACGTCAGCTGTTGCAGTGTGGATGCGTGGACACAATTCTATAGTGACAGATGTATCAACTTAGTTCTGCAGACACGACTGCGCAGGAAACATCAGGTTGTAAAGTTTGCGACGTGTTTGTGGGAAGACTGTTCGACGCAGAGAAAAAACAACCAGCACACTTCTGTGTGTGCATTTTAAGGTATCACACAAAAAACCCTCTGCACTTATATCCTTTACACCCTCTATGTTTTCAAGTCGACATATCATTTGAGTAGTTTGTCTTGATTTTTCTCAGCACAACAAAATTGTTCAAACGTGTGTGAAATCTTATGGGACTTAACTGCTAAGGTCATCAGTCCCTAAGCTTACACACTACTTAACTAAATTATCCTAAGGACAAACACACACACCCATGCCCGAGGGAGGACTCGAACCTCCGCCGGGACCAGCCGCACAGTCCATGACTGCAGCGCCTTAGACCGTCAGCATAACGATTCTAATAGACGACTGTAATATATATCAACGCTAATAGGTGACGTTAATATAAATATGTATATACTCCTAGAATTTGTCGACGTAGGAAGAGCATTCGACAATGTAGAATGGTGTAAGGAGTTCGAAATTCTGAGAAAAGCAGGAGTCAGCTATAGGAGGAAGACAGGTAATACACAATATGTACAAGGTGAAGAGGGAAATTAGTACTGGAAGCGGAAGAACGTAGTTCTCGGATTAATAAGGATGTAAGACATAGATAAAGTCTTTCACATGTACTGTTCAATCTGTACATCGAATATCAATGACAAAAATGAAACAAAGGTTCAATTATAAAATTAAAATTCGGGATGAAGAGTTATCAATGACATTGCTATCCTCAGCGAAATTGAAGAAGAATTACAGTATCTGTTCAAAAAATGGTTCAAAGGCTCTGAGCACTATGGGACTTAACATCTATGGTCATCAGTCCCCTAGAACTTAGAACTACTTAAACCTAACTAACCTAAGGACAGCACACAACACCCAGCCATCACGAGGCAGAAAAAACCCCTGACCCCGCCGGGAATCGAACCCCGGAACCCGAGCGTGGGAAGCGAGAACGCTACCGCACGACCACGATATGCGGACGTAGTATCTGTTGAATGATACGAATAGTCTAATGAGTACAGGATATGGACTGAGAGAAAACCGGAAAAAGACAACAGTACTGAAAGTAGCGGAAATGAATATAGTAAGAAACTTAACAACAGAACTGTGATCGCAATGTAGGTGAAGATATGAAATTCTTTTGTCTTGGGAGTAAAATAACAATAATGGACGAAGCAAGGAGAACATATAAAGAACACTAACACAGGCAAAAAGGACTTTCCTTGATAAGAGAAGTCTACTGAAATAAAAAGTACGCCTTAATCTGAGGAATACATTTCTGAGAATGTGCTTCCGGAGCACAGCATTGTACAGTAGTGAATTATGGACAATGGAAAAACCGGAAAAGAAGAAAGGTGGTACTACAGACGAACGTTGAAAATTAGGTGCACTGGTAAGGTAAGGAATAAGGCGGTTCTCCGCCAATAAAATAGAAACACGTGGAAAACACTGACAAGAAGAAGGGAAGATGATGGTAGGACACGTGTTGAGACATCAGGGAATAACCTCCGTGGCTCTAGAGGGAGCTGTAAACGTAAAAAATTGTTGGAAAAGACAAACATTGGAATACATCCAACTGATAATTGAGGACGTAGTATACAAGTGCTGCTCTGAGAAGAAGATGTTATGTAGAGGATTTATAGTGGGCTGCATCAAACTATTCATAAGACTTTCTTTTTTTTTAAAAAAAAAAAAAGAAAGAAAAAAGCTTTCGATGCCACTCGCTTTCTTGCATGCTAAATTTCCTTAATATATCACAGAAAATGTACAGAGCTTAAATGTCGTTGCTGTACGCTCCCAGCTTAACGCTGACAGCGGGTCTACTTGTCACACGAGATTAGCAGCTGAGCTTCGTGGCGGCCTGAGCAAACAACAATGCTTCAGCTGCCGGTTGCGCTAACAGTCCCGAGGCTCAACACTTGCTACGAAGGGCCTCCTCTCGTCCAGCGATTATTATACTTTATGGTTTAGGTGAAACTGTAATTATTCTCACGTGCGGTGATGTGGAAAACAGTAGGCATAAAGACTTAACCAGATAACAATGGTGTCACAGCTATAGCACGGCATTGGCGTAGCGCTTTTGTAACAGGAAACTCCAGTGACACAGAATTTTCTACTTTGACGGTAGTCGTACAGACCATATAGAACTTTTTAACTAATTTAATGTAACTCGTTGACAAACCACTCTTGTTCGTACTTGTCCACAGATTGTTTTGTGGTCCGGTATCACAGCCCTCTGCAAATCCATGAAAACTGAACGGGTTTCGATTCCCCTCGCAAATCGCTTCCCATCGATACGTGAGCGTCCTGGTCTAAACTCATTCTTCAGATACTACAGCCACCATCCATATTCTTTCTTTTAAGACTATCCTATATATTCGGTCTATTGATGACATTACACTTCTGCCCCGGTAATTTCCACAGTCCTATCTACTCCCCTTCTTATAGATTGAAGTAAAAATTGTCTTTTTCCCTTACTTCCAATTGGGCCACGATATCACACACATCTATGGGAGCTGCCTTTATTAATTCTATGTTTATTCTACCCGGATTGGTTATTTCACATTTTTCATAAGCTTCAGAGCTTCAGAGCTTATCAGTCGTGTACATGACTGTTTGTCTTTTTCCGTCAAATTTAACATTCCTCATATAAATTCCTTTCTCTTCTCCTCGAGCAGGGCTTGCTAGTACTTCACCAACACCTCCAATATCACTAGAGTAATCCCAATCTATCATTGTTTTGAACTCTAATCGCCTCAGTATCTTCCACGTTCTGCTTGCTCTATTACCACCTAACTTTTCTTCTATACTTTCTCCGACTTCCTGCCTCGTCTAATGTTTAGCTTTAGTAATGGCACTTACTGCTTCTTTCTGTTTAGCTCCTTACGTTTTACGGTGTTCATCAAGCAGAATGCTCAGCCATAGGCCTCCGTTTACATCAACACCAATTTCTCTATTTCTTCATTCCGCCATGGATTCTTACATTTTTCCTCAATTTTGTTTTTTCCCGCAGACCTTCAGAGGCCGCCACGTGTATCATTGCTTCAACAAACTGATATATATTCTCTGCAGTATCATCCTTGACAAGCGTTGCCTTCTCTGCCAGTCTAAATTCATAGAGGAACCGTGCTGCATCCTGCTGTAAACTTAGCTGATTATACCGGGCCTTCGACGACTTCAAATTTGCCAATTCTTCACCTGCAACTTCTTTTCTATTTCAAGGGAAAGTAGATTCTTGAAACCTGTAAGTAATGGTATGATGCACATTCGGCGCTCTGTCCTTAACAGAGCTGTTTTTTGCCCTGCTATCATATAGTAAATTATTGATCTTATCTTACGATTTGGTTGTTCCCTCTTATAGTACTACTGACTTAATGACTTGTGCCTAAACCATCCATTCATTATCTTCAATTGATGAAATGAGTCTATCACTTTATCACCATAGTAATTTAACACATTTTTCCCATACTGACCAACAGTGGGGTCCGCCACTACGTGCATTCAGTCCCCAACAACTAAAATTTGTTTTCGATCACCTATCTGCTCCAGTGATCTCGTCAGTTTCTCAGATATATTTTCTGTTTCATCCATCTTGGTGTCGTTATTTGATGCACACACTGCCATGATCACAACTGAATGGATAAAAATTCCATTTGTAACTACAGGATCCTTTAGCTAATCTAATTCCAGGACTTTATACCTTTCTTATATTTTTTCGTAATATCTACGGAGACCCCACTTCTGGCTCTCTCCGCTTTAGGCTCCCCGCTGTGTGATGTAACTATTCTGTTCGTCCGTATCTTCGCCCTTTATCTTTGTTTCAGTTGCGGCTACTATGTCCATATTATATTTACATATTTCATGAAATATATTCAGTTTTAGTGGGAGTCCGCTGGACAGTCAGTGCGCTGATATGCATTGTCCCTGTCAGTGCCGAATTTCGTTTTCCAAAAGTCCAACCCGTTCATCTGAGGCAAGTTTAACGGGAAATTTTGCCCTGGAACATTTTTTACAGGTGACGGGGTGGAAGTCTGACGTCCAAACCCCTAGCCTAGAGAACATAAAAAAAGCCTGCAGAATCAGTCTTCATAAGTGATTGCACCTCGAATATATCACACCCTCCCTGACTGCAACGTATCTCTTTCTGTTTAAGTTCATGGTTTAATGTACCGTTTTTGATCCTTTTTTCTCCTGAAATATCCCTTACCATCGACTAGCGAACCCAGCTAAGTTTCACAAATGATAAATATGTATGGGAATTGTATGTGAGTCTTAACTGGGGTATCCATAGGAATTGTATAAGAATGCAACTCGAAATGACAATAAATCGTATAGAATGTGAGTGAAAAGTAATTCTCTGTTTTCATTTTCAGTGTTTCTATCTTTTAGTTTTTTGTACACAACAGAATTACAAAACTTCACAATTTAGAACTGTTTTTTTTACTCTGTGATACAGTGCTGTCAACTCTTCCGAAATTCCACTACACGTAGCGGAGCTCTTTGACCTCTGCTGCGTACTTCATAATTGTTAAACATGTAGCGTAGTTTAACTTCCTGCATATAAAACCTTATCAAATTTCCGATCTGAAGTGTAAAAATATTTAATTCAGTATTAAGTTGATTTTGAAATACGGATTTAATATGTAGTGTGTATGTTACGTACAATTTAGTCTGCACACTTTCATATTCATTTGCATATGAATGTTCTGATGACATCTGAGACAGTACCATTTAAGATACCACGCACACTGAAGGACTCCACCGATAGCTGTCAATGAACAATCATAAAGCTATAAATTCAAGCGCCAACTGAAATACGAGACGATAACAAAATATTGTTAAATCAATTCGATACAGCAAGTGATGTGAATCGAACATGTGTGGCTGGGTATTGTAACGTTAATGGTACAAGGCTATTAAATAATGAGCGCCAAAGCTGGCTGTTCTACACCAAAGTAGAACAGGGAGCTTGCGCAAGATGAGGAAAAATCTACAAAACAATTATTCTCTGTGTGTTGGTTAAATGAAGATTTTTTAAAAAGTAGTTAGGACCAGTTAGCGATGTCAACACGGAAGTCAAACCCAAAGCATGGAATGTAATGCTTGGAGCCAAACGAAGTGGCTTGGTGTACCACACTGGAAGCTAGAGCCGAAGAATGGCAATGCATATTATTACTATTATACTACTATTACCATAACTACATTTAACTGTAGAGGTAGAGCAACAAATTATAATACAAGAATTTCCATAGAAATACGGAGCACAGTAATATTATTTACGTCAATATACCAGGCCACCACTGTTGCTATATACACTCCTGGAAATTGAAATAAGAACACCGTGAATTCATTGTCCCAGGAAGGGGAAACTTTATTGACACATTCCTGGGGTCAGATACATCACATGATCACACTGACAGAACCACAGGCACATAGACACAGGCAACAGAGCATGCACAATGTCGGCACTAGTACAGTGTATATCCACCTTTCGCAGCAATGCAGGCTGCTATTCTCCCATGGAGACGATCGTAGAGATGCTGGATGTAGTCCTGTGGAACGGCTTGCCATGCCATTTCCACCTGGCGCCTCAGTTGGACCAGCGTTCGTGCTGGACGTGCAGACCGCGTGAGACGACGCTTCATCCAGTCCCAAACATGCTCAATGGGGGACAGATCCGGGGGTGTTGGCCCTGTGTGCCTCGGTCGTATGCAGTCCTGATTGTGGCGCTCACCTGCACGGCGCCAAACACGCATACGACCATCATTGGCACCAAGGCAGAAGCGACTCTCATCGCTGAAGACGACACGTCTCCATTCGTCCATCCATTCACGCCTGTCGCGACACCACTGGAGGCGGGCAGCACGATGGTGGGGCGTGAGCGGAAGACGGCCTAACGGTGTGCGGGACCGTAGCCCAGCTTCATGGAGACGGTTGCGAATGGTCCTCGCCGATACCCCAGGAGCAACAGTGTCCCTAATTTGCTGGGAAGTGGCGGTGCGGTCCCCTACGGCACTGCGTAGGATCCTACGGTCTTGGCGTGCATCCGTGCGTCGCTGCGGTCCGGTCCCAGGTCGACGGGCACGTGCACCTTCCGCCGACCACTGGCGACAACATCGATGTACTGTGGAGACCTCACGCCCCACGTGTTGAGCAATTCGGCGGTACGTCCACCCGGCCTCCCGCATGCCCACTATACGCCCTCGCTCAAAGTCCGTCAACTGCACATACGGTTCACGTCCACGCTGTCGCGGCATGCTACCAGTGTTTAAGACTGCGGTGGAGCTCCGTATGCCACGGCAAACTGGCTGACACTGACGGTGGCGGTGCACAAATGCTGCGCAGCTAGCGCCATTCGACGGCCAACACCGCGGTTCCTGGTGTGTCCGCTGTGCCGTGCGTCTGATCATTGCTTGTACAGCCCTCTCGCAGTGTCCGGAGCAAGTATGGTGGGTCTGACACACCGGTGTCAATGTGTTCTTTTTTCCATTTCCAGCAGTGTATGAGTACTTTAGTTTCGGACATTTAAACCAGAGAAAGAGCAAAACGATGCTACAGTGGCTGATAAACGATTCAGTTTTTTAGATATGGCTCACGATTTCACTTTCAATTCAGTGCGACACGTTGCAGAAACAGCCAAACAGTACGTCAGGGTCGCACAAAATGCAGAACCATTGTAAATACTGTTCTCTTCGCAAGTACTTAGGACGAATTTATCATCCTTATAGGTGAGAGTTCAGATATCGGCAATGTCAGTTTAATGTGTAAGTTAGTGGGATATCTAGAAAATTCTGATGTCAAAACACAACATCTTTATCTAACTCCCTTATGTGGAGACGAAGTTAAAGCTAGGAGTCTGTACAACATGCTAACAAAACCTATAGAGACGTTTGAGATATCTGCAGTTAACGTTGTTGGGTGTTACGCTGATAATGCCCATGATATGTTAGGTGAGAATGAATCATTCAAGAGCTGCTTCTTAAGCGAAAACTCCAAAATAATTGGGAACGGATGTATTTGTCATTCAGCATAAAAATGGCTCTGAGCACTATGGGACTTAACATCCATGGTCATCAGTCCCCTAGAACTTAGAACTACTTAAACCTAACTAACCTAACGACATCGCACAACACCCAGTCATCACGAGGCAGAGAAAATCCCTGAGCCCGCCGGAAATCGAACCCGGGAACCCGGGCGTGGGAAGCGAGAACGCTACCGCACGACCACGAGCTGCGGACAATTCAGCATATTTAGTTGCCGTATCTGGCGTACAAGTAATTCCTAGCCATGCGGAACCTCTGACATAGAATGTTTGCAGCTATTTTTAGTGCTCTTCAAAACTCCAGCGTATATCACACGAATTCCTGAAATTGGTCCAGTGGGATTAGAATATGATTAGTTTTGGTACCGGTATGGACTGGTTTACTAATATAGCAATTTGTGACAGAACGGACAGCATGCGATCAACTGAACAGGTAATTCGTTTGGTACGATCAGTCACGGCAGTAAATCTAATAAAACTTCCTAAATGTATAGGTATCCTATTGAAACAGAGTGCTAAAATGAAAACAAAATATGACGTTGCTGTATACACAAGTTTTAGAAAAGTATTTACGATATGTGGAGAAACGATATATAGGCGAGGATTAATTTGTTAACGGTTAAACGCATTGCTTTCGCAGTTGAAACCTGTTGCGAGAAAGAACAAGAAACGGCACATTTTCACAGCGCAGCGCAAAACATTTTCTTCCTCGTGGCAGATTTTAACTGAAAATAATATATGGTCTCTCCGTCCGAACGGTAGTAATTAAATCGCAAACGTTTTTTCACAGTTCGGTCACGAACTGTCTGAGATTTTTGCTAACCACTTTTCCGCTCTCTATATGAGGCCAGTAGCTTTCTTAGGGAAACTTATCTCTGCCACTATCTCATTTTTAGTTGTTTTGGAAGAAATGAAAAGAGAGAGAGACAGATGTTTTTGATAATAATAATGTCTTGTGGCGAGGACCTCACGTCGGGTAGACCGCTCGCCTGGTGCAAGTCTTTCGATTTGACGCCACTTTTTTTTTTTGTTAGATCTAATTTTGTTCTGAATTGTTCGTTGTATTTGTTCGGGGCGGACGTCTGATGACACCCGTTCAGGTTGTTTGTTGATCCGTTCACTCAGTTTTTTTATTACAGAGGGCAGCTAACCCTCTGACCGAGCAAGCTGAGCTACCGTGCCGGCATCACTTGGGCGACTTGCGCGTCGATGGGGATGAAATGATGATTACGACAACACAACACCCAGTCCCGGAGCGGAGAAAATCTCCGACCCAGCCGGGGAATCGAACCCGGGCCCTTAGGATTGACTGTCTGTCGCGCTGACCACTCAGCTACCAGTGGCGGACGTCTTTCTGATGTTCTCCTACGAGGTACAGTCTATTAAGGAATAGCATGGTCGACATTACACACAGAGGGTAAAAGATATCGATTTAGTTCAACAACCCAACAGAGGGAACCTCTGTTCTACATGCAGTGTCCATAAGGCATTAGTTTACGTTGAATTCTTGACTGACAAGGGGAGGCCGCCAATTGTGAAATTCAGATTCGATTCATACTGCGCATAATAAAAGCTCATGGCCAGAGGTGTAATGTGGCAAAGCACCAAGATGCACTTCTCAGCCATTGTCGAGAAAATTGACAGTTAAAAGAAACCGTTGCGGTTAAATACTCTCTACGATTTACAATTTCCTACAGCATCGTGGCGCAGCGGTAAGCGCTCGGGTTCGTAATCAGAACGTCGCCGGATCTAATCTCGCACCATGGAACTCTTTTTAGTATTGGTTTTTTGTAATTCATATATATATATATATATATATATATATATATATATATATATATATATATATATATATATATATATATATAATTCCCGGCAATCAGTTGCAACAATTATGCATGTAATAAGTCGTGGAAAAACTGGCGACTTCGAACATGATTATGTTTTCCGCAAACGAAGTTGTATTTCACAAATGTTATTAATTGTCTTCGTAATGTTTACACGTGTAGTTAACAGAAGACATAGAAACGATATTCCGAAACGAATACGTATAGTGTAAGTCAAACGTTCGAATTAGAGTAGAGACCCCACGATATATATATATATATATATATATATATATATATATATATATATATATATATAAATTACAAAAAACAAATACAAAAAAAGATTGCATGGTGCGAGATTCGTTCCGGCGACCTTCGACCTTCGGATTACGAACCCGAGCTACCGCTGCGCCACGACGCTGTAGGAAATTGTAAATCGTAGAGAGTATTTCACCGCAACGGTTTCTTTTAACTGTCGATTTTCTCGACAACGGCTAAGAAGTGCATGTTGGTGCTTTGCCACATTACACCTCTGGCCATGAGCTTTTATAATGCGCAGTATCAATCGAATCTGAATTTCACAATTGGCGGCCTTCCCTTGTGAGATACACAAGAAGAGACATGAGTGCAGTTAACACGTCGCGTTTATCGAAGATGTGTGATGCCATCTAACAAACGTTGCTTCTTCGACAGAAAAGAAGACTAAACACTGGAGAAGGACAATGATTCAGCTTGGAGGAAAAAAAGGAAAAAGGTGTGCAGGTACTGGATTTGCCCTCACAGTCCGCGGACGCCGATCCTGTCGAAAATGTATAGTCTTCAATGTAAGCGAAGTTACAAGGAACAAAGATCTTCATTTTGGAAACAGCTGTCAACGGAAAATTCGATGGTTCTTGAGGTCTCCTCCACGTGAATAAGCGGGAAACTTTGTTTCGAGTGTGCCTCAGAGATGCCAAGCAATTACAGACACGGCGGGTGATTGGACGTATTATTAGTTGTAACTGCACTTTTCTGTTTTTCATGTATGACGTATTTATACGTTTTAGTTTGTTGTCAAGTACAATTTTCTACTGATTAACCTCACAATAATCTTGCTGAGCGAAAGCAAAGAGGGTTGCACTCACATTTTATAACAGGTTTGCTGTAACTAGGCCTCAAAATAAGTTTTCGCGTGGACAAAATTATTCTTTAAGCTATTTAGTAGTTTCATATTTATGTCCAAGGACCTCGGAGAGGCAGAGACATATTGACGCAGAGTAATAGAAAGACTTATTCCCCAGTTCCAACCACAGAAGGTGGCCGGCTCCGCATGCACGGATATATCAGCCATACGCTTTAGTTACCAAAACCTCTTGGAGAGGAAAATTTGGAGACAATATAGAACGCTATTCTTTGGACTGTATAAGGAAGTGTGCATTAACTGCATTGGAAAAACGATATATACTTAAATCTGATTTCTTATCTCTCGTACGGTGTTAGGTGAGTTATGTTAGTGATTTGAAACTTTGACTCACGTTTTTTTAAAGATACACTTATTGGTTTGCACAGTTTTGCTAACTAATTATGTAACAGTAGAAATTATAAAACCCAACGGTATTCCCAATATCCACTCCTCACGTAGTGTAGGCCTTGTCGTTTACATGTCAATAAGGAAAAAATTAATTTAGATAAGTATTTTTCTCAAGAATTCTCACATTCGTCTGAAAAAGGTGCTCCGTTAAATGAACTACTAGAAACATAAGCATGAAATGTAATTGTTAAGAAGATATAGTGAACTGCCAGTAACTTCCTTAAATTTGAAAATACTACGTTGTATTACTACAGTTATCATCTCAATTAAGCAGTTACCGAAACAGTGTGTGCTGTAGGACGGAAAGATACATCATTGTCTAGCACTTCAATAGAAACATAAAGGTAGGTAGATCAAAAATAAAGGCATCGTCGATGCTGAGTACACTAAAATCAGGAGGAAAATTTAGCAAGACAAAGATGGTGGAAGGAAACTTGTTAGATCCCTCGAAAGTACTGTCCTGAATTTTATTTTGATGAATCTGACCACGAGTGACGTGATGTGTTACCAAAAGAGATCTGACGATCGAAAGGGATCGTGATTATCTGCATCAATTTTTCTTAGCTGTGAATGAAGTACACTATGTGAACCAAAGTATCCGGACACATCCCAAAACATTCGTTTTTCAGATTAGGCGCATTATGCTGTCACCTACTACCAGGTACTCCATATCAGCGACGTCAGTAGTCATTAGACATCGTGAGAGAGCTGAATGGGGCGCTCCGCACGGAGTTCGAAAGTTGTCAGGTGAATGGGTGTCACCTGCACCTGTGTCATACATCTGTACGCGAGATTTCCACACTCCTAAACATCCCTAGGTCCACTGATACCGATGTGATAGTGAAGTGGAAAGGTGAAGGGACACGTACAGCACAAAAGCGTAAAGGTCGATAGCGTCTGCTGGCTGACAGAGATCGCCGCCAGTTGAAATGCGCCGTAATGTGTAATACACAACTATCCAGACCATCACACAGGAATTCCAAACTGCATCAGGATCCACTGCAAGTACTATGACAGTTAGGCGGGAGGTGAGAAAACTTGGATTTCATGGTAGAGTGGCTGCTCTTAGGCCACACATTAAACCGGTAAATGCCAAACAACGCCTCACTTGGTGTAAGGAGCGAAAACATTGGGTGATTGAATAGTGGAACAGCGTTGTGTGGAGTGACGAATCACGGTATGCAATGTGGAAATCCGATGGCAGGGTGTGGGTATGGCGAATGCCCGGTGAACGTCCTCTGCCAGCGTGTGTAGTGACAACAGTAAAATTCGGAGTCGGTGGTGTTACGGTGTGGTCGTGCTTTCCATGGTGGGGCTTGCACCCCATGTTGTTTTGCGTGACACTATCACAGCACAGGCCTACTCTGAAATTTTAAGCACCTTCTTGCTGTTACGGTGTGGTCGTGCTTTTCATGGTGGGGCTTGCACCCCTTGTTGTTTTGCGTGACACTATCACAGCACAGGCCTACACTGATATTTTAAGCACCTTCTTGCTTCCCACTGGTGAAGAGCAATTCGGGGATGGCGATTGCATCTTTCAACACGATCGAGCACCTGTTCGTAACGCATGGCCTGTGGCGGAGTGGTTTCACGGGAATAATATCCGTGTAATGGACTGGCCTGCACAGAGTCCTGACCTGAATCCTATAGAACACCTTTGGGATGTTTTGGAACGCCGACTTCGTACCCGGCCTCGCCGATCGACATCGGTACCTCTCCTCAGTACAGCACTACGTGGAGAATGGGCTTCCATTCCCCAAGAAACTTTCTAGCTCCTGATTTAACGTATGCATACGAGAGTGGAAGCTGTCATCAAGGTTAAGGGTGGGAAAACACCATATTGAATTCCAGCAGTAACGAGGGAGGGCGCCATTTTCAGCCAGATGTCCGGCTACTTTTGATCACATAGTGTAAGTCAGCGGGAAGAAGTTTTTTTTCCCTTTTTTTCCCCAATTGATCAGGAGAACCCCAAGGAACTGTGATAGGACCGCTGTGTTTCTCTATATACATAAATGATTTGTCAGACGGGATGGGCAGAAGTCTGCGATTGTCTGCTGATGATACCGTGGTGTACGGTAAGGTGTCGAAGTTGAGTGACTGTAGGAAGATACAAGACGACTTATAGAAAATACCCAGTTGGTGTTATGAATGACAGTTATGCATAAAAGTGAAAATGTGAAAACTGTGTTAGGGAAGACAAAGGGTCGACTTTGCTCTATTGGGAGAGAGTGGGTCGCATGCAAAAGAGACCGCATGTAGGACACTGGTGCGACCTATTCTCGAGTACTGCTCGAGAGTTTGGGATACGTACCAGGTCGGA
The DNA here is from genome assembly GCF_021461385.2 of Schistocerca piceifrons. Taxonomy (NCBI): domain Eukaryota; kingdom Metazoa; phylum Arthropoda; class Insecta; order Orthoptera; family Acrididae; genus Schistocerca; species Schistocerca piceifrons. Next base: position 892,762,136 of record NC_060139.1, read on the forward strand.
TTGAAGCAAGACATCGGAAGAAGTTCAGAGGAGGGATGCTGGATTTGTTACCGGTAGGTTCCAACAAAACAAAAGTGTTACGGAGATGCTTTGGCAACTGAAATGGGAGTCTTTGGAGGGATGGCAGGGTTCTTTTTGGGAAACACTATTAAGAAAATTTAGAAAATCGGCATTTGAATATGACTGCCTAACGATTCTGCTCCCGCCAACAGACATCATGCGTATGGAGCACGAAGATAAGATACGAGAAATCAGGCTCATACCAAGGGGTACAGACAGTAGTTATTCTATCGTTCTCTGTGCGAGTGGAACAGGAGGGGAAATGACAAGTAGTGGTACAGCGTACCCCCCGCCACGCACCTTACAGTGGCTTGCGGAGTAACTATGTAGACGTAGTTGTAGATGTCGATGCAGGTATTGAAAACACCCAAAGCTGTATTTGTTCATGTTTGGACAAATATCGAAGAGTCCTCTCCAACTTTTTTCGGTACTTCCCTTTGTTTTTTCAGTCGATCGTACACGTCAGAAAGGGGAAGCGCGCTGATAAACGCGCCGTTGAGCACCCCCCCCCCCTCCCCCCCCCCCCCCAAAAAAAAGGGGAACTGACAACGAAAGATCCGTTACGGATAACAATGCGGAACAGCAGAGGTGTTAAAGCACTTTGCTAACAACGATGTGGAACACCTACGCGGCGTAGCTCTCTCCCTTTTCGCCAAGTACGTGGGCTGCAGGTAATTGTACGTCTCGCGGCTCCAACTTTTCGCAGCGTCTGGGCAGTTCTCGTTATTCATGTACGCCTCTCTCTGAGAGCTACAACAGTGGGCGTTAGATTCTCTGCCGAACCTGCATTCCGCCCATCCACTGTTGTGTGAATATTCCGAGAGAAAGGCCCGCGAAACTCCTGCCGCATTTGCCTTTTACCCGATCCGAAAGGCCGTCTTTTTGAAAGCAACAGGATGCTATTCGGCCCCACATCGTGATATAAAGGAAATGAGCTTACGTGGAGAACAGCACGAACGCATTGTCACACCACAGCCGTTACCCGCGAAATACTTTAAAGCATACAAGTTTTCCACGTGGAACTTGTAAAACTTTGTCCAATAACTTTTTAGGGCGAAACTAAAGTGCTGTTACGGTCGATTTCAATACAAATGGTTTCACAGACCAACCAGTCTGATACCATTGCTTGGTGGTCAGCAATGAACGACCTGTATAGTAGAAAGTAGAGTTTATCAAATCAGGCCCACCGAGAATGTACAAGTCAAGACCATAAAATTCATGTTGTGACAAACTGCAAATAATTTTATTAAACTTACAAGACACGTTTTTCGTGATATTTTATTGGGCCCATGGTGATATGCTAAATTACGTGTGGTGAATTTATTGCAGTATACATGTTGGGGAACCGTTTTCTGTTGGTGATTACCTTTAGTAAGTAAACTAAATACTATGTTAGAAATAAATAAAATAAATTGATTATGTGTGTTACTGTGTAATAATATAATTATTAGGAATCATAAATCTTTTTATTTATACCGAATACATCTATTTCGGAATTGTGCTCGTAGTTACCTTACAAAGCCATTAAATAATTCATACTGAAACGGTGAACATGTTTCTGTAACACACTAATGTTTTTACTGTTGCTGTGGTCTTCAGTCCTGAGATTGGTTTGATGCAGCTCTCCATCCTACTCTATCCTGTGCAAGCTTCTTCATCTCCCAGTACCTACTGCAACCTACATCCTTCTGTATCTGCTTGGTGTATTCATCTCTTTGTCTCCCTCTACAATTTTTACCCTCCACGCTGCTCTCCAATACTAAATTGGCAATCTCTTGATGCCTCAGAACATGTCATACCAACCGATCCCCTCTTCTAGTCAAGTTGTGCCACAAACGTCTCTTCTCCCCAATCCTATTCAATACCTCCTCATAAGTTATGTGATCTTCCCATCTAATCTTCTGCATTCTTCTGTAGCACCACATTTCGAAAGCTTCTGCTCTCGTCATGTCTAAACTATTTATCGTCCATGTTTCGCTTCCATACATGGGTACACTCCATACGAATACTATCAGAAACGACTTCCTGACACTTAAATCTATACTTGATGTTAACAAATTTCTCTTCTTCAAACGCTTTCCTTGCCATTGCCAGTCTACATTTTATATCCTCTCTGCATCGACCATCATCAGTTATTTTGCTCCCAAATAGCAAAACTCCTTTACTACTTTAAGTGTCTCATTTCCTAATCTAAGTCCCTCAGCATCACCCGACTTAATTCGTTCCTCGTTTTGCTTTTGTTGATGTTCATCTTATATCCTCCCTTCAAGACACTATCCATTCCGTTCAACTGCTCTTCCAAGTCCTTTGCTGTCTCTGACAGAATTACTATGTCATCGGCGAATTTCAAAGTTTTTATTTCTTCTCCATGGATTTTAACACCTACTCCGAATTTTTCTTTTGTTTCCTTCACTGCTTGCTCAAACAGAATAACATCGGGGAGAGGCTAAAACCTTGTCTCACTCCCTTCCCAACCACTGCTTCCCTTTCATGCCCCTCGTCTCTTATAACTGCCATCTGGTTTCTGTACAAATTGTAAATAGTCTTTCGCTCCCTGTAGTTTACCCCTGCCATCTTCAGAATTTGAAAGAGAGTATTCCAGTCAACATTGTCAAAAGCTTTCTCTAAGTCTACAAATGCTAGAAACATAGGTTTGTTTTCCTTAATCTAGCTTCTAAGATAAGTCGTAGGGTCAGTAGTGCCTCACGTGTTCCAATATTTCTACGACATCCAAACTGATCTTTCCCGAGGTCGGACTCTACTAGTTTTTCCATTCGTCTGTAAAGAATTGGCGTTAGTATTTTGCAGACGTGGCTTATTAAACTGATAGTTCCGTAATTTTCAAATCTGTCAACATCTGCTTTCTTTGGGGTTGAAATTATTACATTCTTCTTGAAGTCTGAAGGTATTTCGCCTTTCACAAACATCTTGCTCACTGGATGGTAGAGTTTTGTCAGGACTGACTCTCCAAAGGCTGTCAGTAGCTCTAATGGAATGTTGTCTACTCTCGGGGCCTTCTTTCGACTTAGGTCTTTCAGCGATCTGTCAAACTCTTCACATAGTATCATATCTCCCATTTCATCTTCACCCACATCCTCTTCATTTCCATAATATTGTCCTCAGGTAAATCGCCCTTGTATAGACACTCTATATATTTAGAACTGGGTTTCCGTCTGAGCTCTTGATATTCATACAAGTGGTTCTCTTTTCTCCAAAGGTCTCTTTAGTTTTCCTGTAGGCAGTACCTTTCCTACCCCTAGAGAGATAAGCCTCAACATCCTTACATTTGTCCTCTAGCCATCCCTGCTTAGCCATTTTGCACTTCCTGTCGATCTCATTGTTGAGACGTTTGTATTAATTTTTGCCTGCATCATTTACTGCATTTATATACTTTCTCCTTTCATCAATTAAATTCAATATTTCTTCTGTTACCCAAGGATTTCTACTAGCCCTCGTCTTTTTACCTGCTTGATCCTCTTCTGCCTTCAATACTTCATCCCTCAAAGCTACCCATTCTTCTTCTACTGTAATTCTTAACCCCATTCCTGTCGATTGTTCTCTTATGCTCTTCCTGAAACTCTGTACAACCTCTGGTTTAGTCACTTTATCCAGGTCCCATCTCCTTAAATTCCCACCTTTTTGCAGTTTCTTCAGTTTTAATCTACAGCTCATAACCAATAGATTGTGGTCAGAGTCTACATCTGCCCCTGGAAATATCTTAGAATTGAAAACCTGGTTCCTAAATCTCCGTCTTACCATTATATAATCTATATGAAACCTGTCAGTATCTCCAGGCTTCTTCCATGTATACAACCCTCTTTTATGATTCTTGAACCAAGTGTTAGCTATGATTAAGTTATGCTCTGTGCAACATTCTACCAGGCGGCTTCCTTTTTCATTTCAAACCCCCAATCCATATTCACCTACTACGTTTCCTTCTCTCCTTTTTCCTACTATCGAATTCCAGTCACCCATGACTATTAAATTTTCGTCTCCCTTCACTATTTGAATAATTTCTTTTATTTCATCATACATTTATTCAATTTCTTCATCATGTGCAGAGATAGATGGCATATAAACATGTACTACTGTAGTAGGCGTGGGTTTCGTGCCTATCTTGGCCACAATAATGCGTTCACTCCTATTCTTTTATTCATTATTAAACGTACTCCTGCATTACCCCGATTTGATTTTGTATTTATAACCCTGTATTCATCTGACCAATGGTCTTGTTCTTCCTGCCACCGAACTTCACAAATTCCCACTATATCTAACTTTAACCTATACATTTCCCTTTTTAAAGTCTCTAATCTACCTGCCCGATTAAGGGACCTGACTTTCCACGCTCCGATCCGTAGAACGCCAGTTTTCTTTCACCTAATAACGACGTCCTCTTGAGTAGTCCCCGCCCGGAGATCCGAGTGGGGGACTATTTTACCTCCGGAATATTTTACCCAAGAAGACGCCATCATCATTTAACCATACAGTAAAGCTGCATGTCCTCAGGAAAAATTACGACTGTAGTTTCCCATTGCACTCAGCCGTTCGCAGTATCAGCACAGCAAGACCGTTTTGGTTAGTGTTACAAGGCCAGATCAGTCAGACTGTTGCCCCTGAAACTACTGAAAAGGCTGCTGCCCTCTTCGGGAACTACACGTTTGTCTGGCCTCTCAACAGATACCCCTCAGTTGTGGTTGATCCCATGGTACGGCTATCTTTATCGCTGAGGCACGCAAGCCTCCCCACCAACGGCAAGGTCCATGGTTCATTGGAGACGATTGGGGGGGGGGGGGGGGGGTTGGGGGCGGCGAACACACTAATAGAAAGAGAAAAAAAACTAAATTCTCAGTGTCACTTTCTTGGGTATTATTTATTGTTGAGAGGCAAGTGGATCGTTGTTATTCGGAATTTCCCTGGAGTACTTTAGTAAGTGTCAGTGTCAGGTATTACTCAGTCTGTGGCGGGCGGCGTCTCGGATGAAAGCAGGTTTCAGAAATGGGATGTTGTTTGCTTCCAGCGCCTTAGTCAGACGGTGCCTGATTCTCACTCACTGTCGTCCCTGACGAGTATAGTGTGGGCGGAGGTCTTTACTGTGTTTCTAGCACAGTCGGAGAGTCTCTATTCTCTGTAGCAGCAAAGAGACACGGTGGCTAAGTAGCTTTATCTCTTACACTCATCTCCAGCTCTGGCATTGTCCCAAACTCCGATTCTTTGTTTTGCCAATCGAATTATTTCTTTTTAACCTACGTTCCTAATGAGTAACGCTTTTCTTTTCTAAAGTAAAATAACACACTGGCCAAAAACTGCTGCGTCTAGAATAAAGCTATAATAATCGTAGTTAACCGATATCTCCAAGAACCGGCAAGTCCCGTGTCCTTTGCATCGCAAAACGTCTGAGGTCCACTCGGTCACAGACGAGTTGCCTGTGCATAATTATGGTTGCAGACCTGCTGGTCAGGCAAAGTTACAACGCCTCGCTTCTAAAGTCGCACGTATTAGCATCGTCTGGGAAGTTGCTTTGCTTCTTTATAGCCTCATGTCACACATCACCTGACTCTGAAGTAATTAAAATTTCACAAGAAGCCCACTATTTTTCTAAGGCATAATGCTTAGTCCTTGTTTCACGGTTTCAGTTCCAGTGTTTCCAGCACACTATATCTAGGTACTGTTCTTCATCTTCAGGCTCTCGCAGTCTACAACACAGGGGTTTATTGGTGTCCACCTGAGTGACGTTACTGTTGCGTTTTGGCACAACAGTTCAATTTTCCTCGATAGATGCTCCAAAGTACTCAGTGACTTATCTTTGGATGTCTGACTACGCAACGGTTCAGAGCAAATGTCGTTACTCAGTATCTGTCGTAATCTATGAATAATGCCATCGTTTAAGATAACTGTGTTTGTCATTCCTGTTACAGCTAATTTACAACATATTATAAAAAACTTCACTTAATTTGAGTGAAAATCTAACTAATAATATAGGGAAATGGAAAGTTACAGCTTACAGTTTCACAAGGACACACGAACAATCTTTATTAAAATACCCACCGAATGTTTGTTACATGGAGTGAGACTACACACAAGTGAGCACAGTGTACTGACAGATGTGTGGTTTCACAGAGAATGAGTCAATACAGAGATGTAACTTCTAATTGGCATATTGCTGCCCCTAAGACATTATAACATCGAATGTGGCGTGTCTTGCATGTGAACACAGAGAATGTCGTTGTTCGTATGTGGAGCGGTGGTACAACTTTTTAACGGAGTGGGGCTCGATGTTAATCCCTCACAAAGAAATGATGCTAAAATACAATTACATTAGATTAAGTAGTATTCATAGAGGCTAAAAATATTTATGATAAAGATGAAGAAGGGCACAATAATGAATTTAGAGCACGTCGGCAGAAAATTTATTCTGTTACGCTCTGCTGCTTATACGAGGGCAGTTCAACAGGGGTTGTTTTATTCAGCATTGAAATACACCAGGTTATTCCCCAATCTTTTAGCTACACAACACTATTTTTCAACGTAATCTCCATTCAATGCTACGGCCTTACGCCACCTTGAAATGAGGGCCTGTATGCCTGCACGGTACCATTCCACTGGTCGATGTCGGAGCCAACGTCGTACTGCATCAATAACTTCTTCATCATCCGCGTAGTGCCTCCCACGGATTGCGTCCTTCATTGGGCCAAACATATGGAAATCCGATGGTGCGAGATCGGGGCTGTAGGGTGCATGAGGAAGAACAGTCCACTGAAGTTTTGTGAGCTCCTCTCGGGTGCGAAGACTTGTGTGAGGTCTTGCGTTGTCATGAAGAAGGAGAAGTTCGTTGAGATTTTTGCGCCTACGAACACGCAGAAGTCGTTTCTTCAATTTCTGAAGAGTGGCACAACTTCAGAGTTGATCGTTTGACCATGGGGAAGGACATCGAACAGAATAACCCCTTCAGCGTCCCAGAAGACTGTAACCATGACTTTACCGGCTGGGGGTATGGCTTTAAACTTTTTCTTGGTAGGGGAGTGGGTGTGGCGCCACTCCATTGATTGCCGTTTTGTTTCAGGTTCGAAGTGATGAACCCATGTTTCATCGCCTGTAACAATCTTTGACAATAAATTGTCACCCTCAGCCACATGACGAGCAAGCAATTCCGCACAGATGGTTCTCCGTTGCTCTTTATGGTGTTCGGTTAGACAACGAGGGACCCAGCGGGAACAAACCTTTGAATATCCCAACTGGTGAACAATTGTGACAGCACTACCAACAGAGATGTCAAGTTGGGCACTGAGTTGTTTGATCGTGATCCGTCGATCATCTCGAACGAGTGTTTTCGCACGCTCCGCCATTGCAGGAGTCACAGCTGTGCACGGCCGGCCCGCACGCGGGAGATCAGACAGTCTTGCTTGACCTTGCGGCGATGATGACACACGCTTTGCCCAACGACTCGGCGTGCTTTTGTCCACTGCCAGATCACCGTAGACATTCTGCAAGCGCCTATGAATATCTGAGATGCCCTGATTTTCCGCCAAATGAAACTCGATCACTGCCCGTTGTTTGCAACGCACATCTGTTACAGACGCCATTTTAACAGCTCCGTACAGCGCTGCCACCGGTCGGAAGTCAATGAAACTATACGAGACGAAGCGGGAATGTTTGAAAATATTCCACAAGAAATTTCCGGTTTTTCAACCAAAATTGGCCGAGAAAAAAAATGTGTTGCATTACTTATTAAACTGCCCTAGTACATTGCCTGGTTACATACCTGACGGGAGGCCCTAGCCACACGACATTTCATTTCATACATACAAAAAACTAGAAGTGGGGACGGGGCTGAGGTTAGACCGCCCCTGCCGTGCCTTTTCAGGACAGTGCCCACAGCATTACGCCATCGATGCCTCAACAAAAATTACAAGGCTTCGTCCTACCACTGGGTCTTTCCCTTCCCTTCTAAACTGTACAGCCCACATCCACTGTAGTGTGAGACTAGCACAACCACCAATGCGTATATGTCAGTATTACGAGGAGTTTTTGATGATAGGAACAGTACTCGTAATACTCTCATAGGCGTATTCGCACTGTGTTCTCTGGCATTGTCCTGTATTAAATATCCGTAAGTCTGTTAGTTTTTTAAAAAGGGTTCCCAGTACATTGTTGTCATACCTGTCGGAAGGTAACATCAGGAGAGAAAGATTAGCCTAATAATTCTTGTTGCATGAATTGTACACTGTGCTGCAGTTCTGTCATCATGCGGTGACCCCTGAGCTAACTTAACGAGCCTCCAATTTCTCTCGTTTTGAGAGTTCTTACACACCGATAAATGCTGTCACGCTTCATCAGGTTCGTTTAACCTCTCCTACATGTAATACTGCAATAGCCAGTGGCAGTACTTACATTGACCCGACTGCATCTGAATTACTTAGGGGAGCGAGGGGCTTGTTGTAACAGGGGTAAGTAGTAACAAGCTCTTTTCACTAGGATCTTAAACTTTATTAGCGTATTTCTTTGACTCGATTTGACCTATAAACCGCGCCGCATCATGTTGGCATAGCCAGTGTCCCGCCGGCCGGCGCAATGAGCGGAAGTGCACACGCGCTTCAGGTTTGCCAGGTAAAATAAAATTGTACTGTCGTAACATTTTGGCTTGCGTTATTATTATCGACTAATTGCAAACTTTCTATATCTTATTTACATTCAAATTTATCTATCTCTGATAATATGTAACAGCTTTTCAGATTGCTAAACTGTTTAAATAGTTATCTTGATAAATTTTAAAAATCATACCATGAGGTTAGTTGTAACAAAATCACGGGGCTTGTTGTAACGTGTTACAACATGCCCCAAGTTATGATGTAGATACCTACTTTTTTTCCTTTCTTCTAGAATGAGGGTGTATAAAAGAAAGTCAGAGCGAGGAACACAACGCCAAGAAGTGTACTAGTAATCGGTAGCTGAAGTTGTAGAAAAAAATGCAGTATTCGGAAAGCTAGTTAGACTTTCGGATTATGTCACGTCTCTCTTTATAGATACATAGAGGAAAAGAAGAATATTGAATGTTTAATAGTTGGTTATGTTAAGCCTAGACAAGTATTTACTGCAGAAAAAGAGGGTAAAATGGCTTCCTACCTACTCAAGTGCGCCGAAATATATTATGGACTACTTCCTACGGAAGTAAGGAAACTAGCTTACCAATGCGGTGTGCAGCTTAATGCTAAAAACATTCCTCCGTCTTGGCATCAAAATAACGTGGCTGGTACTGACTGGTTCCAAAATTTTATGTTCAGAAATCCACAGTTATCATTAAGAACACCAGAAGCAATGTCTTTAAGTCGAGCGACATCGTTCAGTAAGACTAACGGTAATTCATTCTTCGCAATATATCAACGAATTCTCCAAAAATATCAGTTTAATGCTTCTCGAATATGGAACGTTGATGAAACAGGGGTCACAAAGGTTCAAAAATCTAAGAAAATAGTAGCTGCTCGTGGCCAAAAGAAAATTAGAGCTATCACATCGGCTGAGAGGGGAACTCTTATAACAATTGCTCGTGCCTCTAACGCTGCGGGTAATTTTATCCCACCGATGTTCGTATTCCCAGGCTCAAATATTCTGAAATGTTTATTCGTGGTGGACCTCCAGATTGCATTAGAGCTGGTACTTCCTCTGGATGTATGACAGAAAAAGAATTTATAACGTTTATGGATCATTTTATCAAACACGCCAAACCCACCAGGGAAGAGCCAGTTCTGTTGCTACTTGATAACCATAGCTCACATGTGAATATTGAAGTTGTTGAAAAAGCCAAACAAAATAATGTCATCATGTTATCGTTTCCCCCACACTGCTCCCATAATTAGCAACCTTTAGACGTAGGAGTGTACGGCCCGTTTAAAAATTATATAAATATGGCAGAGACAGCATGGATACACAACAATCCGGGGAAAACGATGACAATATATGACATCCCAGGTATTGTGAAAGTGTCGTTACCGATTGCCTTAAACCCAGCTAATATTATGAGTGGATTTAAAGCTTCTGGTGTGTGGCCTTTGAATGCTGATAGTTTCCAAGACGCCGACTTTGCGCCCTCTTATGTTACTGATCATCCAGATCCTACAAAAGAGCCAGATGTCGTAAATGTCACAGAACATTTATCATTGAATCTTGGAAATCCAGAACTATTAGATTCTGCCCCTGAATTAGATATTAGCACCACGGAAATTATAAGCCAAATCGAAACTTCGAACGAACCAACTCCGAGTTGCACAAGTCTACAAAACCCTTTTTCGCTATCGAAGATTAGACCTCTACCAAAGGCGCCACCAAGAAAAACTAATACAAATAGCAGACGGAAAAGAAAATCTACAGTATTGACGGACACTCCTGAAATAGAAGTTTTACAAAAGGAATATGAGGAAAAGATGAAGAAAAAGCAGAAAAAAGATGACAAAATTAAAGGAAAAGGTAAGGGAAAGGCAACGGTAAATCAACAAAACATAAAACTGGAATGGACAGAGCCAAAAAGAAAGATTTTATGTTCAGATTCAGAATCTGAATCAGGAGAGTGGTATTGTCTGGTGTGTGGTGACGCTTACACAGATTCAAATAAAGAAGATTTGGTCGAGTGTTGCATTTTTAAGATGTGGGCACATGTAGGATGTGTTACAGGAGATATTATATCTTTTATTGGTATTCATTGTAGCTCAGATCAAGGCTGAATTTAATTATAATGAAACCCACCAAATGTTGATTCGTATATAAGTGCAATACGTTGTTAGATAGATATTAAAAACAGATAATTACGAAGCATACCTTAGATATAAATAATTTAATTACTTACTGTGATTGAAAAGTGCCATGATGATTATAAGTAGTGTTTAACTAAATAAAACTGTTAATTACTTAATTTTTAGATGTTGATTAATCAAGTGTATTTACGTTGATTTTTGATAAGAATTACATAAAACCTACTTCAGAAAGATGTCAATTTTGTTAACAATAAACAAAGAATAAATGATTAGCGGTATTATTGTTGTTTTTTTGTCGTTACTACTTGCCCCGGTAAACGTTACAACTTGCCCCAAGCACGAGGTAAGTTGTAACACCGCACTTCTTCTAGCAAATAATTGATTGTAAAATTGATTTGGTAGAGGAAGAGTTATACCATCCATCCATCTTTATTTAGTAGCAATTTCATCAATGAATCTTAAGATATATTAGTTTTCATGAAAACTGTTTCAACAAGCCTCTCGCTCCCCTACTCGAAGTACTTTGGTTTGCTGGAGAGTAAAGCCTCAAAACTTTTATGTGAAAACTCTTAAAGCCTCTTCAAAAAAGAAAACTTTTAACACTCTAAATCCTTATTCTTTATGGTTACATATATATATCCCAACAAAGTCACTCTAGCGACGGACTTATTTTCCGAGGCGAGAGACCAGTTTGTTGATACCATCACTGTAGAACTTTTGACTTTGGTTATCGAGCACTTCAGCGCTTTCAAAGTGAAGTCCTCTAATGTGGCCTTTAAGTTCTGGAAAAAAGATGAAACTCGGATAGGGCTAGGTCGATACTGTATGGAGGATGATCGACGACAGTGAACCCAGGTCTTGGGCTGGTTGCAGATGTTGAAGCGCTCGCACGTGTTCTGGTACTGTAATACTGAAGGAGACCTCGTGTGTGGTCTCTCATTGTCTTGCAGAAGGGGTGGGTGCTCCATGCGAGAATGAACCTGAGAATTCGTACATTCACTTTTCTGAGTGTCTCTCACGCTATGTTACACAGACACCTTACTCTTCTCTCGGAGCCGTCTAAGGGCAGAGGCTTGCAACTTTCGTCAGAGAAGGGAGAAAGTCTACCGAGTGATATGCTTGAGATGCAATACTTGAACCGATATTAAGTACAGAGTAATAAGTTCGTAGGCATTACATCTCGTATTACTCATAAGTGAAAAGAGATTGCCGAGAAATGGTGTCCGCAGCTTAGCAGTTTCAAGAATTAATCGATCATTCTCCAGCTGAGTGTCCGAAGTTTTGAAATATACTGTCGGAATAAAACGTAAGGCAACGTTCCGGATTTGAGTCCTGGACCGGCAAAAGTTTCAACGTCATCGATTTTCTAAACAGCAGACACTCGAAATGTGTAAACCGGCTAGTTTCCATAGCTCTCCTGCAGATTGTCTAGGTAACACGTAAGTAGCTCTTTAATTGACGAGAACACGTTATTTCATGTTTTATACCCGTTTACCTATCAGGTTCAGTAGGGCCATAGAACAAAAGCTACTTGGTCATGGAACTAGCCAGTATGTAACTTACAGAATATTACTTAGAAAAATTACAGTGAAATTAATTAAAGAAGTAATAAAAAACGAAAAAACTACGAGAGACTATACAAATAGATAAGACATCACGAGGCTGCGTTGACCCGGCTCCAGTCCTCCCACCGAGGAAACATTCGTTGGTTGCAACGGGAACAGAATATCGGTCTTCCAAAGGGTAGTCAGAAGCACTGACCATTCAGTCACTGAGGCAGACTTTAATGTATTACTGCATGCTCTAGCGTTTAATACTTTTAAATACGCCGTATGGTGACATTTTACCTAGCCGAATGTGGCAGCGTGAGGTTTCCAGCTTCCGAAACTTCCACACGGGTTAGATTAGGAGTTTCCAGCCTTTGTGGTCGCTGTCTGGCTGTGTGGCACACACGTAGAGAGTTCGTTGCGAAATTTTGTTTTGTTATGAAGGTTTTTGTTGGGGTCATCAGTCCTGTAACTGGCTTCAAGATGCCCGCGATGAGTTCCACTTCACTGTCAGCCTCTTCATATCAAAGTGGTAGTATCAAAAAATGTCCTCAGTTACTTGTTGGATCTATTCCAGAATCAATCTGACACTACATATATTATCGTTTACAGTTTCTTAAAGTAACATGAAGTTATTCCATGATGTCTTAACACCTCATATCCCCTTCTAGTAACATGAAGTTATTCCATGATGTCTTAACACCTCATATCCCCTTCTTCTCGTCTCTTCTCCTTGGCGGTCTTTACATATTCCCGTCCTCTACGATTCTGTAGAGAACTTCATTTCTTATCACCCAACTCAGTTTTCTACATTCCTCTACCTCACCACATCTCAAACGCTTCAGTTCCCCTCTTTTCCCTTTTACCCAAGGTCCATACAATGCCGTGCTTCAGTCGCATATTCTCAGACACCTCTCCCTCAAATACACTATAATACATATTTTAGCTGGCAATGTCCTCTTTGCCTGTGCTACTCTGCTTTTTATGTCTTCTTTGCTTCGTACGCCAGGTGTTCTTTTGCTTCAGAGGTATCAGAATTCCATCACTTCATCTAAATAGTTGTCTCTAATTTTGCTGTAAAGATATTCGCTTACCTCATTTCTGCTACGCATCATTACATTTCCCTTTCTTCGGTTTAGCTTCAATCGATATTCCGCACTCATTAGACTGTTCAGTCCCTGGAATAGGTTCTGTAATTATTCACCTTTGAGAATTTAATACCAATGAATTTTACATTTTGACATGGGTTGTAATAACTTCGAGCTAGTTTGCACAAGTCAGTGACTGTAATGACGGGCTACTGTCAATATTTCGAGCGATGGTGAAAATTTTGAGCACTGGTTGGTTTACTCTTCCACTCTGTTAAAACAAGAGTAAGACCATCCTGCATACTTGTCAGTTTCAGGGTAGTCTCTGACTAGTTTGATTGCCTAATTCAGTTTTGTGATGGAGAGACAGGTTATTCTTAATACGAGTAAACTGTGACGATTACGTTTAGTAGAAAATACACTTACACTTCGGTAGTTGCTTATTTGAACACACACTGACTTGTCTCAGACAGTGATGTCCGCATTGAGGTAATTTCTCGTAGTTACAGAGTAACTACTCTTAATGGAACACTATGAGTTTCGCTGTCACTGTCATTGTTACTGGGCCCGAACGAAAGTAAAACTGATGGTGTTCTGTTAAGAGTAATTACTTTATAACAATGACAACTGATCTGAAGACGGAGAGTCACTGCCCGAAACCAATCAACCAGAAATGATAAAAATAGCGATTGACAAACAGGAAACAGTTGTATTTTCTACAAATAAAGGTCGTAGATAACTACCTACCGATAAGTGCGTCCAGTTCCCTCGCGGCCTTGAAACTGCCCCTGCAACCGTTAGTCTTTCCTCTGGAAGCCACGTGTTGATGTTGCCGACTACCCTATTAGCTAAACTATTTTTATTACGTTCCATGTTTTCTGCAGTAACACTTATATCTTGATTGATGCACAGGGTGTTTTAGGAGGAATAGTAAATATTTTATGAAACAGAGGTATAGACTAATTAAAATAAAACATTCTACATTACATGTGTCCAGTTTTTGTTGATTACATAGACACAGGTGGCTACACAGTTAAGTTTGCTTTTCATGTGTTGGTACTCCAGTTTCTATGAGTTAACTTATAGATTGCCATTTTTATTTCGAAGTATGAAGTTGATATTGAGGAAATCTAATCAAAATTTAAAAAATAAATTAGATCGTTAAAAATGGTCATATTATGTACCTCTTCTAGCCTCTGACTGGTTAGTTTTTGAGAACAGAGACTGCGTAACGGCCTGACATAAACGTATAGCCTTAATATGAAGTAAACAAGCACTGAGAAAGAGTGCATGGTGCGAGAATGTTTTTATTCAATTCCAGTCATGTGCGATTATTCTCAAAGTGCTTGTAATTACGAATAATATGCAGGCTAGCAAGACTGTTACTGTGGTCAATAAAGTATTATGGCATCCAAAAAAACTGTTTAAACACACATTCTCAATAGCCGAGCAGCCCATGAAACTTCTTTCGATCCTTGTTATAGTCAAATGCTATCGACGAACCAAAGGCCGTATGAGATATATTCTTTGTAAGGGGCTCAACTAAAGAAGAACAAGGTGAGTGGGTATAACACTGACAACGTGTGCTTGTGGGATACATGTCCGTATGTAATGCCCACGTGAAATGTTTGGCTGTTAGAACCATTGCACATCATCACGGTTTCGGTAGTAATAATGAGTTATTATAAATTCGTGAGAATCATCTTTTAATTTAATCATTTGGCTTTGTTCAACATGTTCTGCGAACAGTAAGCAAAATCCTACTTCTGCGAAAGTGAAATTTAACTAAATTTGAATTAATCATGATTCATGCACTCATCAGAGATTCAATTCCTAGTTTAACATACACTGCAGATTTACTAACGCTATCATTTCTTTAGCTTCTAGCAGTGAATCTGAAGGTGAGAGAATTGACATAATATTTATTGTTGTCAGGGGACGAATGCGACATTAAACTCTGGATTTAAATATACTCTACAAATTACTGCAAAAGAAAATTGGATTTTTAACGCACTGAAAATAGTTATTAGAATCTGAACTTTACAATGATATACCCTACGACTAGGATTGAGAATTACATCTCTATGCTGGCAAAGTTGCTGAATGAGGTAGAGTTGCTTAATAGACCCACATTTGACTCAGTGAACTAATTTGCCATCTGACTATGATGATCACAGTGACTGCCTGCAACAAGAACCTACGAATCTGAGGAGGCGACTGACGAGGGTCAGAAGCTGAAAAATATCTGAAATGTGAGCTACAATAGTATTGATTGTCATAATACGCTCCAGCTGCAAGTGATGCTTCGAATAATTGTCAATGTAACATGAGCAGAGTGGAGACAGTGCAGCTCCCGGTCTGAAATTTGCTACGGTCGGGCAGTACAGGACTCGGTCAATCGTCATCGGACGCCTCTGTTACTTGAGAGTAGATCTGCAAGCCTCCCAGCGTCTCCTGTAAGCGACGCGTCCGCACCTATTTCCTAAGTTTTCAAAAAGCAGGTAGCTCCTTCTTCCTGCCAACCAAACGCATCCACCAATCCTACCGAGCGAGGTGGCGCAGTGGTTAGCACACTGGACTCGCATTCGGGAGGACGACGGTTCAATCCCGCGTCCGGCCATCCTGATTTAGGTTTTCCGTGATTTTCCTAAGTCGCTCCAGGCAAATGCCGGGATGGTTCCTTTGAAAGGGCACGGCCGACTTCCTTCCCCATCCTTCCCTAATCCGATGAGACCGATGACCTTGCTGTTTGGTCTCTGCCCCCAAACAACAAAATCCACCCATACTGTCAAGCACCAGTGCTTCTTTGACAAAATAACACACCAAAAATGGCCAAACGTCAACAGGTCGATGATTTGAATATCTCCCCCTCTTCTGTAAAAAAACTTTTCAGTAAATGTTACATCCTGCTGGCGTCGCTTCCAACACATCAGCTGGTGTTCATTCAGATATCAGCTAGCCTCTCCTGTGAAAATGTAAAAAACTGCCCATGAGCATAGTCGTCATGTTTGCTGCAGCTACCGAACGTTAAGTAGGTCAGAGTTGTTTTTTCATGTTTTTAGGAAAGTCAGGAATTGCTTATCTGCTCTAGTATCTCTTTAAGCAATCTCCTAGCGCCTACCACTCACTCACCGTGTTCTGCCTTCTGGAACGGAGGCTTCTTTTCTGTATCTCGGTTGTTCCTCAGACCATGCTACAAACTGGACAATGGACCCTTCACCTGCTCACCGTTCTGCAAAACGACTTTCACCGTGCAACATGTCGAGAATGCTATTCCCGCACTTTTTTCCCTATGTTTTCATGCCCACAGATTCCATGGCTCGTTACACAGGATCCTGCTACATGTCGCCTGTTTAATATTCGGAGCAGTCTTCACCTCCAAAGGTGGCTCATAAAGCAAACTGATATACCGAGTACTGTGTTAGAATTTTTTTTTTGAGTCATCCGTCTTCTAACTGGTTTGATGAGGCCCGCCACGAATTCCTCTCCTGTGCCAACCTCTTCATCTCAAAGTAGCGCTTGCAACCTGCGTCGTTAATTATTTGCTGGTTGTATTCCTTTACAATTTTTGCACTCTACAACTCCTTCTAGTAACATGGAAGTCATTCCCTCATGTCTTAACAGATGTCCTATCATCCTGTCCCTTCTCCTTGTCACATTTTTTTCCACATATTCCTTTCCTCTCCGATTTTGCGCAGAACCTCCTCATTCCTTACCTTAGCAGTCCGCCTACTTTTCAACGTTTCTCTGTAACACCACTTCTCATTACTTTCATCTTTCTTCGATTTACTCTCAATCCATATTATTAGACAGTTCACCCCATTCAACAGATCCTGCAATTCTTCTTCACTTTCACTGCGGATAGCAATGTGATCAGCCAATATTATCACCGATATCCATTCACTTTGAATTTTAATTCCACTTTTGAACCTGTCTTCCTCATAGTTTACCTTTATTTTTTTCAAAATTCGAACATCTTGCATCATTTGACATTGTGGAACGATTTTGTCAGGTCGACAAATCCTATTAACGTGTCTTGACTTTTCTTTGATCTAGCTTCCATTATCAAGCACAACTTCAGAATTGCCTCTCTGATGCATTTGCCTTTCCGGAAACTAAAGTGATCGTCATCTAACATATCATCAAATTTCTTCTCCATTCTTATGTATATTATTCTTGTCAGCAACTTGGATGCATGAGCTGTGAAGCTGATTGCGCGATAATTCTCGCAATTGTCAGCTATTTCAGTGTTCGGGATTGTGTGGATGATATTTTTCTGAAAGTCAGATGGTATGTCGCCAGGCTCACACATTTTACACACCAACGTGAATAGTCTTTTTGTTGCCACTTCAGCTAATTATTTTAGAAATTCTGATGGAATTTTATCTATCCCTTCTGCCTCATTTGATCTTAAATTCTCTAGAGCTCTCTTAAATTCAGATTATAATACTGACTCCACTATCTCTCCTAAATTGACTCCTGTTTCTTCTTCTATCACATCAGACAAATCGCCCCCCTCATAGAGGCCTTCAATGTACTGTTTCCGCCTATCCGCTCTCTCCTCGGTATTTAACAGTGGAATTCCCGTTGCACTCTTAATGCTACCACCCATGCTTTTAATTCCACCGAAGGTTGTTTTGACTTTACTATATGCTGAGTCAGGCCTTACGACAATCATTTCTTTTTCGGTTTCTTCACATTTTTCAGGCTGCCGTTTTGTCTTAGCTTCCCTGCACTTCCCATTTACTTCATACCTCAACAACTTGTATTTCTGTATTCGTGAATTTCCCTGAACAATTTTTACTTTCTTCTTTCATCGACCAGCTGAATGTTTCGGAAGAAATACAGAAAGTTATGAAGAGGCAGTGAAATCAGCTCATACATGAACTGTGATAACATTACTCCTGTTGAGCTCCCCTCCAGGTAAATAAAAGTGAACAACTAAAAAGAGGCGAGCTGAAGGGGTTGCCATATTACAAATATCAATGACCATTGAGAACCATCAAAGTTGTATTGATACATATTTATTGTTTCACGGCTGATTTAGTTTATTACAACACTATCGGTTTGCTAAATCCAGGGTAATCCCTGTATTGTGACATAAGACGTCTCATCCAATAAAGACTTGTTACTTCGTAATATTGGCACATAGTGAAACTGGTCATGACATTATAAATATCTATTAATACCACCGTGATACTTCTGATCAATCACTAATGTTCCAATCAACGAGCTGTGGAGTTCAATATGATCAAAATTATTTCCTTATGTGGGTATTTGTTTGGATCACATTCCAGAAGCTGTATCGCTGTAACCAATAAAATTGTTGGACACATAAAATGAAATTTTTTATTGAATTTGTTGACACTACTTTCCCTGAAATATTGGTATTTTCTCTGAAACGCCTTGTACGAGGCGTATTCCGAAAGTAAGGTCCGATCGGTCGCGAAATGGATACCACTGTGAATATCTGATAAAGCTTTCCATACATGTGTTTGACAGTGTCTCTAGTATGTCCATTGATCGCATCACGTCTGCCTTTTCAGTTCTGAGAGCATCGCGAGCACGTAAAGATGACTAGAAAACAGTGCCTCCCGCCAAGTTTGAGTGCTAGTGAGAGATTTCGCCTTATTTGATGTATCCCACATGGCACAACTGTCATGCATTTCCTCCTTCATGACAGTCCTCGGCCGCACTCTGCAGAGGCAATGAGGTCCCCAATGCCGCATTTTCGTTGGAAAGTGTTTGATTGTCCTCCATACAGTGCGGATTTTCATCTCTGCTTACATGAATCGCTATGAACTCAGTGTTTTGGCACATCCAACGAACTGCAGTTCAGTGTAGAGAATCGGCGAAAAGTGCAGGCGGCTGTGCTCTATGACGAGCGTGTTGGAATGTTGGTACAACGCTACGAGAAATGCCTCAGACGGAGCACCGACTATGTAGAGACGTTGCTGGAAGGTGTGGCTAATTATTGCACATAAAACACTTTTGACCGCGTCCGATCGGACCTTACTTCCGGAATACGCCTCGTATATGAGGATAAGCAACTGACTAAAAACAGGTAACCTGGTGAGTATAATGTACACTACTGGAAATTAACACTGCTACACCGTGAAGTCCTACAGACGCAAAATTTAACCGACAGGAAGAAGATGCTGTGATACGCAAATGATTAGCTTTTCAGAGCATTCACACAAGGTTGGCGCCGGTGGCGACAGCTACAACGTGCTGACATGACGAAAGGTTCCAACCGATTTCTCATACACAAACAGCAGGTGATCGACGTTGCATGGTGAAACGTTGTCGTGATGCCTCGTGTAAGGAGGAGAAATGCGTACCTTCACGTTTCCGACTTTGATAAAGGTCGAATCGCGGTTTATCGTATCGCGACATTGCTGCTCGCGTTGGTCGAGATCCAATGACTGTTAGCTGAACATGGAATGGGTGGGTTCAGGAGAGTAATACGGAACGCCGTGCTGGATCCCAACGGCCTCGTATTACTAGCAGTCGAGATGACAGGCATCTTATCCGCATGGCTGTAGCGGATAGTGCAGCCACGTCTCGATCCCTGAGTCAACAGATGGGGACGTTTGCAAGACAACAACCATCTGCACGAGCAGTTCGACGACGTTTGCAGCAGCATGGACTATCAGCTCAGAGACCATGGCTGTGGTTACACTTGACGCTGCATCACAGACGGGAGCACCTGCGATGGTGTATTCAATGACCAACCTGGGTGCTCTAATGGCAAAACGTCATTTTTTCGGATGAATCCAAGTTCTGTTTACAGCATCATGATGGTCGCATCCGTGTTTGGCGACATCGCAGTGTACACACATTGGAAGCGTGTATTCGTCATCGCCATACTGGCGTATCACGAGGCGTGATGGTATGGGGTGCCATTGGCTACACGTCTCGGTCACCTCTTGGTCGCATTGACGGCACTTTGAACAGTGGACGTTACATTTCAGATGTGTTACGACCCGTGGCTCTGCCCTTCATTCGATCCCTGCCAAACCCTACATGTCAGCAGGATAATGGACGACCGCATGTTGCAGGTCCTGTACGGGCCTTTCTGGATACAGAAAATGTTCGACTGCTGCCCTGGCCAGCACATTCTCCAGATCTCTCACCAATTGAAAACGTCTGGTCAATGGAGGCCGAGCAACTGGCTCGTCACAATACGCCAGTCACTACTCTTGATGAACTGTGGTATGGTGTTGAAGCTGCATGGGCGGCTGTACCTGTAAGCGCCATCCAAGCTCTGCTTGACTTAATGCCCAGGCGTATCAGGGCCAGATGTGGTTGTTTTGGGTACTGATTCCTCAGGATGTATGCACCCAAATTGCGTGAAAATGTAATCACATGTCAGTTCTAGTATAATATATTTGTCCAATGAATACCCGTTTATCACCTGCATATCTTCTTGGTGTAGCAATTTTAATGGCCAGTAGTGTTTGAATAGTGTGATGGGAAGGTGACACCGCTGTGAGACTGACCGTCGCGCTCCCAGCGGATCTGCGTGACGGGGAAGCCTGCGACGCGGCAGGTGAAGTGCGCCGTGGCGCCGGCGGCGACGCGCCGGTCGGCCATGGGCCGGACGTGCGGCGGCCCGGCGACGTGCAGGCGGGCGCGGTGCGACGCGCTGCCCGCCGCGCTGGCCGCCACGCACTCGTACAGGCCGGCGTCGCGCGGCCGCGCGCGCTCCACGCGCACAGTGGACACCACCACGGCGCTGCTGCTGGGCTCCTCCTCCTCTGCGTCCGGAGGCTGCGCCGGCAGCGGCTCCCCGTCCAGCAGCCACGACAGGTGGGGCCGCGGCCAGCCCGCCGCCTCGCACGTGGCCCGCCACGACGCGCCCGGCCGCACAGTCGCGCCGGAGAAGGTGCGCACCAGCACCGGCGGCCACTCTGGAACAACCCGCCACTCGCTAACGTCCACGCTCGAAATTGCGGTCTCTTAGATCATCTTCGCTATCACGTCCGGAGGAGAATTGGCTCTGAGCACTATGGGACTCAACTGCTGAGGTCATTAGTCCCCTAGAACTTAGAACTAGTTAAACCTAACTAACCAAAAGACATCACACACATCCATGCCCGAGGCAGGATTCGAACCTGCGACCGTAGCGGTCTTGCGGTTCCAGACTGCAGCGCCGTTAACCGCACGGCCACTTCGGCCGTCGGAGGAGAATCTGCGGGTCCCTAGCGGATAGGATCAACGCGATTTTTTTTCGTTAGCTCGTGGCGTATTTTCCTCAAGAGTCTTAGTAGGACGCCTGTAATCACCCCAGCTCCCCCCACCCCCCGATTCCTTAGGCAATCGTACTTGCACGTATAACACGGCTCCAAACGTCTGCTTACTTTACATAGGAGGTGATATGTAACGTATTTGACGTTTGCACTTCAAACCTTTATCGATGAAGACACTAGACCCTAATAACACACCAACACAAAAATACGACGCACTGCGAAGGAACTATGCTAATGGGATGGAAATCGCTATATGTGATGTACATCTACGCACGAAAAAGTGATTACAATTTCCGAAATTTGGCAAAAACAGACATAATGTCTGATGGGATAACAGCAATCAGTGATTTTATAATGTTACTTATAATCCGTCTTGATTGAAAATTTTTTTATTCGTATGACCGGTTTCTGTTCATTCACAACCATCTTCATATCTGAAATTTCAGTTACAGGAGTAACCCGTCCAAATCCAGCAACTTTCACATGCTGCGTAACATGTGAAAGTTGCTGGATTGGACGGGTTATTCCTGTAACTGAAATACCAGATCTGAACATGGTTCTGAATGAACAGAAACCGGTCATATGAATAAAAAAAATTGCAATGAAGACGGATTATAAGTAACGTTATAATTTCGGAGATATTGGATCATTTATTCGAGAGAAAGTGCTTCACAATTTGAATAAATCAGTAACACGTTGCTCCACCTATGTCTCTTACGGAAGCAGTTATTCGGCTTTCCGTTGATTGATAGAGATGCTGGATGTCCTCCTGAGGGATATCGTGCCAAATCCTGTCGAACTGACGCGTTATTTCGACAGAATCCCGAGATGGTTGGAGGGCCCTGCCCACAACAGTCCAAAAGTTCTGGGTTGGGTTTAGATCTGGAGACTTTGCTGGCCTAGGTAGGGCTGGCAATCACAAAGAACGTAGAGTGGGTAAGAATTACCTTGCTGAGATGTAACTCTAGGACGAGTTGCCATGAAGGGCAACAAAACGGAGTGTAGAATATCGTCGACGTACCAGCTGTGCTGTAAGGGTGCAGCGGACGAGACCACCAAATGGATCTTGCTACGAAATGAAACGGCACCTGAGATCATCACTCCTCTTTGTCGCGTCCTATGTAGGGCGACACCTCGACTGGTGCCCCACCGCTGTCTGTGACGACTCCAGGCACGTCTTCGCTTGTTACCGGGGCTCAGTTAGAAGTGGGACGCATCATTCAAGTAAAAGAGATTCCAGGCCGAATGACCCTAACACCATTGTAAACGGGCTTTTTGATATAGAGAGATCAACGATAGCCGGCGTAAGGGGCACCCTATGGTCATCCCCTTTTCTGTGACTCACCTATCAATAGTCTTTGTGGTCACTGAATTATCAGCTGCTTCTCAGATGGATGGTGTGGTGAATCTAGGCATCTGAGTGCCTCTCTGATGACTGGCTGGTCGTCACATTCCGTCGCCTCTCTAGATCATAGTCCACCCATTCTTGCGAACGCCGTCGAATAGTGACATCGCTGCCATTCAAATGTCGAGCGATTCACCGATTTCTCGAACCGGCTTCTTTGGGCCCAACTATACGGTATCTCCAAAATGCCATCTGTGTATAGCCGTTCACGTGCCTGTCTATCCAGCTGAGTACACTGAATGAAATTCACAATCTGGTACCCAGCTGAGCAGTGGAACTGCGTACCAGCGTCACTCGATCATCCACAGTTTTGCATTTCCCATTGAGAAACGTATGAATATAGATTTGTGGCCAGTTTGCTTAGCTCCTTCGCGGTGCGTCGCATTTTTTCTTCTTTGATCATATATTGGTTTTGTTAGTTTTGGTTATTCACCGACAGACTACTGAAAAATCCAAAAACAAAATATTTATACAACAGATGGTGAGAAATAATTACATTTTTCTTAAAAGCTGTGTTTTTTCCTAAACTATGTGTGGCACAATAAAATAATTTTCTGGTATCTTCTCTGATGTAAGTGTATACTGTACGCAATGTGCTAGTTAATAATAACGAAATAATAAATTAAAACGTCGTGTTGTGATATTTTACTGCATGAAGAACGAGCATGTATCAAGCGAAGACTTTCTTTCTTTCTTTCATTAGTTTGTGAGGGGTCTCAGCGTCAGTAACTTTCTAAAGGGTTTGAAATTGAGTATAAAGTTTGTTGGAAGTCGCTAACTGGTTTCATTGTCAAATACTGCATGGTCTGGTTAACATGTGAGCTATTAGTTACTCTGCCTCGAGACGTACACACAGTTTCTGATGTTACCACTTGTCTTATTGTGTCAAACCCTTACAGTAAGGTAATATATCCTAATGACTAGATTATCACAGCATTTTAAATTTTTAAAGTAACTCAACAATTATATGCAATATTGAGACCAAAATCTTTGTATGCCCAGGAAGCCGTCAGATAGGTAACCTGGAACTGCTTCCGGGCTACCGTTCGGGCCGTTTAGTGGTGCAGGTGTGAAGCAGTCACGCGGACTGCTACAGTAAATCTGCATACTCGCTGCGAGGACGCCACGAGAGCATTGTGTGCGCCGACAGCTGTGAACCAGCAGTCGTTATGGGAGAACTGGGCAGAGCATACTCTTTCACAATCCTAGCAACGGCTGCCGACAGCCTGTCACGAATGCATCCCATACGTGTTCGACGGGATTTAAGTCGGGGGATCGGGCAGTCCAGTTCATTCCCCGAATACACTTTCTTGCCAAGAGCTCCAGGTATCCAGATTGAGATTTTCACTCTGCAGCGGTGATATGAAACTTCCTGGCAGATTAAAACTGTGTGCCGGACTGAGATTCGAACTCGGGACCGAGTTCGAGTCTCGGTCTGGCACACAGTTTTAATCGGCCAGGAAGTTTCAGCTCCAAGTATGCTCTTCGATAGGTCGCGCACTGACATGTATAAAAATTAAGTCAGTAAACGACGTACCTGGGGAAGGAGAAGAGTGTCATAATAACCTGTATCGTGTTCAACGATTGGGACTTCAGTACACCCCTGCAACATTATGCCTCTCAATACCAAAACACCTGGAACTCCAGAACCATTTTCGAGTATATTCCTGGGTTCATTATGTGTTTCCACGTCTCACCATACGAGGCGTGTTCATCGATTTACCATAATGCCTAGCCATACTACAACACCCAGAACACCAAAACAGTTATCTTCGACAATGTTTCCGGAGTTCATCACGTGTTTCCATGTCTCGCTGAAGGAAGGTACTGTAAGTACGCTGTTAAGGTTTTTATGTTGGTAAGGCCACGTAGTGCTCTGCATGAAAATCGCTGACTGCGCTTTGTGTAGTCTGTGGCTGGTTGGACTAATTGTTAGAACATTCACTTGTGTAGCGTTGGGTAGTTGGAGGTGAGCCACTAGCAGTTGTGGATGTGAAGAGAGAGATGCCAGAGTTTTGAGAAGTTAATATAATCGGACGATCTGGATGTGTGTCCGCCATAAAAAGGAAATTTGTAAAGATGGGTATCATGATGACTTTTGAACACTATTAAGGTAAACACATTGTTTGTCCTCTATCACAATCCTTAATTTGCTAACTGTGCCTATCGGTAGTTAGTGCCTTCAGTAGTTAGAATCTTTTATTTAGCTGGCAGTATTGGCACTCGGTGTATTGCAGTAGTTCGAGTAACGAAGACTTTTATGAGGTAAGTGATTCGCGAAAGGTATCAGTTATTGTTAGTCAGGGCCATTCTCTTGTAGGGATTATTGAAAGACAGATTGCGTTGCGCTAAAAATATTGTGTGTCAGTTTAGTGATGATCAGAATAAGTAAAGAGAAAACTGTTTGAGTACGTTGAGTTTTGCTCAGCTGTTTCAAAATCAAATAACCTAGAAGTTTACCAGCACATTCATTTATTAATTTTTCAAAGGGGACGTTTCAGTACATACAGCGCTCCTTGACGTTATCTTCTTGATGGTCCATATATTACGGTGTGGGAAGGCTAATGTTGCATGGGTGTACTGATTCCTACATCTTCGGACACAAGATACTCATTAGTCAACGTTATTGTGACATGCTACTTCTTCACCACGTTCGTCTTTTCGGGTTTGCATTCGGCCGTGATTTCATTTTTGTAGATGACAGTGCGTGACCGAATTGGACAGCGCAGGTTGTGGAGATTAGGAATGAGAGGATACTCGGTGACTGGAGTAGCCGTTGCCTCTATTTAAATTCTAGAAATCCATCTGTAATGCGTTGGGAGACATATTGCAGCTCATCCACACGCATCAACATCTATCCAGCAATTGTCAACCGCTCTGGTGGTATAGTGGTACGCCCTAATATAGAGACCCTTACCTTGCGGCCAGTATGCGAGCACGCTACAGAGTCTACATTGCCGTCGGTGGCGTTTGTAATGTCCATGCAACCATCATGAGTCGTGGTGACTTCATTGTAATTCAAAATTGTTGAGGCTTTCGTGGCCACTTGTTGACAAACTGCCTATTGGCTTCTGTCTCGGGTTCTTCGGCCGACGTTCATCTAATGATTTTTCTGACGTTTCGCCAGCACGAGTGGCTGGCATTGTCAAAGCTTCACCCTCCATTGCCGGTGGTGAACTGGAGGCGAGCTCGCGGCCGCAGACTATATGTGCCTGGCGCGCCAACGTCCGAGGGCTTCTCCGCGGTCATTTCCGGTGCGGTTCTCCTCTTGCTACCTGCGACGGTCGTTCGCTGCAGTACGGGAAGCCAGGATTCGTTTACCTTAAGGTTTTCCTCTTTCTTGTTGAAACTGTTCGCGTGTTTTTGGATTTCTACAGCTTCTCTGAACAAGCGCGTGTTCATTGTAATTACTGTCTTTTAATAAAAGAGTGATTTCTGCTCTTCTCATTGCGTACATCTTCCAGTTACCGTCTTTATGGAACTGTGGCAGCTATTTCTATCTATGGTCCAACTTTCATCACCTATGTTACTTGGTTGTGTCCACAATGAGGAAGTTATGTTCGACCTTAAGTTTTGAAAATTTGGAAAATTTCTATGGGATCAAAGTGATAAGGTCATCGGTCCCTAGATTTACACACTACTTAATCTAACTTAAGCTAACTTACGCTAAGAACAACACGCACACACCCATGCCTGAGGGAGGACTCGAACCTCCGACGGTGGGCCTCGAACCGTGGCAAGGCGTCCAAGACCGCGCGGCTGCTCAGAGCAGTTTACAGTTTTGGACACCAGCTTCACTGCGGTACCAGTTTTGATTTACTCCTGATATTATCCGTAACTGTATATCGCACTCGCCTTTTAAAGACTGCTTTGCTATACTAGTTTAGATTTCATTCTGATACACGTCTTATTCACAGTCCGCACCGTGTATCTAAGTCACCACTTCAGCCACACACTGACGTGACAGAAGTCATGGGGTACCTCCTAATATTGTGTCGGACCTCCTTTTACCCGACGTACTGCAGAAACTCTACAAGTCGTTGGAAGTCCCTTGCAGAAATTTTGAGCTATGCTACGTGCATCCTTGTCCATAACTGTTCAAGTGTTGCCGGTACAGGATATTCTGCATGAACTGACCTCTCGATTATGTCCCATAAATCTTCAGTGGGATTCATTTCAGGCGATCTGATGGCCAAAGCATTAGCTATAATTTTCCGGAATGTTCGTCAAACCTACTGCGAACAACGGTGGCCTGGTGCCATGGCGGATTTTCGCCCATAAAAGTTGCATCTTGGCTGGGAACATGAAGTCCACGAATGGCTGCAAAAGGTACAGATGGTTCAAATGGCTCTGAGCACTATGGGACTTAACTTCTGAGGTCATCAGTCCCCTAGAACTTAGAACTACTTAAACCTAACTAACCTAAGGACATCATACACATCCATGCCCGAGGCAGGATTCGAACCTGCGACCGTAGCGGTCGCGCGGTTCCAGACTGTAGCGCCTAGAACCGCTCGGTCACCACGGCCGGCAGCTGCAAAAGGCCTCCATAAAGCTGAATATAAACATTTCCTGTGAACGACAGGTGTATTTCGAGCAGAGGACCCAGTCCATTTCAAGAAAACAGAGCCCACACCGCTATGGAGTCACCACCAGCTACCGTGGTGTTTTGTTGGAAACTTGAAACCATATCTTCGTGGAATCTGCGTCTCACTCGAACTCACCCACTAGCTCTTACAAACTGAAATCCGAAACCATCTCACCAAGCCGCCGATACTAACGGCTATGGTTGTGAGCGATGTCGTGCTGTTAGCAAAGGCTCTCGCGTCGGTTGTCTGCTGCCATTGCCCATTAACGCCAAATTTCGCCGAATTGTCTGAACGGATACGTTCGTGGTACGTCCCACGTTCATTCTGCGGCTATTTCAAGCAAGTCAGTTAGTACCCGCCGTGTGGCCGTAATCACGTCGGAAACCTTTTTCTCATGATTCACTTGTTTACAAATCTCATGAATCACCTGTTTACAAATGACACTTTCACCAATGCACTGCCTTTTTATACCTCGTGTATGTTATATTACGACCTTCTGGTTATATGGATGTCGCTATCTCATGACTTTCGTCACATCAGGCTATTCTGCGACACTAGTTTTGATTTCCTTCTGATGCATATTTTACTCTTAGTCAGCACTGTGTATCAAGATCTCCACTTAATTATACAGCACAGCTAACAAAGTGTATCTTGTAAAATTAGCTTTGATTTCATTACACATTTTAAAGTTCGAACCGTTTTAGTAGTATCCGTTACAGCTGTAGAGTCTTTTTGTTATCACCCCACCACTCGCATCGTATTTATTTCAATAACTGCCTCACTTCACAGTCTAAGACTAGTTGTAACCAGAAATATTTACTTTCTCGATCCTGCGAATGCACGTAATCAGAACTGTTTCATTTGTGTTTCAAAATTTGGACATGTCACCATGTTGTTTATGTCGTCTGACGCAAGTTCACCATGCCATTTTACAATGTCGACGGCCAGTATTCCAATTTTCACGTTGTACCAATAGGTAATTAAAATATTAAGTTTATCCATATTCCAGAACATGTGACTATTTATCATTTGAATGTAAAGTCAGAAAAATACTACATGTCGCTTTCTGAATCATTTCTTTATTCCCAAAAATTAGTTTGGGGGACTTTTAATCCTCATTTTTATTTGGAGCATAGAGCCATTACACCTTTATTGTCGTAGTGTTGTGCTGGATACTGGCTTGTGGCAGTATTGTAATATCCACCTGAGAGCCTTTTAATTTCCTATTCCTCACACATTGTACATTTTTCATCATAAATACTGATTGTCGCCCCAAATCCCTGAACATGCAGTATACATTTTACAACTGATATATCGAATGTTAATGACTAAACAGACTGTAGCTTAAGAACGAAGGGAAAAAAATCTTCAGAGGTACCTCTGAGGCTGATTTCAGCAGTTCCTTGAGCGTTGTCATCATTGTTGGATACTATGCACTGGTACATGCCACGATCTTCGAGTTCAACATACGAGATTTTAAGGACCTGCAAATAAATTATCTAGTTAATTCACTATCAAATATAACTACCTTAGTCTACAGAAGTAACAAAGTTTATAAAAAGAATTAGCATCAAAAACCTGAAAAAATTATTAAAATGTAACACAAAATAAAAGTACCCAACGATAAAACGCTGTTGTCAAGGACAGAGATTAATAGAGATTAATTACATAAGCCATTCTACACGTACACACACACACACACACGCACGCACACACACACACACACACACACACACACACACACACACACACACACACACACACACACTCTGTCAAGCAGCTATCTTATGATCCCCTGCTATCTTGCATAGTGGGTGCCGTTCATACCACACGCTGCTGCTGGGTCAGATGCGAATACTCAGTCAAGAACTGACAACTCTCCACTGCTTCCAATAACTACTGAAGACTGCATGTAGGACAATTGGCATTACACTTACATATATCTACATATCCCGCACGCCACCGTCTGGTGCATGGCAGAGAATACCGTGTAATACTACTGTCGTTTTCTTTCCTGTTCCACTCGCAAACAGAGCGAGGAAAAAACGACTGTCTGTGTGCCTCCGTACTAGCCCTAATTTCTCGTATTTGATCTTTATGGACCTTGCGCTAAATGTATGCTGGTGGCAGTAGAATAGTTCTGCTGTCAGCTTAGCACGCCGATTCTCTAAATTTTTTCGATAGTGGCTGGCCGTTGTGGCCGAGTGGTTCTAGGTGCGTCAGTCTGGAACCGCGCTGCTGCTACGGTCGCAGGTTCGAATCCTGCCTCGTGCATGGATGTGTGTGCTGTCCTTAGATTAGTCAGGTTTAAGTAGTTCTAACTCTAGGGGACTGATGACCTCAGATGTTAAGTCCCATAGTGCTCAGAGCTATATGAACCGTATTTCCTCAATAGTTAAAATGGTTCAAATGCCTCTGAGCACTATGGGACTTAACATCTATGGTCATCAGTCCCCTAGAACTTAGAACTACTTAAACCTAACTAACCTAAGGACAGCACACAACACCCAGTCATCATTCTAAATAGTGTTCCTCGAAAATAACACGACGGTCGAGACGGTGCCACAACCATCTAATTGACGGTCCACGGAGAGGAGACGTACGCTGTAGTATTTACAGTGCTTCTCCAGCCACTTGCAGACAGTTTTACACAGTCTTGGTGAACTATCGTATCCAAACCATGGAAGACAATCATTGTGCGAAATTTTTGCTCACACCAAAACTTTGGCCTCTCAGTCTTATATTTTCCCAGCAGTTATTGCGAGGTGATCGCTCTGGCTTTTTCGGCCGCATACTCGGACCTCCGTTCTGTGACTCATACAAGTAATTTACGATCCCAGTCAGCTGCAGTTCAGTTTATCGTCGACCAAATCCGTTACTGTTTGAGACTTTGCAGCCCCGCAAGAACCAACAGCTCGAATTACGCTCTTTGCGTCCAAAGACGTAATGTCGGCGAGCTTTCGCCGCCAACAGGTGCGCGGGGGCCGGGCGAGGCACGTTAGCGTACGGCCGGGCTCCAGTGGAGAAGTGCATTTGCTGATAGCACCGAGTAAGGAAAGTGACTGGGGGCGAGTGTCCCTCGTTGTCCTGCTGCTCTGAGGTCCACGGTTCGTAGTCGACAGTGGGCGAGCAGGCTGGTTGGATACGACGAGATGTGGTGACCGTGCCGGGCAAAAATGTGGCCGACAGGATGGATTCAACCGACTTCCCGAGTAGCTGAGGCGTCAAGTGCATTAAAAGGAA
The DNA here is from genome assembly GCF_021461385.2 of Schistocerca piceifrons. Taxonomy (NCBI): domain Eukaryota; kingdom Metazoa; phylum Arthropoda; class Insecta; order Orthoptera; family Acrididae; genus Schistocerca; species Schistocerca piceifrons. The sequence goes on from NC_060139.1 coordinate 892,793,062, forward strand.
TCGTAATAGCACGTATATGAACAACCATCAGCTCTAGAATCGACTGACGGCAGTGAAAACGTATGCCGGACCGGGAATCGAACTCGGATATCCAGCTTATCGCGAGCGGTTACCTTTCCATTTGGCTATCCGGGCAGCCTCAAACTTCTGTATGCAAGAAAATGAAACGCCTACAGCCGTTGTTATGGCCTTATTTATTTTATTTTGTAGCTACCAGTTTCGGTGCTTCAGTCGGCCGACTTCAGGCCGTAGTTGATGCTGAAGACGCTGACGCGATAACTGTATAATACCGCATCAGTGGTGAACCAAACTGGTTACACATTTCAACTCTAAACTTTGGTGTCAGCAGCCAACTGTTGGCAGTTGATGGTTGGGGTGCTTACACCGAAGTTTCAGTGACGCAGATGACTCGACGAAGCCACATACGGTGCTGGGTTACTTTTATTTGTTTTGTACACGAATATTGTTGTCTCTTGATTATTTGAACAGTGCGTTATCCCACTGTACCGCGCCAGTTAGTGTTGACGCACAGCCATTAACAGTAAACATTCGCCTTAAATATCAGTGGCACCTCCACATGAATTATTGACCTTTCAGGTGGGATGGCCTCTGTGTCTCAACGACACAGGTAGACGTACCATAAGCACAACCGCAGTAGAGGGGAATCTGTGGAGAGGCCAACAAACAGCTGGCTCCTGAAAGGGGGTAAAAGACTTTTGAGTAGTTGGAGTGGCAACAGTCTGGATGATTGACTGACGTCTTCTTGTAATATAAGCCAACAAGATATTGGTACATTCGTAATACCAAAGGCAGAAAGCAAGAGAAAACTACAGCGGTTATTTCTCAGGGAGTATGTAGCTTTTTGGAAATTAGGTAATTTGTGGTAAGGTCTTATGGGACCAAACTGCTGAGGTCATCGGTACCTAAGCTTACACACTACTTAATCTTACTGGAGGGAGGACACGAACCTCCGACGGGGGGAGCCATGCGGACCCTGACAAGACGCCTTAGACCACGCGGCTACCTCGCATGGCTTTGCTGTGTGCCTTAATAAGGACAGCTTCTTGACTAAAATATTCCGGAGATAGAATAGTCCGCTTTCGAATCTGGCGAAGCCTACGCAGGATGTCATCAGGGAAGCCAATACTGGCGTTCTAAGTGTCGGAGTGTGAAACAGTTGATCATTAAAAATCTTAATGGGTAGGCTGAATTTAGCCACTGTGGGCACAAGTAAAGCGCAATTATAGAAGAACTCGTGGGAGGGAAAGAACACGATTACAAATACAAAATCTAATAGAGGTATGTAATACTTGCAAAAATAGAAATGTGAATAAGCTACTATGAACACTGCAACTCAGCCTGGTGAATTTAGAGTTTTCGATAAAATGACGAGAACCTTTAATATAAGTCAGTTTTTCCTGTAATCAGCTGTAGGAGATTCCATAGGTCGAAATGCCCCGTTTGTGAATTTTTTGTGAACCATACAGTCTTGATGCAATACTTCTAATATAATGAGAACCTTCTTGTCGAGAGAAAAAATTGAGGAATCTTCTATTAGTTTATTAGTTGACGGAAGTTAAGAGATCTTCCTTAGTTCTCTGTATCTTACTGATTCTAATAAGCCCTTAATTTTACTGCAACATTCTTCTTTCTTCATTACCACTGTAGTATTCGCTTTACCAGGGGTAATAAGAAGAGTGTCTTAAACAGGATTCAAATCTCGGAAAGCCTTCATCTCACCCTTCGTTACGTTACTGTTAGATGGTTTGCTCCTAAGCAATAACCTGTCTGATTCTATGAGTATTTCTTCTACGCCTTGTTTAGATAAATAACGTATTTCAGCTTATACATTAGCAATAATGTCTTCCGTTGGTATTTTTGAAGGTGCAACGTCGTAGTTCCCAATTTTGGCAGTTGCGATTATTTCATTCTTGTACAGAAACCTATTAATAATACACACATCAAAAAAAGTTTTGCATCATCTCTGTTGAGAGTTCCAAAACCTATACAGAAAACTGGAATAGATATTAACATAAACATCTTTTCCGCCCTTTTTATTGCTAGTGAAAACCACACATTGCATGTTGTGCCACCATACAGCGAGACCTTCAGAGGTGGTGGTCCAAATAGCTGTACACACCGGTACCTCTAACACCCAGTATCACGTCTTATTGCATTGATGTATGCCTGTATTCGTCGTGGCATACTATCATCAAGGCACTGTTGGTCCCGATTGTCCCATTCCTCAATGGCGATTCTGTGTAGATCCCTCAGAGTGGTTGGTCACTTCATCCATAAACAACCCTTTTATCAAAATGGCTCTGAGCACTATGGGACTTAACATCTGTGGTCATCAGTCCCCTAGAACTTAGAACTACTTAAACCTAACTAACCTAAGGACATCACACACATCCATGCCCGAGGCAGGATTCGAACCTGCGACCGTAGCAGTCGCGCGGTTCCGGACTGAGCGCCTGAACCGCTAGACCACCGCGGCCGGCCAACCCTTTTATCCTAGGCATGTTCAAATGGCTCGGAGCACTATTGGACTTGACATCTCAGGTCATCAGTCCCTTAGCACTACTTAAACCTAACTAACCTAAGGACATCACACACATCCATGCCCGTAGCGGTCACGCGATTCCAGACTGACGCGCCTAGAACCGCTCGGCCACACCGGCCGGCTAGGCATGTTCGATAGGGTTCATGACTGGAGAACATGCTGGCCATAGTTGGGGCGCGAATTGTCGTCCATGTAGTCGAATTTCTTGCCAATATGCTGCCGATATGGTTGCACTGTCAGTCGGAGGATGGAATTCACGTATCGCACAACAATTTCGGCGGCTTCCATGACCACCAACGGCGTACGTCGGCCCCACAAAATGCCACCCCAAAACAGCAGGTCACCTCCAACTTGCTGCGCTCGCTGACAAGTGTGTCTAAGGCCTGACCAGGTTGCCTCCAAACAAGTCTCCGACGATTGTCTGGTTGAAGGCATATGCGACACTCATCGGTAAAGAGAACGTAATTCCAGTCCTAACTGGTCCATTCGGCATGTTGTTGGGCCCATCTGTAACGCGCTGCATGGTGTCGTGGTTGCAAAAATTGACCTCGTCATGGACGTCGGGAGTGAAGTTGCGCATCATGCAGCCCTTTCCACACAGTTTGAATCGTAACATGACGTCCTGTGGCTGCACGAAAAGTATTATTCAACATGGTGGCGTTGCTGTCAGGGTTCCTCCGAGCCATAATCCGTAGGTAGCGGTCATTCACTTCAATAGTAGGCCTTGGGCGGTCTGAGCGAGGCATGTCATCTCCTCCATGTCCGAACAACATCGCTTTGGTTCACTCCGAGACGCCTGGACACTTCCCTTATTGGGAGCCCTTCCTGGCACAAAGTAACAATTCGGACGCGATCGAACTGCGGTATTGACAGTCTAGGCATAGCTGAACTACAGACAACACGAGCTGTGGACCTCCTCCCTGGTGGAATGACTGGAACTGTTCGGCTGTCGCACCCCCTCCGTCCAATAGCGGCTGCTCATGCGTGGTTTTTTACATCTTTGGGCGGGGTTACTGACATCTCTGAACAGTCAAATCAACTATGTCTCTGATAAAATATCCATAGCCAACGTCTATCTCCAGGAGTTCTAGGAACTGGGGTGATGTAAAACTTTTTTTTGATGTGTGTTGGTTTCTTGATCTGGAGGAAGGGACTAAACAGCGAGGTTATCGGTCCTATCAGATTAGGGAAGGATGGGGAGGGAAGTCGGCCGTGCCCTTTCAAAGGAACTGTCCCGGCATTTGCCTGAGGCGATTTAGGGAAATCACGGAGAACCCAAATCAGGATGGCCGAACGCGCGATTGGACCGTCGTTCTCCTGAATGTGAGTCCAGTGTGCTAACGACTGCGCCATCTCCCTCGGTTTGATGTGTTTAATATGACTCATATTGAAGGTAGGAATGGTACACTCTCCTTTTGCGATCTATTGAATTTCTCTTTCTGTTTATTTACTGATATTGAAGAATCCACTTCCATGGTACAGTACGTTATACTATGGATCGTGTTCTAAATAATGCGACCGAACTTATTACTGAGGAAAATCTGTAGCTCCATTAACTTTCACTTCACATTTTCCAGGTCGCACACCGTGTGATGGATGCGCTATCGGAGCAGCTCTGACTGTGTGAGATCGCAAATCCAATGCAAATTCACCAATGTGAAGTATTCCTTCACCCTCAGAAAAATCGGTGTTGTCGCTGTGTCTCTGCATGGAAGTAAAAAGGTGAGAGGAGACTGTAAACGAGATTTCTTCTTCCATGCACTTTCCGTAAGTTTAACTTTTCTTGGTCCACGTGACCATAAAGGTGTATAAAAGGTGTACAAAACGGAGCAATGGAGCTGGGGAAGAATCACCATATGTCTAGAAAATGAGGTTGAAAGAAAGAAAAAAATAGCTAAGCAAGTAGGGATGGAGTACAAATGCGAGGCTGTAAAAGGATGCATGAATAGGAGAGAGGTAGATGCTGCCTATAGTAAAATGAGAATATCAGGAGTGCAGGTGGGAAGTTAATATTAAGCAGAGCATGCTGAGCTGTAAGGGGGATGGAATACGCGGAAAGTTTACACAAGGGAAATTAACTTGAAGACAGAATTACAGAAAGGGATGTAAATAAATATGAGACGGGAAATATGATACTGCGAGAAGAATTAGACAGAGTGCTGAAAGATCGAAGTCGAATCTAGGTCCCTGGAGTACACGACATTCGCTCAGAATTATCGAGATCCAAACTGCTCCACCTTTTATACAAGGAATATGAGACAGGTGAAGTATCAACAGACGTTTAGAACAATGTAACAAGCCCAAAACGTCAGGTGCTGACACGTGTTTAACAAGTCAAGGTTGCCAAATATTTCAACCAATTATTTACAGAAGACTGGAAAATCTCATAGAGGCTGACTTTGGGAAAGACCAGCTTGGGTTCTCAGAAGTGAACGAACACGGGAGGCAGCACTGAACCTACGATTTAACTTGGAAGATGTGCTGAAGAAAGGCAAACCTACGTTTATAAAGTTAGTGGATTTGGAGAACGCTCTTGACAATGTTGACTGGAGTACAATCATTGACATTATGTATGTAGCAGAGATTAAAAGTGGGGAGTGAAAGGTTATCCACAACTTTTACAAAAGCCAGACTATAGTTACAAGAGTTGAAAGGATTGTGATAGGTTTCTAGCCTACCCTCAATGTTATTTAATCTATACATTTAGTAAGCTGGGAAAGAAATGTGGGAGATATTTGACGAAGGAGTTAAGTTTCAGGGAGAAGAGACAAAACATTTGATGTCTGCCTATAACATTGTAGTACTCTCAGAGACGGCGAAGGACTTGGAAGAGCATTTAAACGGTATGGGTAGTGTTAAAAAAGAGGATATAAAATGAGCTGTAACAAAAGTGAAACAAAAATCATGTAATGTAGTTGAATCGGAACGGGTAATGCTGATAGAATTAGATCAAGAAACGGGGCATGAAAAGTAGTAGCTATATTTTAATACATTTGCAGCTAAATAACTGACGAAAGCCAGAGCAGAGAGGATATATAGTGATAACTAACAGTAACAAGAAAAACATTTGTCAAAAAAAGAAAATGTTAGGAAGTCTTTCCAGGAGACGTTTGTTTGTAGTCTTGCCTCGTACAGAAGTAAAATGTGGATGAAAAGCAGTTCAAATTACAGTGAATATGGCGCAACGGAAGAATGGCGAAGCTTAGATATGAGGATAGAATGACTGATCCGGAGGTATCGAATCAAATTCGGAAAATAGGAATTTAATGGATAAACTTGATAAAAGAAGGATTTGTTTGTTATGACACACCATAAGCAGTAAAAGACAATCCAGTTTTTAGTGGAGTTTTGCGTTTGGGGCAAAGATTTTCCACGGAGTTTCAGTATCTCACTTTAGTAACCATGTTGAAATGGGTGTAGCTTACGGTAGCTATGCAGAGTTAATAAGACTTGTATAAGGTGTACTACGGTGGAGAGCTGCATCAGACTAGTCTTGGGACTAAAAAATCAGTTACAAAAAAAGTTTCTGAGTAGGTTCTTTGCTCTGACGACAGGGATAGAATGGTTGCAGAGAGGCTGCCAATTGCCTCACATACGTTCAGAGTACATCACGTGAGTTGTTATACGAACTTCGCGTCGTAGTCGACACGCGTATTATAGTCTTCACTCTATGTATATGTACCAAGTTAATGTAACTTCTCCTTCGTAACTACAGCTCTAAATATGTGCCCTCCATATATCTCTATTCTCTGCAGTCCCTCAATATTGCTGTCGCCACCCAACATTTTACCTACCCATCTTGCTCTTAGGTTGTCTTCGATGCCAGTGGGAAAAATCACCCTTTCGTCATGCTCATTGGCGTGGTGTCATCAGCCACCCCACTATATGTCATAAACGGAGTAATCTCTGTGGTCTTATAAATTAGATTTGATATCTACTTTGCCTAAATTGCTTGCAGGCCTGAGTCCTGCTCTATCTTACACACCAGCCTGCTTCATTCAACATCAACGTTAATATCTGGTAAGCTGTACTCGACACCGTTATGCCTCTCAAAAAATAAATGATAAAATTTACCCTTCCCTACACATGGGACATGATTTTCCAGTTTTTCAGTCCTCTCGCATACTTCCATTTTCCAAAATGTCATTTATTGGAGCATGCATTTAATTTGTGAAAGACTGACCTCTTGGATTGCTCGTACTTTAATGTACGTTAGCTTCTTAATATCTATCCGTGTCCTCTGACTACAGTCTAATCTTTATTTCTTTCTTAGAGTCTGTAAATGGTTGTTGATTCTGTGTCCGTCCAACAGATTGTGCACTACTATAGAGCAATTTTTTGTTGTTGTACAGATCTTCGAACGAGCTTTGGTTTAACTGACTACCGTGTTACTATACTCTGATTCATAAATTACAGAGTATCTCACCGTAAACTAAATGGAGGAAGCGTCACATATCGCATTTAATACACTACGTTTTAGTGATTTGTGACAACAGCAGCCAGTGTTAACGCAGGGGATACCGAGACGCCAAACTGGAAGCGCAAACTGACGCAGTGGACACACAGTCAAGACGTAAATGCAACCCTTCTGAGTCCCTTAGGGTAGCATTGCCTCCCTAGAAATGACTTGTCGTTCACCCGGCCGCGCCGATGTAGGTACAGTTACTATAACTGACGGACGTCTGACGGTCACGTTGAGGTTTCCGTGACACATTTGTATCAGACCTGCTGTAAGAACGTGGTTGCAAGCTCGCTTTCGTGCGAATTCATAGCTCAACAGTCTTCTATGCTAGGGAACGCGCAGCGAGGGACCCGAGCACGGCACCACCACTCCGGCTAGGGAGAAGTAGCAACACTCCGGCACGTCCCCACCAAAAGCCATACAGGTGACAATTGTTATTGTTATTATTCACGAATATACTAAAAAAAGGCACAGTACACTTCCTGACGCCAACACACGAAAGGAGACACACATACTTCTGATGATTGATCCACGCTCACGAAAATCTGTCTCGCCGCGTTGATCGACTGTCCACATGACATGGGAAGGTTGAGAATAGAGATCTGAGCCTATAAAACCATAATGTTTCTTTGAAATAGAGGCCTCTCCGTCGTCAGTTATTTGGATGTCGAAACTGCGACTATCGATCTACGACCAGTGGTGTAGAACTTTTAATTTCCGTATCTCGCCTCTCCGCAATTATCACTTGCAGCGGTGTACCTTACGTAGTAATTGAACTTTTCATTCGGTCCCTCTGCACCGTCATCGTGCTTTGGTTCCCTGCGACTTCTTTCTACAAAACTTCCCTTAACAGCAGAGTCCAACACAGGTGTCCCTACCTACCGTACGGCACTTAGATGCCTCAATTTTAAACTTTAACTTTACGGTATATAGTTGCTAACAGCTTGCAACGTGTAAAGGTGACACTCAGACCAGCCGGTCACAACAGTATATGACCTGGAATTATATCACACAGTAATATACATTCAAGAAACTGAGGATATTAGCGCGTTTCCAAAAGGTAAACTGTTTCATGAATAAGAAAGTGCAGTCGCTGAAGACCTGTACTGTTGTACACAACCCTTTGTAAAGTCATTTGCCACTGTGTGTGCGTATGCACTTCGAGTTTTGCAAAATTTTCCTTAATAAATAAAACACTGTTTTTTCAGATAATCTTGTTTCAATACAAAACAAGAAAAATGAACAAACTTATATTTCATTACTGTGTTGATTCTTCGCTTCTTCAGTGCGAGTGTTGAACCCGAAGGATTGTGTACCTGGGATCAAATGATGCTTCCTGGTCGAGGCTTGATTCTATTGAGTGAGTTTCAAATCACATGAAGAATGTGTCCTGGAAAGAGGCAGATAAAACTTCTTGAATTTTCTACTGTTTTTGTAGTTTGAAACGTGAGGTTGTCTTGTGTGCAGCGTTTGTAAATACTTGTGTGACGTATTAAATCCATCTGAAGGATAGTGTTAATTCTTCGCTTAGAGAATTATACAGTGAATAAAGTTCTATACATTCTTAAAATGTTTTCCGTCCCGTACGAACTTGCGATACCCTGAAAAAACGGAAGAAATTCTTCTACCACAGAAAACTTGATATTAACAAGTGAACGGAATTTCATTAACTTCTTCATAATTTTTCAAGTCTTAAAGTGGAAATGTGTGTTAGCTGACAATAACTTCTTTTTCAAAGTGTTTTAACGTCTGATTTTTTAAAATATTACTTCTTCTTAATAGGTTTTCACTTTCTGAATATTAGTGTGCAGCACAGTAACAATGTAACACATTGGATTTGAAACTCAGGATTTACAAGACTTTCTCGATTGCAACGCTTTTAAATTTGAGCAGAATATTTATTACAGATACATGACCATCTGGCACCTCAGAACAGTTTTTCACAATTGGAAGAGCCTTACTTTTTCGTAGCATTTTTTTTTTAATTTCAGGAAAAAACCGTGACATATAAAGTGAGTACTAACATTTCAAAATGCAGTAAGAGAATGTATTACACTTCAGTTAAAAGGCCGGCTCGAGGTGAAAGTCTGAAAAGTGTTACAATTATCAATACTCTCATCTGCTACTAAAATATCCAAGTTGATGCAATGACAACAAGAGTGTACAGCTAACATAAACGATAGAAATCCAGCAAAATGTGGACTTAACAGATAAATTTACGTCTCTTTCCATGCTTAACTATGCCACGTTGACCGCCACTATCTCGAATCCATTCATGCTTCATTGGGTGAAGAGAGCTGTAATTTGATTTATCATTCATCACAGCAGTAGCAGAATCAAAATATAATGCAAAAATTTTAATCTACCAGACCCCAGGCCAGAGAGTATGTTTGCTCTCATATGTCTGAGTCAGTTTCCATAAAGTTCCTTCTTGATTTATGCGGGGTCATTTTATAAATTGTGCCACGGTACCAGCCATTAACATGTGGCCCTTCTACATCTACATTTACATAGATACTCTGCAAATCACATTTAAGTGCCTGGCTGAGGGTTCATCGAACCACCTTCACACTTCTCTATTATTCCAATCTCGTATAGCGCGCGGGATGAATGACCACCTAGATCCTTCCGTACGAGCACTGATTTCCCTTATTTTATCTTGGTGATCGTTCCTTCCTATGTAAGTCGATGTCAACAAAATATTTTCACATTCGGAGGAGAAAGCTGGTGACTGGAATTTCGTGAGAAGATTCCGTCGCTACGAGAAACGCCTTTCTTTTAATGATGTCCATCCAAAATCCTGTATCATTTCTGTGACACTCTCTCCCATATTTCGCGATAATACAAAACATGCTGCCTTTCTTTGAACTTTTTAGATGTACTCAGTCAGTCTTATCTGGTAAGGATCCCACACTGCGCAGCAATATTCTAAAAGAGGACGCACATGCGTAGTGTAGGCAGTCTCCTTAGTAGGTCTGTTATATTTTCTAAGTGTCCTACCAATAAAACGCAGTCTTTGGTTAGCCTTCCCCACAACATTTTCTTTGTGTTCTTTCCAATTTACGTTGTTCGTAATTGTAATACCTAGGTATTTAGTTGAATTTACGACTTTTAGATTACATTGCTTTATCGTGTTACCGAAGTTTAACAAGTTCTTTTTAGCACTCATGTGGATGACCTCACACTATTCGTTATTTAGGGTCAACTGCCACTTTTCGCACCATTCAGATATTTTTTCTAAATCGTTTTGTAGTTTGTTTTGATCTTCTGATGACTTTATTAGTCGATAAACGACAGAGTGATCTGTAAACAACGAAGATGGCTACGCAGATTGTCTCCCAAATCGTTTATACAGATAAGGAACAGCAAAGGGCCTCTAACACTACCTTGGGGAACGCCAGAAATCACTTCTGTTTTACTCGATGACTTTCCATCAATTACTACGAACTGTGACCTCTCTGACACGAAATCACAGATCCAGTCACATAACTGAGACGACATTCCATAAGCAGGCAATTTCACTACGAGCCGCTTGTGTGGTACAGTGTCAAAAGCCTTCTGGAAATCCAGAAATACGGAATCGATCTGAAATATCTTATCAATAGCACTCAGCACTTAATGTGAATAAAGAGCTAGTTGTCATTCACAGGAACGATGTTTTCTAAACCCATGTTGACTGGGTGTCAATAGACCATTTTCTTCGAGGTATTTCATTATGTTCGAACACAGTACATGTTCTAAAATCCTGCTGCATATCGACGTTAACGATTGTTTGTTGTTGTCGTCTTCAGTCATGAGACTGGTTTGATGCAGCTCTCCATGCTTCCCTATCCTGTGCTAGCTTCTTCATCTCCCAGTGCTTACTGCAACCTACATCCTTCTGAATGTGCTTAGTGTATTCATCTCTTGGTCTCCCTCAATGATATTTACCCTCCACGCTGCCCTCCAATGCTAAATTTGTGATCCCTTGATGCCTCAGAACATGTCCTGCAAACCGGTCCCTTCTTCTTATCAAGTTGTGCCACAAACTCCTCTTCTCCCCAACCCTGTCTCACTTCCTTCCCAACTACTGATTCCCTTTCGTGCCCCTGAACTCTTATAACTGCCATCTGGTGTCTGTACAAATTGTAAATAGCCTTTCGCTCCCTGTATTTTACCCCTGCCACATTCAGAATCTGAAAGAGAGTATTCCAGTCAACACTGTCAAAAGCTTTCTCTAAGTCTACAAATGCTAGGAACGTAGGTTTGCCTTTCCTTAATCTTTCTTCTAAGATAAGTCGTAGGGTCAGTATTGCTTCACGTGTTCCAGTATTTCTACGGAATCCAAACTGATCTTCCCCGAGGTCAGCTTCTACCAGTTTTTCCATTCGTCTGTAAGGAATTCGCGTTAGTATTTTGCTGCCGTGACTTACTAAACTGATAGTTCTGTAATTTTCACATCTGTCAACACCTGCTTTCTTTGGGATTGGAATTATTATATTCTTCTTGAAGTCTGAGGGTATGTCGCCTGTCTGATACATCTTGGTCACCAGATGGTAGAGTTTTGTCAGGACTGGCTCTCCCAAGGCCGTCAGTAGTTCTAATGGAATATTGTCTACCCCCAGGGCCTTGTTTCGATTCAGGTCTTTGAGTGCTCTGTCAAACTCTCCACGCAGTATCGTATCTCCCATTTCATCTTCATCTACATTCTCTTCCATTTCCATAATATTGTCCTCAAGTACATCGCCCCTGTAAAGACCCTCTATATACTCCTTCCACCTTTCTGCTTTCCATTCTTTGCTTAGAACTGGGTTTCCATCTGCGCTCTTGATATTCATATGAGTGGTTCTCTTTTCTCCAAAGAGATATGGGCCCTGTAATTTAGTGGATTACTCCTACTACCTTTCTTGAATATAGGTGTGACTTATCACACCTACCACAACTTCTCAGGGTATGTGGTTCTACTGAGTGTATAATTATATAAATGCCTGGGGTCGGTTTTTTTTTTTCGAACATGTCCAATACAATTGATTATTCTCGATGGCCAATGAATTCACAACCTGTAGTGCAGACGCTCATTATTGTTGCCCTCCAACGGAAATCTGAAGTTAGCGAACGTGGAGGACATGTACAGGGACTATGGACAGATAGCGTTATGTGGAGATGTGAGTCCACCGGGAGACACGCTGACATAGTCTGCAAATCTCGATACACACTGGGTGCTGGTTGTGCAGTGGTTAACGCAACTGCGCAGTAAGCAGAAGATCACGGGTTTGATTCCAGGTCTGGCAGACATTTTCATTCGTCGTCTCTGATTCTGCATGAAGTCCCGATGCAGCTGATGTCCTTAGTTCGTTCACTTTCCTTTTCTTTCTCCCCTTCCGCTTTCGATAGTACAATGTCTTCGCGAAAGCTACAAAACATTAATGCTCGTCTTAACCACCACCAGAGACCGCGGGAGCAGTACTCCACCAAAAAAGCAGCGCCATCGTGACTCATCAAAAATTCTCCCTTAGACGACAGCCACTACAGAATTTTCACTGTCTTCTTCTCTTTGTCAGACATGTAACATACGACGATTTTTATTTGCATTTCTTTTAATGTTTTACGTCTCAAAATGTTCTGTTCAGCATAACAATGACATACATGTCTGTATGTGCTCTTTCGCAAAATTAATCAATAAAGTTGCTGAATTTCTGATATATTCTAAGCACACTGTGAATTGTGGGTTGGCAAATTCTTATACTAATGAATCGGGAGTAACGAGCTGAAATAGGCTGAAAATAATTGGCAAGAAATAAACAACCTCAACTTCCGTTGGTAAACATATGCGCTCAGGAGGACTCATTTCCCAAAGCACTGAGGCTCACATCCAGCTTTTGAAAATGGCTATAAATGTATCAGACTTATTTTCACGACCTTGCTGAATCTCTTCTTCAGGCATAGGGTAACAGTGTGCCCCCTCTGCTGTATCATGCACAAGACGTTTCACCCACTAGTACACTTGAGATTGTGTTAATGACACTACAACTCATTATTGTGGTAGTGTTAGAAACTATAGAAAAATGGGCTATATTACCTGCATAGGGTCTCCTGCAGATTCTGAATCTTTCACGTGCGCTTCTGCAGTTTCTTTCCTGCGGTCCACTACACGATCAGCAAGAACTTTTTTGCCGGGGGACTACGCCATCGCCTTGAAGTCATTCTTACAGATATAAAACAAATATTCAAGAATGTCAGTAAGCCGTACCGGGAAGATCGATAAGTCGCGTCTCGCTCCTGGATGCCACAGATTCCACAGATTTTACTCCCGAGGGTGTCTTAGCGTAACCGTGACAGCGGAGGTGGGCAGTCTGGACTAGGGCATGTTGATTTAAAGAGCGCAGTACGCCATTTAGCAGCCGATCTAGCAAGTCGTCCGGCTAGGACGATGGACAAGCAGCCTGCGTCGATTTTGGAGCACGCCCTGGAATGCACTGCATCGACTGCTCCCGTCAGCGGAAGAGTGTATAGGAGGCCTTGTGGTGCGCAGCCTACAAAGCAGAAAACCACTGGCCGTGACAGGACGATCACAACACCTACAAGAGTCTTCTACCAGGGATAGGCCCGTGCCAAAAAGCTATACGACTGAGCACGATTTCGAACAGATTTAAAATTGCGGTTGCAATGGAATGAGCACGCTCAGGCATCTAGTTTGGCTAGCACATTGTGCTGTGTGTAGCTTCGGCTTGAGTGCTGTTGGCTTAGTACTGTGATAATTTGGAATGTTTCGGGATTCAATGCCTTCGTCAGCAGTATCGCTTAATCTCTCATGGCGTACGTTTACTAAAGAGCTTCATTCTTGATGTCTGTATTTAATGAGTTCTTTATAATATTCAGAAATCCAGTGTCTTGATCAGCAGTACATCCTAGCCTTTGTGGTGTACATTCTTCTTCTCTGTAACTAGTAAGTTTTTAAGGGGGTTCTTTAAATCATAATTATATGTCAAACTTTACTTTCTTATGTTCAAATGGCTCTGAGCACTATGAGACTTAACATCTGAGGTCATCAGTCCCCTTGAACTTAGAACTAATTAAACCTGACTAACCCAAAGTCATCACACACATCCATGCCCGAGGCAGGATTCGAACCTGCGACCGGAGCGGTCGCTCGGCTCCAGACTGTAGCACCTAGAACCGGCTGGCCGCTTTGCTTATCGCTGAGTAAATTGTTTGCATTAAGAAACTGCTGTATATTTGGTTCTATTTCGCATTTTACTAAACATTGTTCTTTAACTGAACTTTAACGGCGAGGGGCGCTACCTTGCCAAATAGGCGACAGACTAAGATTTGAATACCATGATATTATCATGCTTTGGAAGCGGTTTATATCTTATTCTATGTTGTTACTTTAAAATTTGGGATACCTTTTGATTGGTGGGCAGCTCACGTATTTTTCCAAGTTATTTTTATCCACTGATAACTGTTCGCTGTATTTGCACTTGTTGAAGTGCTTAGGTTATTCAACTACTGTGATTGGCGCTGCGATCAGACTAGTTGGCGACTCCGGGTTCTGAGTGCTGCCTCTCGACGTATTGATGGGAAGAGAGCCGATTGTAACTCACCAGGCCACCTGATTTTATAATCATAGATTTCCTTATTGTATTGTTGTAATCCTTGCTGTGTCATCCGAACAAGACACAGCCAGGGCAAAAGCACCAGATTAGTAAAGATGTGAGCTGGTGCAAGTGCCATAGAGACTCGCCACTTGCACGAGTTCCACCAGCGTCACGGGCTGCGCTAAGGATGGAGATATCGACTTCGCCTCCGCCAATTACAGGCCGTGTACTATCCGCCAATGACCGATCGACAACGGACAGAAGCCTACTCGGAAGACAGAAGAGCAGATCTCACCCACTTGGTTATAGACCATCGTCCAGGGCCGACTTACACAGGGAACGTCGTTTAGTGAAATCTTAGAAGTGAACGGACAATTGTTGTAAATTGCATTTGCTATGTACTGTGAAATCTACCTGCGGTTATTTGCACTTAGGCATTGTGGGCCTTTTTTGTGGCGTGTCACATGCAGGGTTGCAAGTCACAATGATAAGTAAACCATTTTTAATTATTTGTGTGACCTTGTTACTGATTTGTTCCCCTATCCTGTTACCTGACTCTGGAGCACAGCTGTGTAACTGTGGCAGGGAGAAATTGTCCTAGCGGTATACTGCACCCGAGGCCGTTTCACCAACTCACAATTTCGGCCTACCGTAACAATGGAACTCCGCCTCCATAGCAGTAGCGACGAGGCCTTTACATAACTGGCGACGAGAGTTTAAAAAAAATTATTACATTATTTAGTAATGTTTCTCAGCACCTTTGAGATTAACAAATTGTGTTTTGTTACGAATGATGGTCACTTTGCCATTGCACGGTCTTTTCACTCCCCCAAGCAACCACTACGATTGACCACATATCATTCTACATGTTACCTCTAGCTTAAATCTAACAAAAAGTCAGTAAATACAATGCGTATCACGTTCAATTGCGTGCATAAACTTCAGTGACTAGCATTTTCGAGATAATATGTGGAAAAGTAGTATCTGCGATGTTCATTCTTCATTAGGAGGAGCGCTGCCCAGTATATAATTAGTAAAATTGTATATAACTAGGAACTGAATTCACGGTCATCTATTTGCTTGCATGTACAGAGTGGTTAAGTCGTTAGCACACTAGTCTCGCTTGCGGGAGGCCAATGGTTAAAATATGCGTCCAACCGTCCAGTTTTATGTTTCCCGTGATTTCCCTAAATCGTTCCAGGCAAATTCCGGGATGGCTCCTTCGAAAGGGCACGGCCGATTTCCTTCCCCATCCTTGAAACATTCCGAGTCTGTGCTGCGTCTCTGATGACCTCGATGTCGATGGGACGTCAAATCCAAATCAATGTACATGTACGGCGCTGAAGAAAACTAACTTTAAGTGTACAGTACTCGCAAACGACTCTCGTATTGAATTTACTCTTTCCAGTGTAGGAGATGTTACTGTGAATTGAACTTACAGTCATTTACAGCAGAAGGTATCGCAAGAGGACGCCCACGGGTGACAAATACCAGCTGAACACTGACCAAGCTCTGAAGACTAGTGCCTCAAAGACCATCGGCAAATATTCATAGTATTACTCAGTTGTTAACCGACATCTCATGCGTATCGATCGAAAAAATGATATTTTTATTTAATAAAATTGCAGCCAAATTGCCATATACAGTTACTTTTCGTAACATTTTACATTTACATCTACATTTTACTTTTCTGCATTATCATTTGTCGATTTCACTCTTTTACTGCAGAGTTCTGTGTGATATCATTCACATGCTTCGTTACACAGTTCACATACACATGTTGTGGTTGGGTTGTGATAAGTTTTGTTTTTGTAAGTTAGATGATGAAAGCCGTGAAAAGAAAGTCTAGTTACGACATGTTGCAGCTCGAAGTTTGGTTCTGTCCATGAGCGGTTCGCCATTGCTTCGGTGCAATAGAACTCCGGCCATACTTTTTCTCGTTTGTGCTCCATGAACTTCAGTTGATTTCTGGAAGCCATGGTGTGTGGTATCATATATCAAAGATTGATATCTTCAATTAGGAATGTGTCTCTCGCTAGCAGGTACACTAGTCTAGATCTTGCTGTCTTTGAGAGACCTAGTGCTCTTTTTAGATAAGTAGATTTTACCTTTTCTAAGATTTTACCTTTTCTAGTGTTTCTAGATTTATTTCTGTCAGATGGGCCCATATAACCTCCATCCAATAGGCCAGGATTGGCAATACTTTTGCGTTGAATAATTTCATGACTGTTTCTAGACTGAGTAGGCGGATGATTTTGATGTCCTGTATTGCTATTATTGCTTGGGATGCACGTTCTGTTGTATGTTTTCTGAAGCATTTGGCTGTTGGTTACAATGTCACCCCTAGGTATTTAAAGTCTGATGAGATTTTGATTTTTGTCCTCTAATGTTGTTTTCCGCATTCTTGGGTGTTTTGCCTCCTTTTCTAAAAATCACCATTTCTGTCTTTGTTATGTATATGTGTAGTTTGTGTTCACTGTACTATTTATCTGTTTTCTCAATGATTTCCTGCAGCTTCTGTATATCTGTCATCAGCGTATGCATGTACGTATACATCTTCATTTTCTCCAGTTCAGAGTACTTCTTTAGTGGCAAGAATGTACAGCAAAAGGCTCATTGGGTCACACTGTAAGACTCCGTTCGATTGCAGAATGAGGTTGGAAAAAGAGAGGTTGTCTGATATTGTGATTAAGTTGTATTCGAGGACTGACTTGATTATTCTAGCCCATACGCTATCTTCTCCCATTGTGTTTTCCAGTTTTCGGACTATGAGATGTCTTTCCAGTAGGTCAAAGGCTTTGGTAAAGTCTATGAACACTCTGTAGAACATTTGTTTCTTTTGTAGCGCTTCGTCGACTTTGCTTAGAAGAATCCTGACTGCCGTAAGTGTTGATCTCTCGGATCTGAAACCCATTTCTCTTTCTGGGAGATGACTGTCCACAGAGGCCAGAATTTTGGTTCTTGTGTGATTTGTAGCTTTTCAAACGGAATGCCTACTTTGAAAGCTTTTTTATCGCCCAGTGTGCGCAGTTCTTCACTTTGTAGTTGTCCCAGTATTCCGTTCTTGATAAAATGATATTCAAACTTATCAGAGAAACTCATGTGAATATATTAATACCAATACAATCAATTGTTTGCAGTGAATGAACTAAGGAACAGCATTTAAATCAGTGATAATTATAGATGACAGTGTCACTTAATGGGTGAAGAAACTACAGGGGCAATAGTGAAGACAGCACATTATAATTAAAACACGTTTTGCTACAGTACCTCCAGGTTAAGACCGCTTTATATAGTGGACGAAGCATGGTATATTTCACATTATTACATCGTACAACATTCGGAAGAAGTTTTTGGAGACGACGCAAGAGATTAAGGTGTTGATAACCTTGTCGGTGAGCAGCTGCACCCTCTGCGAGACCTTGAGGGGTCGTCCGTCCTTGAGCCAGGAGACGGCCAGCTGGGGATGGCCCTCGGTGGTGCAGCTGAGGTTGGCAGGCTGTCCCAGGGACACCGTCTGCTGCTGCGGGGTCACGTGTGCCGAAAGCGGGGCTGCAACAGTGCCAAAGAAAGAACAGCTCAGAGGCATATTAGTAACTTCCGGGGAACGACAGCTTACTTCAAGTCTCTATTTTTCTTGTTGTTGTTGGTCTCAGGGGCACTGTCGGATGCTCTATGTGTGAGGCCCCAAGGACTCATATACATTTAATTCAAGCCTCCCGAAACAGTGATCAGCTATTTTGCTTCATGGGAAAGACTTGTATAAGGGCACCGGGCAAAAAATTAATCACCATTAGAGAAATCTTTACAAGCATCATTTAATACCGAATACTGCCGCCCGTGCACTTGATAATCGCATGGATTCGGTTAGAGAGTGAGTCCACAAGGCTGTGCAGGTACGTTGCTTAAGCCACTGATCGGGCAGTGCCACCAAACTGCGGCGATGCCGAAGTCGGCGTTTTACCCGTTTACAGGTCCCATAGATTTTTTGTAGTGTTCAAGTCAGGTGATTTGGGAAGCCAGTTGAGATGTAATAGGTGGGGCACTGGTCAGAAAATCAGATACATTTTCTTCCAGCCCAATGGTCTTTGCTGTTGTTGTCTTTTTGTGCCTGTGTGATCAGTGGTCTCTTTCGAGGTGACCTATTCAAATGTTCATCGCATGCAGTTTCCGTCGCAGTGTTCTTTCACTTACAGTTTGGGGTGGATCTTCATTCACTGCTTGCAGCAATTGCCGCCAGCTTCGGAAGCGATTTTGATTCACAAGCAGTGAAATGAGTCTCCGGTCTACTCAGTCAGGACCTTTGTCCGCTCACAATTCTGACTTCGTGGCCGTGTGTGTTAAACCGCTGCTTATCAGTGTTGAAGAGCCCTCCGCGAAACATCAACAGATCCAGCAACTTCACACACCGTACGGCAAGCGGCACTCCCAAACACGATTGCCCGTATTAGCTAGTCTTTCACGTCCTTACACGTACCCACATCCGCTTGAAACATAAACGACCCACTGATTGCTGCTGCCTCACTCTCGCGCGGTTGAGCGCGTGACTCGATCGCCGCGCCTTCTATAAAAATTTGACGAGTCATCGGTGCATGTGCACTGGGGTAACTAATTTTTGGTCTGGAGAGCTTACGTGCATGAAGGGTACATACAGCTTCAGTTATTCTCATATGAAGACAGTATTAAAAATTCTGAAAGTCTGGACACCATTGCCTTTATTGCAAAAGTGTAATCCGAAAAACAAGAATCTGGGAATTATGAGTCCGCCTTAATGCAAAACACTTTTTGTTATTTGTTCACTTCTTTTTTCTCCAAACTAGCTTCAGCGACAAAAGTCGCAATCATTAGTGGATTCTTTAAATCTGAGTTATTTTGTTATTGCATATTCTTATGAAATGTTGTCGCTTTTTGTGGCATATTTCATGTAATTCTTCTGTTGCGCTTTTTCTCAGCATAGATCATGTCATCTGCATACAACTAATTTTATACACAGAAAAGCACAACTTTCACACTTTATGATCCAAAACATTTCGATCATAAAGAGAGTGCGAAAGTTGCTTTTCTGTGTATGAAATTAGCTGCATGTCCTCTAAAGAACTTGCAAATGGCGTAATGTATGCCGAGAAAAACGGCAACAGAAAAATCTCAGATTCCGGCCGCGGTGGCCGAGCGGTTCTAGGCAATGCAGTCCGGAACCGCGCGACTGCTACGGTCGCAGGTTCGAATCCTGCCTCGGGCATGGATGTGTGTGATGTCCTGTTTAATAAGTCACGGGTGCAAAATACTAACGCGAATTCTTTACGGACGAATGAAAAAACTAGTAGAAGCCGACCTCGGAAAAGATCAGTTTGGATTCCGTAGAAATACTGGAACACGTGAGGCAATACTGACCCTACGACTTATCTTGGAAACTAGATTAAGGAAAAGCAAACCTACATTTCTAGCATTTGTAGACTTAGAGAAAGCTTTTGACAATGTTGACTGGAATACTCTCTTTGAGATTCTGAATGTGGCAGGGGTAAAATACAGAGAGCGAAAGGCTATTTACAATTTGTACAGAAACCAAGGGGCATGAAAGGGAAGCAGTCGTTGGGAAGGGAGTGAGACAAGGTTGTAGCATCTCCCCGATGTTATTCAATCTGTATATTGAGCAAGCAATGAAGGAAACAAAAGAAAAATTTGGAGTAGGTATTAAAATCCACGGAGAAGAAATAAAAACCTTGAGGTTTGCCGATGACATTGTAATTCTGTCGGAGACAGCAAAGGACTTGTAAGAGCAGTTGAACGGAAAGGATAGCGTCTTGAAAGGGGGATATAAGATGAACATCAACAAGGGCAAAACGAGGATAATGGAATGTAGTCGAACTATGTCGGGAGATGCTGAGGGTATTAGATTAGGAAATGAGACACTTAAAGTAGTAAAGGAGTTTTGTTATTTGGGGAGCAAAATAACTGATGATGGTCGAAGTAGAGGATATAAAATGTAGACTGTCAATGGCAAGGAAAGCGTTTCTGAGGAAGAGAAATTTGTTAACATCGAGTATAGATTTAAGTGTCAGGAAGTCGTTTCTGAAAGTATTTGTATGGAGTGTAGCCATGTATGGAAGTGAAACATGGATGATAAATGGTTTGGACAGGAAGAGAATAGAAGCTTTCGAAATGTGGTGCTACAGAAGAATGCTGAAGATGGGTAGATCACATAACTAATGAGAAGGTATTGAATAGAATTGGGGAGAAGAGGAGCTTGTGGCACAACTTGACTAGAAGAAGGGATCGATTGTTAGGACATGTTCTGAGGCATCAAGGGATCACCAATTTAGCTTGGAGGGCAGCATGGAGGGTAAAAATCGTAGAGGGAGACCAAGAGATGAATACACCAAGCAGATTCAGAAGGATGTTGGTTGCAGTAGGCACTGGGAGGTGAAGAAGCTTGCACAGGATCGAGTAGCAGGGAGAGCTGCATCAAACCAGTCTCAGGACTGAAGACCACAACAACAACAACAACAAATTCTAGGGGACTGATGACCTCAGATGTTACGTCCCATAGTGCTCACAGCCATTTGAACCCAAGAATCACAGAAAACATACCCGAAACAGCGACTATAATTCTTAAAAATATGCTCTAACGTACAATAAATAAGATTTAAAGAACCCACTGATGATGATGATATTTGTCCCTGAAACTAATTTGGGGAATAAATAACCAGACAAACAACAAAAAGTGTTTTACATTAAGGCGGATTCACAATTCTCATATTGTTGTTTTTCTACGCAAACACGGACCAAATGGAAGAGTTCCGAGATAAAGTTATTGTGTAAATCGAAGTCGCAGTGGTAGTCATCTGATATTTTGTCACAGTTTTATACATTTCACAAAAGTATTACACATGAGACTAATATCGTTAAGAAATACATATTTTCATAAAAAGACTTGTTCGCTTCAAACAATCACACTTTAGGCTGTGATGCGGCATGTACTCCCCACTAAAAGGTGGGACCCGATTTTGTGTACGATGACTGATGAATTTTGTCAGTGCTTCTGAAATTATATTACTGTCAGCATTGACGCAGAATGGCTTTCATTTTATTTGATGCCACGGTAGGAACATTGTGATTTGTAGACTTTTGTGAATAAATTTATGATACCTGAAGATGATCAGATGGTACAAACAGGAATTTAACAAAGTATCGTTTCATCAGCAGCTCCTAGTGGTTATGAAATCTGACTTCCACTGCAGATAAAAATCAACGGGGCTAGGAGCAGAGTGTATCATGAGGATAGAACAACAATAAACCTAGCCCTCTTAACAAAACTGAGAGTAGAGCTGTTTTAAACATGAATTCCAAGTAGATGGCGTAAGGAATGTCCTACAGAATTGTGGCAAACCAAATTAAATCATCAACTGCGTTATTAGTATTGAAAATGAAGATGGGACAATCCTTGCTGACTAGAAATCTTCAGACAAATTACTTATGAAGGCATTCCTCCAGGACGACAACAATGTTGAAGATGCAATGTAGCATCGCCAGTTACAGACAGAGAAGGGAGCTCCCTACAGAAACGACATAGTAGCAATCCTGTAAACCGCAGACGTGTTTGACGCATTAAAATAAATAAATAAATAAATAAACGGAAAGCTTCAGGCCCGGATGCAATAAACGCAGAGGTATTACAAGCGATGAGCAGCAGCATTATTTCGGTACCTTACAGCACTGCTAAGTGAATGCTTACTGTAATAAAGTATATCTAGATTATGGATTACAGCAGAAGTATTTAGAACAAGAGCAGACGGTGAGCCCAAGGAAACAAACTCTTACAGGCCGATATACGTATTAAATAGATTACGGGAAAGACATGCGAAGTTGCTACGCTGTAGGCTTAAAAACCATACAAACGTAGCTGACGTGACGCATCACACAATCAGTTCCGATATAGAAAAGGCGAGTCCATCAGAGATGCCATAAGGCAGCCACTAAGTCTAATCAACACAGCAGAGGAAGCGAACATGTCTGGTGTGGTGAAAGATATGAATCTACATAACTACTCTGCAATTCACAAATGAGAGCCTGGCAGAGAGTTCACTGAACAACATCCACTCCATTTCTCTAACGTTTCTGTTTCTAGAACAGCAAGTGGGAAAAATAAACACTAAAATCTCTCCATGGGAGCTCTGGTTTTTTTTATTTTATGTGAATGGTCATTTCTATCTGTGTAGGTGGATGTCGACATAATATTTTCACATTCGCCGGAGAACGTTGGAGATTGAAGTTTCCCGCAA
Source organism: Schistocerca piceifrons (assembly GCF_021461385.2). Lineage (NCBI taxonomy): Eukaryota > Metazoa > Arthropoda > Insecta > Orthoptera > Acrididae > Schistocerca > Schistocerca piceifrons. Next base: position 892,815,943 of record NC_060139.1, read on the forward strand.
AGATATCGTGACGTCGAGAAACGCCTTTGTTTTAATGACTGCCTCCCGAACTCACATACAACACTCGTTACATTCTCTACCCTATCTCGCGATAATGCAAAATTATTTCAACTTTTTCGACGTCCCCGTCAATCCTATCTGGTAAACATCCCATACTGCACAGCAATAATTTAGCAGAGGACGTACAAGCGTTGTGAACAGAGTCTCTTTAGTAGACCTGTTACATCCTTTAAAGCCGCAGCTTTTGACATTGTACGGCGGTCGCCTTTGTTCTCTTACTGTAGATAATAGGGTGGCAAACAAAGTTCTACCTGAGGCACCGAGACTGTTACAGAGGAAGGAAAGCCACCCTCATCTGACCGAGCAATGCAGAAACGTGCCACTAAAAGTTGTCCACGGGGCTCTGTATTTGGATCAAAGTTCTAAGATATTGGCTCTCTCTTACTCAACATAAGTGAATAGTTCCAAGCAGAAGGCTGCATTGTATCCGGCAAGATCTGATGATAGTAGTGAGAAGGGAGCACTGGGACAAAACTAAAAAAAAATTGTCGACCTGTTATGGCATGGTTTCTCTCATGGTGTTTGGAAAATAATTTTCAAACAGGTGCCAATAAAACAATATACATTTTGTTCAAAGAAATATTATCATGGACTAAAAGGCCAACTGAAGAATAAACAATATTTCGTTCAATAAATGTGCCGTAGTAAGTTATTTGGGCTTGAATGTCGATGAATAGCAAAATTTTCATAAAAATTTGTCGGTCAAATTACTCTACGTCCGATGAACGAAACTGCAGCGATTACGTCCACCTCTGGAGATCATCAGAGTGTATCGCAAAGGTAACTTCTTCTATAAATAGATTACTCTGCAAGTGCGTGGGCGCATAAAGCAAGACTAATTAAATCTGAATTAGCTCTACGCAGTGTGTACAGGAACAGATTACTGAAGCTTAGCGGTGCATACACGACCATTTCTACGCAATCCCTTCTCTCAGTATTAGGAATATACAGGGTGTTTCAGGAGGAAAGGTACATGCTTCGAGATGCGACAGTATTAGTGATTCTGAACAAAAAACTTCATGTGGACGTATGCCATATGGCGAATGGTTTCCCAGATGGAACACGTTTAGTATCACTTTTGTACGTTTATCTTTAATAACTGGAAAAACGCACACTCCAGTTTCAGTATACAATTAAACTAAATTAAATTTGCTACAAAAAAGGTTCTTTCTGTGTCGAACTAACAGTTTGTGCGCAGAGATCGCGAGAATATTGAAAATCTTAGCTTAGGTGCTTTTTGCAGGTCTATTTGAGGTAGTTTTCCCACCTGATAGACCACAAGCGTCCTTTATCACAATGTTCGTCTCATCTTCCTCTATATTACTGTGGTACGTTGTGAACAATGACAATGAATAATACAGAAAATAAACAGAAACGTACATTAAAAGCGTTCTATCTTGGAAACCATTCGGAATAGGGCATATTACCACATCAACTTTTCTCTTCAGAATCACTAATGCTATCACCCGTCAAAACACGTACCTCTCCACCCTTTATCTTCTAGATCTTGTAAACAGAAAGTAGGGAGGACAATATAGATTAATAATAGGTAACGCAGATAAAGTAATAGAAATACTGGAGTAACGAGGAAACGCCAAGCAGAAAACCAATTCATGTACAAATCGAGATTAGCAGGAGGTATAGGACGCAGGAGTTCTTTTCCAGTCCATGGCAATCACTTCAAATGAAGTGCATTTTGCCATCGAAGGATACGATCCATTTCGTTACGTTACATGGACACTATCTGGCGTACTGCGTATCTGAACAGAATGAGGCGTCCAATTAACGGTAACTGTGACTTTGAGTAAACTGGAACGGCGGACGATATTGATCAGCACTGTATTTATTTTAAAGAGCTGAAACAGACGAGGAAACAGTAGACAGCATCCATCGTACGGGACGAAGCAAAGTGGCACAAGATAAATCGAAGAGCCGCGAAGGTACCCAAGAGAGAGCTGGAGATTTATCTTCAAGGACAAGAGAGGAATAGCAGTGATTACCCAGAAAAAGGAAACATGTGTAAGTGAAGACCACAATGCAGACAGGTCTTGTTGGGAAGTTCCAGGAGCTACTTCTGAGGACCCCGAGACAGTCGTCCGCAGCATGTTGTTGTACAGTGATCAAAGGTAACTAGAAGACTGGCCACTAGCCGTTGTTGCTGCGTGAGTCCTTACTGCAGTCATGGAGGCATCTTCAGAATTTCAGGACCGTGTCAATGGAGTCTCTTAAAGAACTGCAGAAGTTATCGGATTCGATCGATTCAGCCTGGTTATAATTCTTCGAACTCCAGAAACACTATGGAAGTGCCGAAGGTCGCAAACCTGGCGGTATCTGTTTGTGAAGCAAGCACGGTTAAAGAAGGATCGACATCTTAACTGGTAATGAAAAATGATTCAAATGGCTCTGAGCGCTATGGGACTTAACATCTGGGGTCATCAGTCCCCCAGAACTAAGAACTACTTAGAACTACTAAGGACATCACACACATCCATGCCCGAGGCAGGATTCGAACCTGCGACCGTAGCGGTCGCGCGGTTCCAGACTGAAGCGCCTAACACCGCTCGGCCACACCGGCCGGCAACTGGCAATCAGTGAGTAGTTATTATGTTAATAAATCTCGTTAAAAAGTAGTGTCACCCTAGTTGTTAATGAATTAGTGAGTTCGTTATCGCTTTCAAATAATTTTCAAACGAAATTACAGAGTAGAACTAAGTATTCACAACAAAAAATTACTATCAGCTTTCAATTCTAAGTAGCAGACGTATACATAAACCAGCTGTAAACAAGTAAATAAATAAAAATTTAGATAAAATGTGTATTAGCCTTACAGAAAAGTGCTCACCTATCTGCACTACCACTTTGTTTCGATATCTCAGTGTCTGGTCTGAATTAAATGCGATGCTGGAGTCATGTGAAGTAACCTCTATAGCAAAGTAATTCGCCCACAACCGAAACACGAAGACGTATGTATGAAGAAGTCTCCTTCGAATGAACATTCGTTATGCCCAAGGAAGAAAAAGATAAACGCTTGTAAAAGCTAACAAAAATACATTTATATAACGTAATTTGTCGCCGGCCAGTGTGGCCGAGCGGTTCTAGGCGCTTCAGTCTGGAACCACGCGACCGCTACGGTCGCAGGTTCGAATCCTGCCGCGGGCATGGATGTGTGTGATGTCCTTAGGTTAGTTAGGTTTAAGCAGTTCTACGTTCTAGGGGACTGATGACCTCAGATGTTAAGTCCCATAGTGCTCAGAGCCATTTTCTGTAATTTGTCTTCCCTACCTAATCATTACAAGAGCTCTCACTCTTTCCTCTTCGTTATTTTAAGCAACACTTTTTGACACCCCAATGGAACTTAGATTATTATTTTAAATTCTATTTTCCTTTTTCTTTAGTACATACAAGCTGCCCAACAGATCAAATAGAAAGTTGGCCCAATACTCAGAAAATGAGCTTTTGGTGTGCACATGGTCATACTGCTTTGCCGTACTGGGAAATATCGTATCGGTGGTGCTCTGCTGCTATCTTCTTCCAATCTGTAATGGAGCGGGCGTATTTTTCTTCCACAGAACCTTTCCCGTATTCAGTTTACCTGTAGAGGTTCATTAGGAAAGACATCTGCCAGTGTGGTCGCATAGGAACACCGGATCACATCGTCTGTAACTTCGACGTCTATGTTTGGATCAGCGAACCAATAGAGACTAACCAAGCACTATACGATATTCTAAGCATTCCGTCCCAGTGCCACTATCCAAGATATCAAAGACAGTTACAACCCTTGTGGACCGGTTTGCCTCGGGGGAGAATACGAAGTCCTTATAACACCTTTCCCAGCAGGATGGGTGCATGCATTCAGGCCAGTGGGGATACAACGCCATACTGTGAAGTGGGCTTACATTGCCAGTTTCTTTCCAAATTTCAGTCCGTTTTGTAATCAATGAAGTAACACCACGTATCCTCTCAACCCGTAAAGTTTCATTTAAGTTTGTCTTCACCTACTAGGTGCGTTACATTTTTGCAGGCAGTGTATGATGTGCTAAACGGAAGCATCCTGAAAGTACAGGTTGTTAACAATGAGTGCAGATAAAACTTTCAGAATGAGACTGACACGTCGACAGAGACTTCATGCTGATGACATCTGTGGTTTCCACGTAGTATTCCTTCATCGCTAAGCTCCACCTCGATCATGGATGTGAAACGTGCTGTTACAAGACATGCTCTCTGTTCGTTTGAGAATCATATTCACGTACGTTTGTTCCGAGTTTAGTGCGCTACACGTGTTCTGTAAACGAATCGAAAGAGAACTGGTCGACGTATGGACAGATTAATCAATTTCAGAAATAAAAATAAATTTTCGTGAAACTGAAAACTAGGGTGTCAACAATAGGACTGAGAGGAATTCTACTATCAATCGCAGAAAAGAGAGTGGATGAGTGAATATACTACACTGAGGGCCCCTACAAGGGAGAGAGACTGTCCGCTAAAGTGATAGAAGAAGGAAAGGATGTCGATTTTGATGGCACAGGGTATTTAATATTAGAGCTCGACAAAACTTCAGAAGTCTAGCGAAAAACAAAGGCAGAAGGGATAGATAATGTCCGTTCGGAATTTGAAATGATTGTTCAGATTAATGTGTAAGGTCTATGAGACTGAAGTAGTACTACTTGTCTTTCTGAAAATTCTCATCCTCACAGTTTCGACGACATCAAAGGCAGATAAATACGAGAACTACTGGACAATTAGCTGTTCATGCAGCCAAGTTGCTGATAATAGTAATACACAGAAAATGAAAAATGAAATTGAGCCTTATTTAGATTATCATATACGCTAGGAAATTTAAGGCAACATAGATCAGTTCAAACATTGTGCTTGATAATGAAGGCAGCACTTAAGGAACATCATAAACACGTTTCACAAGGTATGCCGAGCTAAAAGTAGCGTTCGACAATGCAAAATAGTGCAAGCCGGTAGAAGAAGTATAAGTATTGCTGTGGCCGAGTGGTTCTAGGCGCTTCAATCGGGAACCACGCGGCTGCTACTGTCGCAGGTCCGAATCCTGCCTCGTGTGTGGATGTGTGTGATGTCCTTATGTTTAATACGCATATATAGTTCTAAGTCTAGGGGACTGATGGTCTCAAATGTTGAGTATCATAGTGCCTATGGCCATTTAACAAGAACGAAGAAGGAATAGTAAGAATGGATGACCAAAAGACAGGTTGACGAATAAAACAGGATGTAAGGAAAGGATGCAATGTTTCGCTCTACTGTTCAACACGGACATCGAAGAAGTAATGACAACGAAAATAAAAGGAGGCTTTAGGAGTGGGATTAAAATTCAGAGCGAAAGGATATAAATAACTTCGCTTATGGCATTAGTATCGTCATTGAATTACAGTCTTGTAATGTGCACAGAGTGTGGACTCAGAATAAACAGACAGAAGACGAAAATATTGATAAATAGCAAAAATGGCCTTAGCGATAAACTTACCAAAATTAGAGACAAGTTAGTAGTGGAAGAAATTGAATGATATTTAAATTACGGTAGGGAAACGAAGACGCACCTAAGCACACGCAAAGGACTATTTTTTGCTAGAAGATATCTGCTAGTATGAACCGCAGGCTATAATTGAAATGAAGTGAAGTCACATCCTTGTAGACAGAGCGTAGGTGAGTGATGAGAGAGACACGCATCACCGTACTAGGCAGCCGGCCGAGGTGGCCGAGCGGTTCTAGGCGCTTCACTCTGGAACCGCGTGACTGCAACGGTCGCAGGTTCGAATCCTACCTCGGGCATGGATGTGTGTGATGTCCTTAGGTTAGTTAGGTTTAAGTAGTTCTAAGTTCTAGGGGACTGATGACCTCTGATGTTAAGTCCCATGGTGCTCAGAGGCATGTACTGTAGGTAGTTGTGGAGGGCAAACATTGTAGGGGAAGACAGAGTTTAGAAAATACCCAACAAATAATAGGGGACATTGTGAGTACGTGTCACTCTAGAACAAGAGTTTAGAGACAACCTACCTGAAGAGTGATGACAATAAATGGTAAGTACATCGTGAGTTTACAAAAGACGACTGAGGCTTCAAGAAAGAACTAATGAGCTGTCAGCTGTGGCGGAACGGCGTGTAGAGAGCAGCTCCGGCTGACCTGTGACGACCAGAGTGGTGAGCGCGCGCTGCATGCCCACGGAGTTGTTGACGAGGCAGGTGTAGCGCCCGGCGTCGGCCAGCGCCACCTGCCGGAAGTAGAGGCTGCCGCCCGCCTGGCGCACGCGGTCCCCCAGCAGCACCGCCGTCACAGAGTCGCCGCCGCCGCGGTACCACCTGCCGACACAGGGCGCCACGTACAGTTCACGGTCAAACTAACTAACCGTATCAGGCGAATGTGTCATTTAGTTTGGAATGTTATGTGTGCCTCACTGCTTTTTTAAAACTAATTTGTGCCTGATTTTATTCTGAGAAGCTCAGTAATGTATGTAAATACCTTATTGTAAATGTGATTCAAAAAGTACTTGAAGTGAGCAGGCAATCATCGTAGGTCGTACCACTCGCTCTTCCTGGCTCCTGGATTTCTCCCTTACCGTCTGCGCCCACTCTGTCTGCCTCACCCCCACCCTCACGTACCGTGGCCTCACCATTGACTGTCCCCTCACCTGGATCCCTCATCTCCGCTACTTCCAATCCAGAGCCCACAACCGCCTCCGACTCCTCAAACTCCTCTCTGGCTGGACATGGGGGTTGCACCCCTCTACCATCCTCGACACCAACAAATCCTTAATCTGTCCCATCCGCTGTTAGGCCAGTCCCGCCTAGATATCTCCCCCCCCCCCCCCCCAAATTCTATAATTCCCTCCAGATCCTTGAGCGCCATTAACTCCACCTCGCCTTCTGTATACACCTCCCGTCCCTCACACGGATCGTCTATGACCTCGTTCCTTTCCCCCACCTGCCCCTATTCCTCGAACTCTTCACCTCCCACCGCTTTGATCCCCCTCACCCCCTAGTTGCTCCTCTCCTCTCCAATCCCCACCTCCTGCCACATCTTCACTGTTGCGTCCCCCCTACCCTCCATCTCTACACCCTTCACCTCCTTTCCCAAGGTGGCTTCCATCAACTCTCCCTCCCAGATGATGCCCTCTCTCCCTCCTATCAACTCTGATCCTCACTCCCCCTCCTTTTCTCTGTCCTTTTCCTGGGCTCCCTCTCCCCCCCCTTTCCATTCCCCACCTACCCTCTCTCTGCCCCCTCTGCCCCCCCTTCTCTCCCTTAAGTCATTGTGCATTTCTCTCCTTTGCCTTTTCCCATTCCCTCTCGCGTCTGCCCTGCCCCCCCCCCCCCCTTTATGAGTTCTCCCTCCTTTGGTTCCCCCCCCTTTCGTTTTTCCTCTCCTCCCTCCTTGTTTTCCACCTCATCTGCCCAGGTCCCCCTTCGCATCTGCCCTTGGCTAGGGTGTGTCATCTTTGTGCCGACATTTTCGTGCAGTGTTTACAGTGAGTATTCAGTGTTGTGTGTCTTTTCGGAAGTGTTGCCGACGGACATCATACTGTCGCTGGGTGTGATTTTTATATCTCTTGCGAACAGAAACCAGACTGTCGCCATGTTTTTTTTAATTGTCTGTCTACTATGTTACTTGTCTGCTTCTTGTGTATTTTATTAGCACTGCCAACCCTTTGCTTTATGTTTTAACTTTCCACAATTTTCCACTGTTCTACAATTTAAGTCAGCGTTTTATCGCCTGCTTTTATTGTTTCTTATCTTCATCTTACGTTTTAAAAAGTCTGTAGGCTGCAGAGCAGCGTACTAAGCTGCTGCCAGCCCACCGCATTCGGGGGGAATCGAAAGTTAATAAAGGAAAAAAAAACTTGAAGCGAAGCGCCGCTGGACAGCAAGAAACTCTTTAGCGCGCAATTCCCGCAACGATAGTAGTTGTGAATCTATAAGTACGGACTCTAAAAAATAGACAATTGATTTATCAAAAAAAGAGGACTGTTAATCTCTATCTTGTGGAAGGAGGACGTGTTGCTAGGCCGTCGCTCAGAACGTATTGTTACATGCAATGAAAATGGCTATTGTAGAGATAAAACTGAGTAAAGTATTTGCAAGAGTTGCCAAACATTTATGTATACAAATTTTCTGGAAGTGAAGAATAGAAATATCTCGTTTTTGAAAAAGGAGGTGAACTTCATTGTCGTCGCCGGCTAGCAATCGATAGAACTGTAAGTGTACAAAGTACACTAAAATACAAGAAAAGAAAGGCATTCTCTATAGTTTCCATCCAACATGTAACAGTCTCTCATAATTTCTTAATTACAGTAATTGGATTATGTTCTTGTACAATAGTATGGTGCTGAAATCCACTGACCAATTTTTACGTAGCAGGACGTGTAGTTTGAAGCAAGTTTGTGTGCCAAGCAATCTCCTTTTCTCACGAAAAGCAGATTGCTGTTTGATCTTATTTACTTACAACAGTGGTCCCTTAGATATGAAAAGCTACGGAAACTTGGGCTCAAAGCTATCCGCAATACGGCCAAGTAACTAAAAGAGTCGTATTTTAAATCTTAAACAACAATAACTTCCTACACATTATAATACATCACCAAATGGTGCAGAAGCTCGTCATTCAAGGAGGCAGCAACCAAAATTCAGGTACCAGTTACGACTTAGAGTAAAAATCTCAATCAAAAAAATAATTTCTCTCTCTCGCCAAACACATATATAAATATTCATATTATTAATATAAAAGTCATTTTATAAGTTGGCATCTACATCTGAAGGTCGAACATGACACACAAAACGAGCATTTTCATCATACTGACAGCTAGTATTACCAGATCGAGCATGCAGAAATCGATCATGGTTTAAAACATCGGCGTGACAAGCCACGATTTAAAAATATTAAATAAGAAGGACATATATTTTCCGTCATTAGACTAATATTTCTTCAGAATATGTTACGAATAGTGTTGGCACTCTGGTACAAATGTACTTAGAGAACGATCTAATACTAACTTTAGGATGATAAAAGCACATATATAGCGCAAAAATTAAATTTTTATTACCTCTCCTGACGACTATGACTCATAGTATAAAGGATTTACAGACACTGGCTGCGAATGGCCATTGATTTAAATCAATGGGGAAAGTTGAAAATTTGTGCCGGACCGACAACTGAACGCAGGTATCCGGCTTAGTGGGCAGATGCTCTGACCACTAAACCATCCGGACATAGTGGTTTTCTTAACTGTACGGACTTCTGTAGCACGCCTTACATCACATCCATATCCTCAACTTATTGACACATTACCAAAGCAGTGCCCCTGCCCACTATTCTCATTACTCGCGGTATTTCGCCGATTCCCATAAGCTTTTCCCGCCGATTCCCATAAGCGTTGCCGGTCGAAGTGGCCGTGCGGTTAAAGGCGCTGCAGTCTGGAACCGCAAGACCGCTACGGTCACAGGTTCGAATCCTGCCTCGGGCATGGATGTTTGTGATGTCCTTAGGTTAGTTAGGTTTAACTAGTTCTAAGTTCTAGGGGACTAATGACCTCAGCAGTTGAGTCCCATAGTGCTCAGAGCCATTTGAACCATTTGAACCATAAGCGTTCTTGTCTAATGTGCGTCTCCACCGAGGAGACCACTGGCCGTCTTCGCCTTAGTTGTATATTTATGTAGCGTGTGTCCGAAAGAACAGACACACACACACACACACTAAATAATTGCGCTGCTTAAGGATGAATAAAACGTGAGACGGGTCGAAGTTGAGGCTAGTTAGTGTTGTTACTTAAGGGAAGGGTTACTATCTTTTGGTTAAAAAATCGTTATTTTAAATTGCATTTTTGGATCCATAAAAGTGTTTAGAATCCACCTCTGAAACGGTTTTTTCGAATACGGAACGGAAATGTTTGTTCCTCGCGGTTGAACAAAAAAATGCACCTGTTTGAAATCGGCCTTTTTCTCGCACCAGTTTTTTTTCTTTCGGAGGACGAGTTATTGTATCGGTGCTTGAGAGGAAACACACAAAACTAAAATGAAAGTTTTAACTTGTATGTTTGGAAGTTAGCCCCCAAGCATTTGCATTCTGGCGCGAAGACTGTGGAGACTGTGACTTTCCTGGCAGTGAGCAGCTTCAACGAAGGGTATTCAGCAATTCTGAAGACCATGACAACGATGGACGTCACCCTGGGACTCTATTCGACGCAGTTCGCCAAGCATTCGGACGACCACTGGATTCAAGCGACTGAAAACCACTTGTCACCGGCCGTACGAACGGCTCTGGAGCACAGCAGGGTGGCCCGGATCGAGCAGAACGCACTCTTTGAGGAAGATCAAGGACTAGTTTGTGGATCCGGAATAGCAGATTGTACGTAAGTTGCGTAATATTGCATTTATATGTAGTCAAAACTTTAAACGCGTGTTTCTTTTTTATCGCGCGGTATGGTAACTTCAAATCTACTGAACCGATTGGTATGATTCTTTGTTTCCGATGAAGCTAACTAAGTGGTCTAGGAGTTGTATCACTTTTATTCCGATCCACCAACTATAAGTATTTTTACTTGGCCGACGAAAAATCGATAAAAAACCGTGTTTTTCTTCAAATGGCCGCCATTTTGTTTCCTATGGTCCAAATAACTTAAGTGAGGTACAACTCCTAAAGAATCTTGTATACTTCGCTGATTTCAGATCAGCCAGCTGACGTGTGACATACCGCGCGTTGAGGTCTACATCGAAATTTTGTTTCGTTGCGACGGAACTTCCGCCCTTGCTCTTCGACATTTCCGGTCGAAAAAGATATCCAGTTTTGAGAGAAAGTATCAATAAACATTTTGACCAAATTTGACAATGATATCTATAACACATCCCGTGAAAAAAATTCTCAAAGAACATTCTTTTTTCGGACCAAAGATAGTAAACCTCCCCTTAATGTACGAGGAGCATTCAGTAACACAACATATTCATTTTATTTACCCCCACTCTTTTCGTACAACACCATATTTTTGAAGATAATATCCGGTCAATGCGGCGGCCCGAATGGCGCTACTCTACAGGACGACGTCGAAGCAAGGATCTTTCTGTATTTTCAACCTATCCATCATCCACGTACTGCTTCCCATGGAGCGCATCCTTAGTTGGACCTAACTCTTTGCTCCTTTTGCTCTTCTTTTAGGTGCCAGGAGCCCAGGCAGCTCACACCTTCGAGTACTCCAACTGGAGGACGAGACTGTCAGCACTACCAACAGAGACGTCCTGTTGCGCAGCGAGATGTTTGACTGCAGTCAGTCAGTTATCACGAATGAGAGTGACCACAAGTTACAGCAGTGCAGAAGACGCAGCTGTGTGCGACCGGCCGGAGCGCGAGAGATCGGTGTGCGCGATCTTGTTGCAGTGGTGACAGACTCCTTGCGAACGACTCACCTTGCTTTTGTTCACTGACAGGTCTCCGTAGACACTCTACAAGCGCCTGTGCATATCTGCAGTGCTCTGGTATACTTCCAAAAGAAATTCAATGACTGCTCTCCTCATTTAAAAGGCTATCGTATAGCACCGCCAACTGTCGAAAGTTCACGAAACCACAAGCGCTACAGAACGAATATTCGACAACGTTTTGCAACAAATTCTGCATTTTTTTAACCGAAACAAAAGACAAAAAAATGCTGCATTACTTACCGAACGTCCCTGGTGTGTACACTAAGGCCACAAAGGTCAGGGGGTAGTGTTATGCAGTTATACATATGGCGGTAGTAATAATAAATGGGCAGTGCATTGGTGTAGCTGTCATCAGCGCTCAAGTGATTGATTTGAAAAGGATTCGGAGGTGTTTGTGGGTGCACGATAGAAATTAACATGCTTTCAATGCAGAATGGTAGTTGGAGCTACACGCATGGGGCATTCCATATCGGTAATCGTTAGGGAATTCAGTATTCTGCGATCCACAGTGTCAAGACTGTGCCGAGAACAACAATTTAGGGCATTACCTTTTTTACCACGGACAAAGCAGTGGCCGACTGCCTTCACTTAACGACTGAGAGTAGAAGAGTTTGCGTAGAGTTGTTAGAGCTAACAGACAAGCAACACAAATGCAATAGTGCAGAGACCAATATGGGGAGTGAAATTTTACGTTAGTGTACTATGGCAGCAGATGTATGTCGCGAGTGCACTTCCTGACAGCACGACATGGCCTGAGGCGCCTATCCTGGGCTCATGGCCAAGTAGGTTGGGGCCTAAACGACTGGAAACCCATGGTCTGGTCCAATGAGTCCCGATTTCGGTTTGTAAGACCTGGTGGTATATTTCGAGTGTGGCGCAGACCCCTGGCAGCCATGGACCAGTGCTGTCGGCATTGCATTGTGCAAGCTGTTGGTGGCTCCACCATGGTGTGGGTTGGTGTTTACACAGAATGTATTGGGCTATTTGGTTCAGGTGAACCGATCATTGACTGAGAATGGTTATGTTCGGCTACTTGGAGACCATTTGCGGCAATTCATGAACTTCATGTTCCCAAACAGTCATGGAATTTTTATGGATTGAAATGGGCGGCCACTCAGATCACCAGACATGAATCCAATTGGATATTTATGTGACATAATCTAGAGGTCGGTTAGTGCACAAAATCAACGACCTTAAAGTTCTGCATAATGCAGAGTAGAGCAGGAGAATGGACACCTTATAAGAAATCGAAAATTTCATCCATTGGCACAAGGGAATAAAAAATATCCTAAGCGAAATTCGATCAAGATCCTACATTTCTTCACCGACTTTAATTCAGTGCTGTTAGAATAGAAAACAACGTAGTCAATGATTATTTAAAGACCTTTTATGTGAACAGCAGACGCAAATATGAAGTAAATATTCCCTCTTAGCAATTTTTCCTTCTCTATTTCCACAGGATGGTCACAGCACAAGCCAAGACCCTATAAGACAACTTCAATAAGTATGTGTACTATTGTAAAATTTTGTTGTGATTACCATTGTAAGCTGAAGTTCCTGTATTAAATAATCTGAATGCCGACAAATTTTGGGGCAGGTAGAGATCTCTAAAAAAACCTCTTCATACGAGGCACATTTCAATGCCGCGTGCAGCAGAATACTAAATATTGTGAAACCGAGGTGTCTGTATTAAATAATGGAAGATGACATGTCAGGACCCAACCTATAATGGACGAGTAGATACCGTGGTACTACCAACATGAATTCAATTTCGAAGAATGCCACTGCCACCAGCAGTTATCGATGTACACCTGAGAATTCAAGGTAAGACGGCGCTGAAATCCAGAGACGTGTATGATGAACTGATTAAGAAAAGTAAACTGTAACAGGCAAAAAATATGCGGTAATTACCGTTTAAAATTGAAGTTTAATCTACATTGTGTTAAATATAAAAAGCTATTTCCTTCCTTTGATTTTCTCCATACTGGATGAGAGGTCCTTCCCGAACAAAACCCGATATCTCGTTAACATTCCTTCTCTATTAGTCAATTCATCCTTTTCCGTAGGTTTTGTAATAAATCGTACAACAGTAATAAACTGTTTACAACCATTTAGAAAATCACCAGACTATAGGTTTCAGCGTAGTTGTTATTTTGACATTTTACGTGATTACTCGACTAATACAATCCCTGCCTCATTTCTGATTGGCCAAGTACTGCTTCTAGCGTATTAAACAAATCTGACAGCTGGTGGCCGCATATATGACCTTTTGTGCATTATAAATCGTTTTATGTCTCACTAATACTACATAAGTGAGAGCGATAATTATGTAAGTACTCTCACTTCGTCTTCAGGCCACGAGTGGCCTACCGAGACCATCCGACCGCTGTGTCATCCTCAGTGGAGGATGCACATAGGAGGGGCGTGGGGTCAGCACACCGCTCTCCCGGTGGTTATGATGGCATTCTTGACCGAAGCCGCCACTATTCGGTCGAGTAGCTCCTCAATTGGCATCACGAGGCTGAGTGCACCCCGAAAAATGGCAATAGCGCATGGCGGCCAGGATGGTCACCCATCCAAGTGCTGACCACGCCCGACAGCGCTTAACTTCGGTGATTTCACGAGAACCGGTATAGCCACTGCGGCGAGGCCGGTCCTCACGTAAATAAAGTGCAGTAAAATTAATTTACATTTATTAAGTAAGATTTACAAGTACTGTGAATCAAAACTGAATGATTACAAAGCTGAAACAAATATTCATACACCAAATGCACATTATGACTGTACAGTTTACGCTAAACTCAGTGAGTAGCTGCCTTCACTCCTTGGATATGAACATTGGTCTGTAGCCAACAGGTAGCCTGTCACAGATGGTCCTTTGCTATCATCCACCAAAATACTACACACAGTGGAGATTCTACGCATCTGGAAAATAGGTCACATTAGAATTTGGGCTAGATATAAATTCAAATTCAACATTCCTACCTTGCTCTCAGGCATGAGGCAATTGAATTCCTTCTGCCCGCGCATGAATGATGTACGGTATTTTGAAAACACACTCGCAGATCGGAGGCAAAACTTAAACAGCAATGATTGTGAAGAAGCTTAAAAAGTCTTACAGTTTGTTTTAGATTCTAGGTAGCATATTTTTTGTAAACCAGCCATAAATAAAAAAATACTAAATGAACGTCAAATCAAAATGGTGATACTACTGCAACAAAAGGCATTTTATGTTTGCCGTTTTACCGTGTGTAATTGCTTACAAGTGTGCAATGTAGGGAGGATATACGTACCCAGTGCACAGACGTCTGGTCCTCGAGGTACTGGACTGGATTACACAGAGCCCTTCAACACGGTTATAAGCAACAACGTGTACAGTTTGGTAGAACAATTCTACTCATGAACATGGAAGATAAGATTTTCTTTTCCGTCTAGTGCTCGTTAACGAGGCTACGTTCCATTTAAGTGGAAGAGGGACTCTTCAAAGAATCAAGTATTTTACCACATTTCCCGAGAAGAGAGTTACGGGTCGTTCTTTTCTGAAAAGATGGTTGAACGGGTCACGACCTTCGATATTCTGGAGAGCTAACTTTTCCCAAGATTCCCAAGCATGTCGATAACTCTATTTTTTCAAGTGGACCGAACGCTGCCCCCTTGGCATCTCCGTGTGAAGAGCATTTTGTACTACCATCTCATCCTTCACCTCCAACAATGTTATGGAACATGTAATTAATTTTTAAGGAAATAAAGATATTAGCAATGAGGAAATACACCCTAAGATAACGTAGGCAACAGACCTGAATGAATATATTAGCGATATTTCATTTGTGTATTCTGTTTCTCCTCAGATTCCTAAGACGGAGACAGTATTCGATTCAAACAAATAAGACTCATTCGCCCACTCGTCACCGTTAGCAGTTATCTCAAAAATAGAAGCTATAATCCGCCTATACGTAGAAAATTTTGGATACTGCATCGTTTCTAATATTAATAATTACTCGAAATTATTAATATTCAGTCGCATACCTGCAAAGTAACATATGCAGGATGTTAAACAAAAACTATTCCATATTTCGAGAGAGGTGTGAGCACAACGCAGATGAACAAGTGTTCATTGCTCTTGAGGTACACATTTTACAGATCACGTTTACTGCAGATTCATGTCTTTTTTGTCCATATTACTAGCTCTCAAAATATATAATACTATTTCCGACACTCTTTGTAAGACGCTGAAGGTAATCAGGAAATATATTCACTCTCTTCTGTGTATCATTAATTTTTATTGGTATTCTTGTTCCCAGAATTCTATCGCCAACGATGTCGATTTGTTTATAATAATGCTAGTCCTGTGTAAGAGAATGAAAGGTTATATGGTCTTGAAGAATAAAAACTTTTAAGGTAAAGAAATTAAACATAGAAAGAAGGGAAATTTCTTAAGTATGAATTGCGTCAACAAAGGTCGAACGGATGTTACGTTGCATCATTGGACTCCAATGTTACATAATCTGAAACTATAGTTTAATATCTTTTGTGGAGGGTTGTGAAAGATACCTTTTACGTGCCTCCTCTTCTACTGAATTTAGGTGGCCTGTGACACCGCGTACACCAACAATAAATGCACTTCTTCAGAGATGCTCGCTGAAGTATGGGAGGAAGCTAACTATCGCCTCAATGTTAGTCGTGTCTGCAGAAGTATGCATTTGTGAAAGGAGAATGATAGCTTTCTTTCTAAAAGTCACTGTAATAGTTTACGCTTTATTGAACATGCATGTGAGGAAAAGAATTACCAAATTTCATTTTATATCTGCCACTATCATTATTGTAATTGTTATCATTATTATTATTATTTCTTTCTTTTCTCAGACGTTATGTCTGGTCAAAAATGGACAGTGACGCGGACCTTGATCAAGCGTGACTTCCTTTTAACTGTACGGTATATGTTATATAGCATTTAGGAACTTTCGGGTAATTGAACATGTATCAATAATTACGGATTTCTGTAGTTGTATGTATAACTTTGGATGTAGCTGTATTGCATTCATGTACTGGTGGATATTGTGTGGTATGACTCCTGTAGTTGATAGTACAATTGGTATAATGTCAACTTTATCCTGATGCCACATGTCCTTGACTTCCTCAGCCAGTTGGATGTATTTTTCAATTTTTTCTCCTGTTTTCTTTTGTTATTTGTTGTATTGGGTATGGATATTTCGATTAGTTGTGTTAATTTCTTCTTTTTATTGGTGAGTATGATGTCAGGTTTGTTATGTGGTGTTGTTTTATCTGTTATAATGGTTCTGTTCCAGTATAATTTGTATTCATCGTTCTCCAGTACATTTTGTGGTGCATGCTTGTATGTGGGACTGTGTTGTTTTATAAGTTTATGTTGTAAGGCAAGCTGTTGATGTATTATATTTGCTACATTGTCATGTCTTCTGGGGTATTCTGTATTTGCTAGTACAGTACATCCGCTTGTGATGTGATCTACTGTTTCTATTTGTTGTTTGCAAAGTCTGCATTTATCTGTTGTGGTATTGGGATCTTTAATAATACGGTTGCTGTAATATCTGGTGTATATTGTTTGATCCTGTATTGCAATCATGAATCCTTCCATCTCACTATATATATTGCCATTTCTTAGCCATGTGTTGGATGCATCTTGATCGATGTGTGGCTGTGTTAGATGATACGGGTGCTTGCCATGTAGTGTTTTCTTTTTCCAATTTACTTTCTTCGTATCTGTTGATGTTATGTGATCTAAAGGGTTGTAGAAGTGGTTATGAAATTGCAGTGGTGTAGCCGATGTATTTATATGAGTGATTGCTTTGTGTATTTTGCTAGTTTCTGCTCGTTCTAGAAAGAATTTTCTTAAATTGTCTACCTGTCCATAATGTAGGTTTTTTATGTCGATAAATCCCCTTCCTCCTTACTTTCTGCTTAATGTGAATCTTTCAGTTGCTGAATGTATGTGATGTATTCTATATTTGTGGCACTGTGATTGTGTAAGTGTATTGAGTGCTTCTAGGTCTGTGTTACTCCATTTCACTACTCCAAATGAGTAGGTCAATATTGGTATAGCATAAGTATTTATAGCTTTTGTCTTGTTTCTTGTTGTCAATTCTGTTTTCAGTATTTTTGTTAGTCTTTGTATATATTTTTCTTTTAGTTCTTCTTTAATATTTGTATTATCTATTCCTATTTCTTGCCTATATCCTAGATATTTATAGGCATCTGTTTTTTCCATAACTTCTATGCAGTCGCTGTGGTTATCTAATATGTAATCTTCTTGTTTAGTGTGTTTTCCCTTGACTATGCTATTTTTCTTACATTTGTCTGTTCCAAAAGCCATATTTAAATCATTACTGAATACTTCTGTTATCTTTCTTAAGTAATTGGTTGAGTTGTTGATTTGTTGCTGCCAGTAGATTTAGATCATCCATGTATAGCTGATGTGTGATTTTGTGTGGGTATGTTCCAGTAATATTGTATCCATCAATTGTATTATTTAGCATGTTGGATAGTGGGTTCAGAGCAAGGCAGAACCAGAAAGGACTTAATGAGTCTCCTTGGTATATTCGACACTTAATCTGTATTGGCTGTAATGTGATATTATTTGAATTTGTTTCGATATTAAGTGTGGTTTTCCAATTTTTCATTACTATGTTTAGGAACTGTATCAATTTAGGATCTACTTGTATATTTCCAATATTTGTAGTAACCATGAGTGGGGTACACTATCAAAAGCTTTTCGGTAATCAATGTATGCATAGTGTAGCGACCTTTGTTTAGTTTTAGCTTGATATGTCACCTCTGCATCTATTATCAGTTGCTCTTTACATCCTCGTGCTCCTTTGCAACAGCCTTTTTGTTCTTCATTTATAATTTTGTTCTGTGTTGTATGTGTCATTAATTTCTGTGTAATGACTGAAGTTAATATTTTGTATATTGTTGGTAGGCATGTTATGGGGCGATATTTAGCTGGGTTTGCTGTGCCTGCTTGATCTTTAGGTTTCAGATAAGTTATTCCATGTGTAAGTGTATCAGGGAATGTGTATGGGTCTGCAATGTAACTGTTAAATAATTTAGTTAGATGTGAATGTGTTGATGTGAATTTCTTTAGCCAGAAATTTGCTATTTTATCTTTTCCAGGTGCTCTCCAATTGTGAGTAGAATTAATTGCTTGGGTGACTTCATGTTGCAAAATTATCACTTCAGGCATTTGTGGTATCATCTTGTATGGATCTGTTTCTGCTTGTATCCACCGTGCATGCCCGTTATGTTGTACCAGGTTTGACCATATGTTGCTCCAGAAGTGTTCCATGTCTGTTATGCTTGGTGGATTGTCTATTTTAATGTGTATGTTATCTATTGTCTGGTAAAATTTCTTTTGGTTTGTGTTGAATGTTTGGTTTTGTTTCCTTCTGTTTTCACTTTTTTTGTATCTTCTAAGTCGTTTGGCCAATGCTTGTAATTTCTGCTTCTTTTCATCTAATTGCTCTATCACTTCTTGTTGTGAGGTTTTACCTAACCTTTTTCGTTTATTTTTCTGACATTTCATATCTTATAAATTGTGTCAGCTGTCAGATGTCTTTTCTCAGTTTTTCTATTCTGATCTGTAGCCTGTGTTGCCATACTGGTTTTGTGGGTTTCTTCTGTGTGTTGGTTGGTTCTGATCTCTGCCTAGTGTGTATATTTAGTGTAGTGAGTGCTCCTATATAAACCAGTAGTTGTAACTCTTCCATAGTTGTGTTTTCATTTATTTTGTGGTGTATGATTGTGTTGATAGTTTTTATTGTTGTTTCGACTTGTGGGTTATTTGGCGGTCTATGCAAGAATGGTCTAATATCTGTATTTGTGTCTTTGTATTCTATATATGTCAGCTGAATTTTTTCTTCTTCTTATTATTATTATTACCATTATCATTATTAGTTGCAGCAACAGCAACAGCAGTGGTAGAAGTACTGCCAGAGTTAACTTTATTATTTTTTACACACTTTTAATAATTACACTCAGATCATTTCAATATTAGTTGCCATATTGAAATTTTTATATCTTAGGTAAATATGAAGTAAAAAAAGGGCTTGATGGCCCTAAGAAGATCGGGCTCAACAAATAAAACTGTAAAACTGGATCGTCCTTTTAAAAATATTGGGTTGTAATCCTAAAGGTAAGATTCAGTCAATGTCAGTTTTCTGTCCTCATTCATACAAACGATATAGCTGGTTAAAATCACTTGAATCTTTTTGAAATACCTTGCACATGCAAACCAGAACAACCATTTTAAATATCGTTCTAAACAACACAACGCGCTGAATAATTTAATACCAAATTATTGCCTGTACTTAGTAAATTTAGCATATAATTGGGCGGAGGAGAACAATGCGTAAAAAACAAATCTCACAAAATTAGTAACTATGTAACTAAATGAGTTAAGTTGGTGTAAGTTTAAGGAGTTCTGCAACTAAATGCAAAGTGAAACGGTGGCTGATGCTGAAGATTAGATTAGTAAATCGGATAACTAATAGAGATGTACTAAAACGAAATGTGGACGAAGGTAATTTATGACTCAATATTAAAGGAAGGGATCGGTGCATAGGGTACAACCTCACGCATGGAAGACCTCTAAAAATACAGTGACCGTGGTTTAAAACGTTTTATTACATTTCAGTCTCACACCAGTTTTATCATAAATGATTCCATCTAATTTATATGACAACCAAGTGGTAGCAAATCTGCTCAAGAATAAATCTTCAAACGGTAAAACTAAACCGGAGTAAAATAAACTGTGATCACAGCTTGGTGAACTGTGTGTAGGGTCAATGAAAGGCTCCTCCCGGCTGCTAAAGAAGAATTGTCGTTCAAATTGGTCGTGTGTTGTTTCCCCGCGGCTGAGACGATTCTGTTAGTATTCTATTATGAAACAAAAATACTTTGTGGATTGAATTTTCTCAGTTTGAGAGTACCGAGGGAGCGAATTGTGTTTACATGCCAAAGAACATCGAGTGGCATAGATCGCAAAAAATGCTTGTTTATTTAAGACAACCGATTTTGACGGACTTTGCTGTCATCATCAGGTCTTAAAATCTTTTCGTTGTGAACGTGTTCATTTTAAACTTGACCTCACGTCAGGTTGTTAAGTGGATAAAAATCGGCACATTATAAAAGGTTTCTCACAACCAAATGATCTGAAAACAAAAAACCTTGAGCAGAAGTCCATTGCAAACGTTTTATATGGTGCTGATTTTCATTCACTTGACAACTTGACGCGTGGTTCAACGTATGAATACGTTTCACAAAAAAAGATTTTCAAGACCTGAAAATGACAGCAAAGTCTTTCGAATCTGCTTGTCTTAAACACAGCTATATGTAATGCGATCTAGGGTGTTGAACGTTTTCCACACTTTGGGGAGATGAGAACCAACCAAAAAGCTTCTTATTCCAGCCAGACACAGCGAGCACGTAATCAAAAAGACACACACTAAAAAAAAAATGAAGAGAAATAATCCGAACCGGAGTAAAATAAAAAGCATTTCTGTTTGTGTCGTACAGTGCACTTACACTAATGCCTACTGAAATTTCCCATTTAGTTCGTGGATTGGTGAACATCCCCAGTGAAAATGAGAGACCTAAATCCGTAGATAAATCTAAATAAGTTTATCGCATCGAAATGTCATAAACCCAATTTACGCCAAAATGAATATGCACATAGGAACTTCTCCTGCAGTTTTTGTTAGTAGAATCGATGAACTTATCTCTTTCATAATTCACGTAGGAAGCTATTATATTTCCTAGACTTCAGCATGTCTCGGAAATCTTATGACGTCTTTTTTATCGACAGGCTTTTGACTGGTTTAATTCTATTTTCCATCTATTCCTAGCTTTAACCAACGGTTTCATCTTTACGTCACTATTACCCCCAACATCTTCTACCATTTGCTTCCCATGTTCTAAATTATCCCTGTGTTCATTATTACACTCAGCACCTTCTACTGTCTGTTTTCCATATTCTAAACTTTTCCTGTGTTCGTTATTTTTCTCCACCTAATCCCGCTTTCAATCCCAGGGTAATTCATCCTTGGTGCTATTGTAATTGTTCCATGACCTGTCCCTCCTGCTAAATATTTTCATTAGCCTTCTGTATTATCCATTTTTGTAGCCCTTGTTCATTTCATACCTTATCTGTCAGTTGAAATTTTTACATCCTTTGACAGTACCACAATTTCTTCTTGTCCTGGATTTCCATAGTCCAGTTTCACTTCATACAATGCTATGATTCAATCATACACTTTCAGGAACTTCTTTCTCATTTTCATATTGACATCTACATATCACTAGAGCTGCAACTTCCTGGAAGATCAAAACTATGTGCCGGAGTAAGACTCGAAACTGGGACTTCTGATTTTCGCGGGCACGACCTGTACAGAGTTAGATGTCTACTTACGACTGACAGCCCGCCACAAAGTTTGACTTCCTCTAGTACGTCTTCTCTTATACCACGAACTTCACAACAGTTCGGCATACCTCACGTGACCAGCGCACCTGGCGATACGAGAAAGGATATTGCGGAAAAATGTCCGAGCCACAGTCTGAGAGACAATTTACAAGAATGACCTGCCAGACTAACCATCCGATACCCATGTAGAAATCGTACTAAGGTTGCTTCCATTAAAAAGCCTAAGGTCGAATGTAACAGTGCAAAAGCATTTTAAGTCGACTCATAGCATTCACAGTCATCACCTTTGATAGAAAACTGCTTTTATTGAGCTGCAGGATGGAAAGCGGAAGCCGAATTTTCTTTTGGGATGTTCACGTACCACTACAAACAGGACGCAGCAATGTTTAAACAGGTCACAGTCATCCACTGTCGTATGCTACACAAGCAAACGGAAGATTCAAGACAGAACAGGCAATGCCTTTAACTACTAGCAAGCTATATAAAAATTTACGTCCAGGCAACAGTGGATCTACATATACAACTTCAACATTATCTTCATGTATACTATCTGTTTGCACCAGCCAGATAAGAAACCATTGTAGGATTGCGTTAATTATCTTGCAGTTGTCGCTGAGATATCAGACTGACAAGTATTTCTTGGCCTATGTTCCAATATTATTACGCAAATTCGTTAATATCGACGCCGTCTCAAAGTTCAAATATAAGAATCGGATCCAATCAGAAAAAATTCAGAGTGGTGCAAAAAATGTCACATGAGTGAAGAAATTTTTTTTCATAAAACGAATCGTGAGTCGCGATGCGTTACCAGCGCTGCAGACCCCCGATATTAGATTACCGAGTATCGAGCAGCCCCATCAAATATTCCTGCCTCCGGGCTCTTTCTCCAGCCCATCAACAGCGCCTTCCACTGCGTGCGATCGAGATTTATTTGGATTCCTACCAGAGATGACGGAAAGCAGGCCTCTCACTTCCAGCCACAACATCAGCACGTAGTTCATTTCTTTTTTGGGGGGGGGGGGGAGGGAGTATGAGTTCCATTACTTGAATGTTTATCATTCGCGGAAGTATTTACCTTGGCGATAGTGTGGCAATACAATCAACACGTCGTAATCTGTTTCTATGGAAGGTCCGTCTTCATTTGTTGTCTAACAAATGTGCAAACATAAATTACACGCGCAAGAATGTTTGTGTCTTCAATAATTACGTTCTGTTTACATGTTACATTGTTCCAATCGGATGCAGACACAAAGAGGAAAAATTTTCATTGTTCTCAAAGACTTCACCTGTGGTTATCCTATGGAATATGAAAATGTTAAAGGCGCTACAGTCTGGAACCGCACGACCGCTACGGTCGCAGGTTCGAATCCTGCCTCGGGCATGGATGTGTGTGATGTCCTTAGGTTAGTTAGGTTTAAGTAGTTCTAAGTTCTAGAGGACTTATGACCACAGCAGTTGAGTCCCATAGTGCTCAGAGCCATTTGAACCATTTTTTTTAATGAAATTGTTTGTACTAAACTGCTGATGGACAAATACACACTTGCTCAATGACAACCACTTTACAATGAAGCGGCAAAGAAACTGGTATAGGCATGCGTATTCGAATACAGAGATACGTAAGCAGACAGAATACGGCGCTGCGGTCGGCAATGCCTATACGAAACAGTAAGTGTCTGGTACGTTTGTTAGATCGGTTACTGCTGCTACAATGGCAGGTTATCAAGATTTAAGTGACTTTCAGCGTGGTGTTATAGCTGGCGCACGAGTGATGGGACATAACATCTCCGAGGTTAGCGATGAATTGGGGATTGCCCCGTACGACTATTTCACGAGTGTACCGTGAATACCACGAATCCGGTAAAACGTCAAATCTTCGACATCGCTGCGGCCGGAAAAAGATCCTGCAAGAACAGGACCAACGACGACTGAAGGGAATCCTTCAACGTGAGAGAAGTACAATCCTTCCGCACATTGCTGCAGATTTCAGTGCTGTGCGATCAATAAGTGTCAGCGTGCGAACCACTCAATGAAACCTCATCGATATCAACTTTCGGAGCGGAAGGCCAACTCCGGTACCCTTGATGACTGCACGACACAACGTTTTACGCCTCGCCTGGGCCCGTCAACATCGACATTGGGCTGTTGATGACTGGAAACATGTTGCCTGGTGGGACGAGTCTCGTTTCAAATACCACCGAGCGGATGAACGTGTACGGGTATGGACACAACCTTAGGAATTCATGGAGCCTGCATGTCAGCAGTGGACTGTTCAAGCTGATGGAGGCTCTGTAACGGTGTCGGGCGTGTGGCGATGCGTTGCTATGGGACACCTGATGTGCCTAGATGCGACTTTGACAAGAAACACTTACGTAAGCATCCTTTCTGATCGCCAGCATCCATTCATGTCCATTGCGCATTCCAATCGACTTGGGCATTTCCAGCAGGACAATGCGCCACCCCACACGTCTAGAGTTGTTACACAGTGGTTCCAGGAACACTCTTCTGAGTTTAAACATTTCCACTGGCCACCAAACTCCAAGACATGAACATCATTGAGCATATCTGGGATGCTCTGCAAGGTACTGTTCAGAAGAGATCTGCACCCCTCCGTCCCCCCTCGTACGGTACTCTTACTGATTTATGGACTGCCCTGCAGGGTTCATGGTGTCAGTTCCTTCTAGCACTACTTCAGACAGTAGTAGAGTCCATGTTACGTCATGTTGTGGGACTTCTGCATGCTCGCGTGGGCCCCTACACGGTATAAGGCAGATGTACCAGTTCTTTTGGCTCTTTAGTTCATGTATACAGTACAATTATACTTCTTACTTCAGGTATTGTAACATTCAGATACGGTAACATTCATGAAACTGCAGGCGCTGAAGCGGGAAATTCCACGATATCTCACAACAATGTCTGCATTATTTCAACCGAAAGTGATCGAGAGAAAATGTGTTGCAATACTTATTGAATGCCCTTTGTATTTAGCGGTCGTTCGTCATGCAATAACATTTCACGATGTCCCACAGCAAAAGCCACGTCATTTAGGTGGACACGTGGGAAATGCTAATAATAATCGCCCCGCCGTTCAGTTCGCATTGTTCTGTGAAGGACGTTAAATAAGAAAATGCGACACTTTCTTTCTGAAAGCAGGTTGGTTTTATTCAGGATTCTAGTACACCTTATTATTCGCTTCTGTTTTGGCTACAAAAACTCATTTTTAACAGAACTTGCGTGCAATTCGATGGCCTTACGCCACCTTACTGGTAGGGCCTGTTTTGCGCGCATAGTACCAGTCTACTGGTCGACGTCGGAGCCAATGTTTTGCTGCATCAGTAACCTCCCATCATCCATCTACTGCCTCTCGTAGAGGCTCGGAAGAACTCTGACAGCCACGCCACCGTGTTGAATAATGCTTTCCGTGCAGCCACAGGATGTAGTGTTCGACTCAAACTGTGAGCAACAGGCTGCATGATGCGCAAATTCACTCTCGACCTCCAAAGCGATGTCAATCTTTGCAAACATGACACCATGCAGCCCGGTACAGATGGGCACAAGAACATGCCGAATGGACCACTCAGCACTGGCATCACGTTTTCTTCATCGATGAGTGTCGCATATGCCTTCAACCAGACAATCGCCAGAGACGTGTTTGGACTCAACCCGGTCAGGCTGAACGCTTTAGACACACTGTCCAGCGAGTGCAGCAAGGTGGAGGTTCGCTACTGTTTTGCGGTGGCGTTATATGGGGCCGACGTACGCCGCTGGTGGTCATGGAAGGAGCCATAGCGGCTGCACGATACGTGAATGCCATCCTCCGACCGATGCTGCAACCATGTAGGCATTCGTGTTCCTGGAAGACAAATCGCGCCCCCATCGTGCACACCTTGTGAATGACTTCCTTTCAGGATTACGACATCGCTCGACTAGAGTGGCCAGTATGTTATCCAGACATGAACCCTATCAAACGTGCCTATGATAGATTGAAAAGACCTGTTAATCGACGACGTGACCCTCCAACCACTCTGAGGGATCTACGCCCAATCGCCGTTGAAGAGTGGGACAATATGGACCAACAGTGCCTTGATGAACATGTGGATAGTACGCCATGACGAATACAGGCATGCATCAATGCAAGAGGATGTGCTACTGGGTATTAGAGGTACCGCTATGTACAGCAATATGGAAAACCACCTCTGAAGATCTCGCTGTATGGTAGTAACACATGCAAAGTATGGTTTTGATGAGTAATAAAAAGGGCAGAAATGATGTTATGTTGATCTCTATTCCAATTTTCTGTACACGTTCCGGAACTCTCGGAACCGAGGTGATGGAAAACTTTTTTTGATATGTGTACAAAGCTGGGGATGGCCCTTCCAGTGAGGTAATGTTGAGCGGGATAACTGAATATTCTGAAAGCGTTATCTAACTCGGTCGCGAAATATACAGAAAAGTAGGCAAGACTTGAATAACTTCAGAGCCGGAGCGAATTCTACAGGTCCAAGCCCTGGGCCTGATCTGCAAAGATGTCCCTCCTGGACGTCTGTCTGAACCTAACTCTTCTTTTGGACATCGCCACCTCCGTCTTTATACTGTGTTGTCAGTCATATTGCTCCTTCCACGTTGGCGCTTCTGACGACCGCACTGTGAGGACTCGTGTGCGACCGTATATGGTCTCTGCCAATGCACTGCTCCAAAACAGCTCATGTAATACATCTTGAGTCTACGTAACATTTCCGGCCAACGCCCAAACCGATATCCTTCCTATTGCGTCTCATATGTGCTCTGGGCATTTTATAGAAAACTTATTTGTTCATGTCTCTGTTACCGTTGCCTTTCAGCATTGCACTTTTAAATATGCGACATACTGTTCGTAGACGATGAAGTTTCGTACACGGAAAGCCCAACTGTTACAAAATCCTGGAGGAACTGTTGATGATCAGAGCTTGGCGTCAGACTTGGCTATTGACCCACAACCTAAATACATGTTATGTAATGCGCATAAACGGATGAAAAGATCCCACATATGTTGACTGCCTGTCGACGACAGTCACTGGAAGTGGTATCAATCAACAACCTGGGGAGTCTCAAGGTATTTGTGGCGGAAAGAGCACGTAATTATCTTACTTCCGCGGAAATACTGATGTGCTGATTCATTACATTCCACCTACTTGTCACATTGTTTCAATCCACAGATAAAAAAATAGGAAAGTTTTTCCTTCTTGGAGTAGAGATATTTCCGGAGTGAGTATTCAGATGCGCAGAACCGATTCTTTGGAGTTGTCGACAAACATTGGCACAGTGGTGGCGTGATTTTAGGACGGCGCAAATTTGTCTGTAATGCGTCCTATAAATTTTGAATGCCATTATGTCGTCAATACAGACAGATTCCCTTCATAGGCGTTGTGGATCTGGTATAAAAACTTTGTAGAGATCATACAAATTTGCATTTGATACCTGGAACAATCGAGGCCGTTAGCTTTGAAGAGCAAAATGAACGGGTGTCACGTCACGGCACCTTCACGTCAGCGTGTGTTTACACCCTCCGTCATGTCACGTTACGTCGCTTCGCTTAGCGCAGTACCGAACGTCGAAAGTGACATTATAAGTCACCTTCCGTATTACAAAATATCAAAGTCTAGTGTCGGAATTGAGGAACTAACAACGACAAAGCTTATTAAGGGCCAAAGCAAATTTCATAACGTATGCTCTTGATCATTTTTCTTTGGTAGAGTGCTGAGAAGTGAAACAACATTTCAAAATATCGGCATTTATTTGCTAAGGAATAT
Source organism: Schistocerca piceifrons (assembly GCF_021461385.2). Taxonomy (NCBI): domain Eukaryota; kingdom Metazoa; phylum Arthropoda; class Insecta; order Orthoptera; family Acrididae; genus Schistocerca; species Schistocerca piceifrons. The sequence goes on from NC_060139.1 coordinate 892,843,662, forward strand.
ATGTAATTACAAACACATCAAACAATAGCTGTCAAGGAATAAATGGAAGCTGTTCACCTTATTGATAATGTTTTTTCTTGCATAAACAATAACAACATATTTTCTCCTACATTAAATTTAACCTTTTCACATAAAAATTGCTTCGGCAGCTTAGGTTCTTATTTAAATACACTATGGACATCATATCCGTTATTAATACACATAGGATCATATAGAGCAAAGCAAAGAATTCTAGGCAACCATGTACCTGATACACATTGATTTTGAAGAGGCCTTCGATTCTGTGTAACAACAAGTGCTGTGACAGGTGTTGCGGGAGTATGGTATACCGCAAAAGATTCTGAACTTCCTCAGAGATCTGTTTGATGACTCCAAATGTTGTGTGCTCCACAAAGGAAATCTCACAGATCTAATAGAGGTAACAACCGGAACTCGGGCAGGGCTGTATTTTGCCTCCAACGCTCTTCCTGCTCGCCCTTGGCTCAGTTATGAAAAGATTCACAGCGGACAGGAGACGAGGAATTCAGTGGGGGATCCTTGAGCATCCGGAGGATTTGGATTTTGCAGACGGTAAGGTTTCATTAGCTCAGACCTGACAGATATGAAAGCTAAATTAAATTCACTGAAATAAAAGAAGGAGAGATTGCTGGGCTCACGATAAACATTGGTAAAACAAAGGAAATGAGAATAAACTCTGGGAACATAGAAGTTCCGCTGCTTGCAGTGGAGCTGCAAGTGGAGAGTGCCAATTCATTCCTGTACCTGGGTAATGTGGTGACTGGAGGTGGCGGAGCCGGACGAGATGCGAAGAACCCTATAAAGAAGGCAAAGGCTGCCTTCATATCCAACGTAGAGAAACAGAAACATCACATGCAAAACTAAAATAAGTACTTTTAATACGAATGGGAAGACTGTCCTCTCGTACGCTAGTGAAAGTTGGTAAGTATGTAACAGGATAAAATCACAGTTACAGGGCTCCATAAACAGTTATCTCCAGCGCATAATCTGTATCTGGTGGCCAGGAAAAATAAGTAATGAGGATCGATGAAGTAAAAAAGAAGACACACCTATAAAAGAACAGGTACGTGAAAAGTGCAGATTGGAGTACACATTGAGAAAGCCAGATGGAGCAATCGAAAACAAGTCACTGGAATGGAATCCCCAAGGAACAAGAAGAGATGCAGGCCTCCAGGTACTTGGAAGAGGACGGTGGAGGGGGAACGAGTGGAGTTGGCAAGTTCAGGGCAGGATTGAGGTAACTGGCCAAAGACAGAGATGGGTGACGAGCTCTCCCGGATACCATGTGCCCCCATAGGGGCCAAAGTGGTTAAGTCAAGCTAGTCATTAAAGTTAACCTTTACACTAAAAATGTTATGTAATGGAAACTGCTACGTCAGGTTACGTTCTTGTTCACATACATTTTGGGCATCAGGTCTGTTCTGTTATTGTTATTTTTATTTCGCATTCACATATCTGACCTCGCTTGTATAAGAACACTCAACAGAAAAAGGTTTCCAAGTCATCATGAGACGTTTGCAATTTGTAAAGATTACGAAGAAGCAAAAGACAAAACTCACTATTATAGCACGAATGAGCGCGGCGTAAACAGGTTAACTTATGATGTTAGTAGACGGTGATATTACCAAAGTATTCTTCCCCAGAAACCTAGGCGTGCCGTGCCGTGCCGTAATGTGACGAGGTGGTCCTCCGACGACCTGTGTGAATGCTGCCATTTAAAATACACTGTGGAATGTTTTGACTTGACGTTGACGCGAGTGGCGGCTTACGTAACTTATCCTTAAACAAATGGCGTCGTCCCGAGATCATGCGATAATTCCACCATGCGCACAACGCAGTTCTCACTCGAGAGATATTTCTGCTTTGTGCTTGTTGTCCAAGACTGCAACTGCATTTTTCCTGAGAAATTGAAGTAGTTTATGCTATACCGTTTGACAGATACATAAGCACTCCCATCACAAAAGTTCGGAGGTAATTCTGTTCCTAGCGTTTAAGCGACGTCAGCACAGCAATTGCGGTGTCAGCTTGAACTAACAGTTGTAAACAATTGACGTGCGTTCAGCCAATCAGTTGTAATCAGGCAGCGTTAAGCAGAGGACGTGTCGTTGCAGTGAGCCAACATCGTTGTGTCATAAATCACAATGGAGCAACGAACTGAACGTCTCTAAATCACGTGTTCAAGGTGTTTTCCAGAAAGTTTTGAAGAAAAGAAAACTGTGCGCGAAGTTAGCATCTCACGCCTTGCCTCCCGGACGGAAAGGAGCAGCGTGTGGGCGCCTACCGCGACTTGAAATAAATTAAAAATGAGGATTCTTTTTTTTTCTGGAAAACAATTGTACGTGTGACAAGACATGGCATCATGCATGTGAAGCTACCACAAAAAACTAAGTGCACAGTAGTGACGACATAACCGACATTCAAATGAATGAGGCGCGTGAGCTGACCCGCTTACGAAATATGAGTTTTTCTGACAGATTCACGTGGTTGTATAATCGTTCTGCGCGTTGTACTCGAGTGACGGTGGGGTGGGGGGGGTGAAGTGGGCGGAGAGACTATGTGAAACAGCTGTTGCGTTAAAACCACGGTCTCAAAGCTTGATTATCCATCGAAATGGGGGGATACTTTGTACCCAACTTTTGGAAGTACTGTAATCCAGCGAGTTATTCTGTATTTTAAATTTTCGAAAGATATTTATTGTTTCTAATGATTAATTTTGCCTGAGTCCATAAATGAGTTGAATTTTTCAGTTAATGTTAATTCAAAAAGTTACATCTGGGTATTAGATGTCACTTTCCCCAATGAATGTTATATTCTATATCTCCAGGTTCTGGACCTTACTTATACACTAATATTTCTGTACAGTCCGCCAGCGTAGTTGGGTGTTAACATGATTGCCTCCCGTGCAAGCCGCTCCGGGTGCGATTTCACAGCCTGATTGGAGATTTACTCCGCTTGTGGACTGGGTGTTGTGTTTTCCTCATCATTTCATCCTCATCAGCGCCACGCAAATCGCCCTATGTGGCGTCGACTGAAAGAAAAACTTGCGCGTGGAAGCCGAACTTCTCCGGATGGGGCCTCCCGGCCAACAATGTCATAAATTTGTTTTATTTCTCATCTCTTTAAAAAGTATCTTGTGAGTAAAATTCAACAACCATTTTTTTAGGTTGGCCATAAAGCACAACTCCTTCCTCTTGGCAGTACACGTTATCTATAAGCACATACATATGTTCTGGACCCTACTAACACATCAGCACATCTTTAGAAAATTTGTTCTTAATATGAACCAACAACCATTGACGAGTTCAGTTTTTTTTTTTTAGTGTTGGGGTGCATATAAACTACCCCCACCTCGTGGTAGTGAGCGATATGAAAAATGCGTTATTATTGCTAGAGTTAGCCAAAAATGTGGCATTTCATACAAATATCCGGGAAGTGATTCTGCGGTGTTCACGACAACTTTGTACATAAAATTACCTTTATTATTTTACAGTTGATTGTTTACACGTGCCTCGTTATCTTGCACGCCTTATAAGCGGAGAACTTTTACAATTATCTTGTTATTTTAAAGTTTCTATAGAGAAACAGACTGATTCACATTCATACAATGTTCTCCGGCTTTGCACATTTTGGCTACATACCACTCCAAATATTGGCTATTTTTTATAGCTGGTGATGAACAATATACAGTACCGGGTGATTCAGATAGAAAGCAAACATTTCAATGTTTTAGTACAGAAAAGCTATGGAAGATAGAAACACACTGAACATATTCAAAATTCTGAGACAGCCGCGCTGTTGCTTTTTTGTAGTAATATGGTGACTACTCCAAAAGGGAAATCGTTTTATGTGCTGGAATTTGCGTGAAGTCAATGCATTGTTTAAGTGCTACGTGCATACCGCCGTCTGTACAGCAAGAAGCCGCCTCTGCACAATCAGAGCATACAAAGTTCTTGGAATTGAGTTGCATATTCTAAGGGAAGAACGTTGATCGGCGACGCACAGCTAATGAAAATGTGGAGTGCGTCCGAGATGCGTTCACGAGGAGCACTCGAAAGTCCTCAAATAATAGTTAGATGTGTTCTCAAACGACGCCTGCTTGTGAAGCCTTACAAGACTCCGTTTCTGCAGTAGTATCGGCCCGGTAACCGTAACAGGATGTATGAATTTACCATTTTAATTGTCCAGGATATGGCAAGGACACTTTTTTCGAACGACTCATCTTTTCCCACGAATCGACGTTTCAACTATCGGGTAAATTACACCGCCATAATGTATGAATCTGCGGGGTCTCAAAATTGTGGCGCGTGGATGTCGCACCCTTGTAAGAAAAGTGACACAAGTCGAACAACAGCAACTTTAATCACTGAAAAATACATGTGAAGTGCTTCAACGAGCACGAACAATATAATAAAATTTCCTGCCAACTATGCTTACTTGAAACTGAAGGGAAACTTATGCTACTTCAATGTAGGTCTCATAAAATCAATCCCGCAAATCGAGTCATCTCAAGAATTGCATTTCTGAATTGTGTCATTGTTCTTGTCGGTGTGAGATGTGTTCTGTGCCGTTTCCGTTCACAAAGTTTATGAACCATCCTTTTTTGCGGAAGATACTTTGGCAAGAATGTCATATCTGGACGTGCTGAAAAACTTCACGAAGATTCCATTCTTATACATAACTGCGCCCCGCCTTACTTTCATCTTGCGATAAAGTGGAAATGTCGTGTGACTAGGGCCTCCAGTCGGGTAGACCGTTCGCCGGGTGCAAGTCTTTCGATTGGACATCCCTTCGACGCCTTGCGTGTCGATGGGGATGATGGTTCAAATGGCTCTGAGCACTATGGGACTTAACATCTTAGGTCATCAGTCCCCTAGAACTTAGAACTACTTAAACCTAACTAACCTAAGAACATCACAAACATCCATGCCCGAGGCAGGATTCGAACCTGCGACCGTAGCAGTCCCGCGGTTCCGGACTGTAGCGCCTAGAACCGCACGGCCACCGCGGCCGGCGATGGGGATGAAATGATGATTATTAGAACAACACAACACCTAGTCCCTGAGCGAAGAAAACATCCGACCCAGCTGGGAATCGAACCCTGGCACTTAGGATTGACATTCTGCCACGCTGACCACTCAGCTACCGGGGGTGGGGGGACCATCTTGAGGTGAGGCGTTATCTTAATAACAGCATCCCAAAAAGTTGGATTGGAAGAGGTGGGCAATTAGATCTTGTACACTGCTTCTGGCCTCCCAGCTTGTGATTTTTTTTCTGTGGAGGTACATAAATGACATAGTTTTTGTTCCATCGACGACAGCGACTTTTCGAGAGCTGAGAAACTGAACTGTTAAAGCTTTCAATTCAATAAACACGGGCCTGTTGAGTTGTCAACGGAACGAAATGGACTACCGATTCGATGTTTCTCGAGCAACTCATAGTACTCACGGTGAGTGTATGGTACAATATCTCTGGAAACATAAAACTTCGAAACGTCCTCTGTCCAGTGACAGCCGCAACGCGTTTCTTTATTCCATACTTTGTAATAAACAACTTAAATTTGTTATTTCTCCCTGAATCAATCTGATTCCGATACATTCTTCTAGGGATGTGATTTCCTTTTCTCTCTCTATAAAATAATAGCAGTTTTGAAACATTTTGATCAAATGCCCATAAAAATAGACATCGAAGGGCTCCATTAGCAGCCGGCCGAGGTGGCCGAGCGGTTCTAGGCGCTTCAGTCTGGGACCGCCGACCGCTACGGTCGCAGGTTCGAATCCTGCCTCGCGCATGGATGTTTGTGATGTCCTTAGGTTAGTTAGGTTTAAGTAGTCCTAAGTTCGAGGCGACTGATGACCTCAGAAGTTAAGTCCCACAGTGCTCAGAGCCAGCCATTTCAGAGGCTCCATTAGCGGACTACTTGACCTGCACATTAGCAATCCTGCTACACTTCCTCATATAATTATACCCTTGTTTCTCCTCCACGGAAGTCACTTAACTAGGGAAATTTGTTTTCCTGCACAAACCAATGGGTTACTTTGTTCATATTTCGTTCATTTGCAGCGTAAAAAATCAAAATAAAAAAGAAAATTTAGTTTCTCTAGATAGACTCAAAACAACGAAATACAGTTCCCTGTGCTTTCCGCTTCGCCAATGTCAGCCTGGACAGCAGGCTATCATAAATGGCTCATGTCTCTCCGGCGCTCACCAAAAATGCTATTTTCTTTAAACCCACCGCCATCTGGAACTCCTACTTCTATCCCTTTCAGTTTTGGCCAAGCACTGCATATGTCATAAGTTTGGAAGAAATCGGTGGTCATGACCAAGCGCGGTCCCATTGTGAGTCTTGTTTGATGAAACTCGTGTCCCAATAAGGGTAGTCTGAGGTCAGTTTTCTGTCCCTGTATCTCTGAAGCTACTTTCCTACGAATACGTGGGTAGTCTGTATCCATAATTTGGTAGAATTTACTGACAGGACTTGGTCACAGACAGCTTGCCACAGTGCGTCCAGTCAACCGATTTTGTACGTACAGAAGTTTGTCAGTCTGATGCAGAACCCTCTGTTGTGGAGAACCGGGGCAAATGTTGGAATCACTTTTGATTGAACGCCTCGTGTGGCTCCTGTAAGTTTGCGGATGACTATGTTCTGTACACACACTCTGAGCTTTGTTTCTTCGCAGCATGCTATGAAAGTCCATCTTTCCCCCATGGCATTTGGGAGTATAGTAGTGAAACTGTTGTCCTCTTCTCCAAGTGATGTTGGTAATTCTGCACAGGATGGCAAAATTCCTGGAGCCAGTCCTGTTCATTGAATTATTTTTTGGTCTTCGATTGTTTGGACCTCTATAGACCTCTTAACATAAAATCATGAGCCCTTTGTTTGCAGATGTTAATAAATGTTCTTTATAATATGAAATACAGTAAATATTCGCTGCTGCTAGAGACTTGGCTTTCAGAGAAGCCTTCTTAGTTCTAGCGGTAGACGGATCTGCCAAATCTTGTGCACAGAATATTATTCTGTATGAACGAAATCAGAACTGTCTTGTTCTGTCAATACATGAACATTATTTTGATATGTGTTTTGTATTTACATTTGACAAACAATATACTTAAGTTTCAAGTAGTTTGGAAGATGCTATGTATGTGAGTGTGTGTGTGTGTTTAACGGTACGTATTTCAAAATGTGTCATAATGTAGCTTTCATATGAAACAATCGCGCACTTCGGGGTTCATCAATAGCTCGGGCGCTTCGACCAGTCAGAGCGCAGCAGTGTTTCTGCAAGATTTTTATTTAGGCATTTATCACTGAAGACAAACGTGTTCTTCACTGTTAAAGACAACAACACACACATGTTACTTAATTTCAATTAAACATCACACGTACAGCAACTTATGTAAACGTGTCATATCAGTAATTAATTGTTTTGAGTAAATTGCTAGTTGTTAGCAGCTGTTTATTTTATCGGACTAGTTACTTGGGCGTTGCCCTTCACCAGCGGTATCTGCATTACAAAAGATACGTTTTCCTTATTACACGTTACTTGCAGCAACACACTGTGTGTGTGTGATATTTCATGTCATTATCATGCTACTTGCCTTATACTTCATTTTTCTAACGTATACCAGTACAGTACTTCGTAATAATGTTGTAGAACCCAATTATTACGAAATATTGTCATTCGCATTCGTTAGCAATAGTTACGTTATAGTAATATAAGGAAAAAGCGTCTTTTGTAATGCAGATACCACCGACGATGGGCAACACCCAAAATTATTCCGGTGAGGTAAAATATTACAAACAAACAGTTTGTGCCAATCAATCAACTAATGAGACCACATAATATTCGATATTTCCAAATTCTGCAATCTACTGGGTACTCCATGAATTCTTCAGACTGTAGGGTAACGCATGAACAACAGCTTTCTGTCATGACCCAGCTATACGCTTACAACACCATCAATAAATTCCCATAGCCAGCGAAAGTTATTTTAACACAATCTCATAAACGACTTGTTATTCTTATTAGAATTCGGATCTATTTTTTCGCCAATACAAATGTATGTCATGTATCGTTCCTTTGATCAAACTACCAGTTTTAACCCTTAGTGGACACGAATTTTATTCTTGACCTCGTAACGTCTAATCTGTCTGACGTCTATATGATTTACACTCGGTACTTAGCTGGTTGTAGAAACCGAAATGCGCTTTGATCGTCGCAATGTACATCCTGTTAAAACCGATATATCACCTGTCACACGGTAAGGAATAATCTTATTAATTGGTCAACGCAATAATATCTATGAAGACCAGTTCTTGACCTTTCAATTATAATTTACGCAGACGCTACTGAACTTCCTTTTTCACTATCGGATAACCTACTTGGTCATAATAAAAAAAAATTGGTTCAGTGACCGGCTGCATGAACGCACTTTCTACAATCGTCTGATTTCTAGACTGTATTTAGTAAGCAAAGAAAACAGGTAACAAACCGAAGGGTACCTTAAAACTGGTGAGGAGACATCATCATAAACAGCACCTTTTCCTTGAACACATCTTTTTACCTTGCTTTATATCGAATTGTTTCTCCTTTTTCATTGCTCTTCGTTTTAAATATATACTTATAAGTTAAAACTCTTTTGTCTTGTGACAGATGTACCAACGCCAATTGTTTATTTTTCATAAGGTGCCAATTTCCACTGATCTGATTAGCAGATGATAGATCTTCAATAATCTGACTCGTAAGGAACATCCTCTTTTCGCGGACGTAAGCCGTAATCTTCTGTAGCAATATCTCTCGAAATTCTCCCTTCGGGTATGTAGGACGACTGATGTCCAACATGGTCTCCTATGTTCCTCGAAAGTATAGCTATCAGTTACAGGATGTTCGTATTTCTTCTATATTTTATTCTGATTTCCTCTCGTTTAACAACTCAAGATGGTACACTGAGTCTCTTGGATGTACAACGCAGGTATATTTTATAGCAGTTTTGCGCATATTCCTAAAATAACATGTTTCTACTCTTGCTGATTATGTAGGTGTCCACATGCCGGAAGATACACTCTGGTATGCTCACAATTACTCACAGATTCTAGCTTCTTTGACTTGGGACCCAATTTTTGGAGTTTTTCCTTTGTAATTGAACAAAAACATTTTCAGCCGAAAATTCGTGTACGTGATAAATCATGTTTCGTGCAAGACTATAACTCCAGAAAAGCCTTCCTATCGTAACAGAGTAACCACCGTCTGATCACAAATTTTTATTGCCGACTGCCGGTTTCTATCCGTGCTGAAGATCATCATCCAGTCTGGCGCCACGAAGAGCAGATTGTTTACAGTGTTGTAAGACTAGCGTAGGGCACGGGGATATATTTTACGGTCCTCTTGCACCACTGTTAACAAAGTGCCCTTCGCGGGACCAGACCTGAAGATGATCTGCAGTGCACATTGAAACCGGTAGTTAGTAATATGAAGTTATGATCCAGACTATATTTGTTCATTTGTTATAACAAAAGATATCACAGTACCTTGGAAATGGGTCTTTCTGTCAGTACTTTTGCAGGCGACCTACTAATAGTATAGGCAGCTGTCCATGTTTCCTTACTGTTTATGCAAACCAGCATCAAATAACACACATTATCTTTTCCTGACGCTGTTTCCTTCGTGCTCCCTTCAAGGCCGTTCTGCTGAGGAGACGGAGGAATAATCATCTGTTCTTCAAGACATTTTTGAAATCTTTGTTCCCTTATCCCGTACCATTGTCAGAGCCAACGATTTTTATTTCGCTCTCCAGTCCATTTTCCACTAGCTTTTTGTAAACCTAGAAACCTCTCAACGCATTGCGTTAACTTATTTTTAAAACTACGAATGCACATTTCCAGACTAATCAAGTACGAAAGAAATGAAGTATGAGTTTGACGCAGCCGAATGATGCAGTTTCAGTGAGACCATATGTGTCCGTCTGAATCATTTGTAATGGATATGAAGGTCTTGAACTAACGTTATTTCGTGATAGTTTCGTTTGCTTCGCTTCGAGACGTACCGGGGATATGATAGGTGCTTTATAACTTGGTGTAGAGAAGATAAATTCCTTTGTATAGTCTACTAGATCTTTAACATAAGAATGTCATATGCGTCGTTATTGGATAAAGATATTTTAATTTTGAGCCAACGTGTGAGTGTTTAGTAATTATTTAGTAAGTATTGGTGTATTGCATACATGCAATCACATCGGTTTATTTTGTGCATCATACATCCAGTAATATTGATTTGTTAAGTGCATTCACTGAAATCCACATATCATTCGAACGACTCCGTCGAATGTAAGAAATCTGTAAAATCTGCAGTCAACGTTATATTTCATTTAGATTTACTTGTGTTTTCTTCGCTACGTGGCAGTATTTGGCCGTGTCTGTTGCAACTGAAATTTTGCAATAAGTGTGTTTCGATTGTGCATTTTTCATAGAAGATAAATTTATTCTGTGGAGAGTGCTGAACCATCTGGGCCCTCTACGTCTCATAAAAGCGTTATGATTATTAGGTGTGCACTGAATATTTTTCCCGAACCTCACTTTCCATTATGATTGACTTTTACATTTGAGGCTAACTAGTCACCATAAATGTTGCAAAGTTTGACCATTGAACAGACTCCCGTATGGACGACATAACCCCACTAGAGCAGAGAAACAACAGAAGGAGCTGAAAAGAAAAAGGTCAGCACGTACGGAAAGAATCTCAGTTCAATTTTTCAAAGTGCACCCTACGGCATTAACCCGCTACTTAGCCTGCATTTCTCGTGAATCTCTCGCCCAGTGCTAAGCCCCAAGCGACTGGAGAGTAACACAGCAGACTCCTGTGTGTATGAAGGTCAAAACAACGGACCTGCAGAATTGCAGACCAATCTCCTGACAGAATCCTTGAACATGTTGTCAGTTCGAATATAAATTATCTTGAGACTATGAAGCTTATATTCACTAAGCGGCATGGTTTCAGAAATTGTCAATGGTGCGAAACTCAGCTTACCATTTTCTCACATGGTATACTGCGAGCTATGGACGAAGGGCAAGAAGCGGATTCCATATTTATAGATTTCCGAAAAGCGTTTGACATGGTTCCCCATTGCAGGCTGTTAAGGAAGGTACGAGAGTATGGAATAGATTTACAGATATTCGAGAGGCTAGAAGACTTCTAAAGTAATAGAAAAGGGTTCAAATGGCTCTGAGCACTATGGGACTTAACATCTGAGGTCATCAGTCCCCTTGAACTTAGAACTACTTAAACCTAACTAACCTAAGGACATCACACACATCCATGTCCGAGGCAGGATTCTAACCTGCGACCGTAGCGGTCGCGCGGTTCCAGATTGAAGCGCCTAGAACCGCTCGGCCACGCCGGCCGGCTAAGTAATAGAATCCAACAAGTTATTTTCGACGATGAGACTTACTTAGCATCGAAGTTATCGTCAGGAGAGCACCAGGGAGTTGTGATAGGACCACTATTACTCTCTACATACAAAAATGATTTAGCGGACAGGGTGGGATGCAATCTGCGGTTGTCTGCTGATGACTCTGTTTGCCGAAGCTGAGTGGTGGTGGTTAGTGTTTAACGTCCCGTCGACATCGAGGTCATTAGTGTCGGAGCGCAAGCTCGGGGTAGGGAAGGATTGGGAGGGAAATCGGCCGTGCCCTTTCAAAGGAACCATCCCGGCATTTGCCTGAAACGATTTAGGGAAATCTCGGAAAACCTAAATCAGGATGGCCGGAGACGGGATTGAACCGTCTTCCTCCCGAATGCGAGTCCAGTGTGCTAACCACTGCGCCACCTCGCTCGGTCGAAGCTGAATGGCTGTAGGAGGATACAAGATGGCTTTACCAAAATTTGTTGTTGGTGCAATGAATGGCAGATAGCTCTCATTGTAGAAAAAATTTAAGTTAATGCGCGTGATTAGGAAACCAAACCCGTAATGTTCGGATGCAGCGTTAGTAGTGTCCTGCTTGACACAGCCACGTCATTTAAATATCTGGGCTTAACATTGCAAAGCGATATGAAATGTAAGGAGCACGTGAGGACTGTGGTAGGAAAGACGAAGACGAATTGTCGACATGTGTTTATTGGGAGAGTTCTAGGCTTGTGTAAAGGAGACCGCATGTAGTGACCTATTCTTGAGTACTGCTCAAGTGTTTGGGATCCGTACCAGGTCGGATTAAATGAAGACATAGAAGCAATCCAGAGGCAGGCCGCTACGTTGGTTACCGGTATGTTTGAACAACACGTCAGTGTTTCGGAGATTCTTCGGACACTCAAATGGGAATTTCTGGAGGGAAGGCGACGTTCTTTTCGAGGAACACTATTGAGACAATTTAGAGAACCGGCATTTGTGGCTGACTGCATAACGATTCTGTAGTCTCCAACATAGATTACGATAAGGACCACGGAGACATGATATGAGAAGTTAGGGCTCATACGGAGGCATATAAACAGTCGAACAGGGAAGGAAATGACCAGTAGTGGTACGGGGTACACTCCGTCACTCACCATCAGGTGGACTGTGGAGCATCAAGGTAGATGTAGATGTACTCATCACTAAAAACATTTTTTTTAAGTTTTGAGTGGATAACATGATTTTGTTGACTTTTCTTAAACACTTTTGGCTGAATTTAAAGAAGCAGTAGTAAGGTCCGACTGTAACGCATCTTCTGTGTTAAACCACTCCAATGGAAAGCTTGATCCAGTTTCTCTCAGCCCTTATTTGCTGCAGATGCTTCTCGAATCAGCGCGTTGTTTTTGGTACATCATTAAAATGTAACGGTAAATGTATACAAGGGGAGATTTAGTTCCTAAAAATTACGACGAATTTTTTTACCAGTTTCACTTCTAGCTTACAATTGCCTTTGTGCATTCTGTTCTTGGTTTTGAGTTTGAGAGAGGTGCATGTACGCATTCATATAGATACTATAACCTTTAGAGTAACTCCAGAACTTATATATCAATTAGAGGTGTAAATTTTGGAAATCAGTTTAATTATGAATTATGAGAATTAAAGTCCGCCTATTACGAAAACTATCTTTCTTTCAATGCCCAAATGTATTTCAGCACTTTTGTGCAACATTACTTCTGTAAAATACAAACAAGTTTTAATTGATAATAAAGGTAGCAAAATCAGAACCTAAATCCTTTTCTGTTCGTTTGGGTTATTAATTTTTTTTTTCTAGAACGTCATCTTTGTAGGATCTTCTTTACTTCCTACCTGCAAGTAAATGATCTTATTGAGCGTTTGTTGAGTTAACAAATCACTTTAACATATGAAAATAAATGGGTTGTATACGCTCATCTACTGTGAAATATCGCAGTAACACGGTAAATGCTTCTGAAGAACTACGCAAACAAGTTGGTGTTTTGAACTTCACAACTTCACGTAACATCTGTGGGAGTGTGTGTGGTTGTGTTTGTGTGTGTGTGTCAAAGAGAGAGAGAGAGAGAGAGAGAGAGAGAGAGAGAGAGAGAGCGTACAGAGAGTACATTCGTTTCGCGTTGTCTGCGTTGTAAAATTTCTTTGAAATTTTAAGTAATTTGCCAGTGCATAGGTGCCACACAGAACGGGAAGACAAGTGATTATCACCTAGGAGAATTCACACAGCAGCGACGTAGACAATGGTTTTATGAAGTTCAGTAGCAACTTCTTCAAATGTATGTTGCATGTATTTGCATCTATATATACGGCAGATGAGTATGCAGGTGGCGACACATACTACGATAATAATTGTAATTGCAAAATTTTGTCGAGGAGTATCTTCTCGCAACAAAACTGCGTAATAAGTAATCTGTTTTCTTAGCTCCTAAACTGTTCTTACAATAATATCATTTTCTTGCAGATGGCAAGCTACACAGTAAAGTAAATAAGTTCGTACAGAACATAACATTCTAGGATACGAGGTGATAATCTAAAAAACCATAAAAGATATTAGTCCAAATGTCGTCAGCACAGTTACTACTTAAAAAAAATGGTTCAAATGGCTCTGAGCACTATGGGACTCAACTGCTGTGGTCATAAGTCCCCTAGAACTTAGAACTACTTAAACCTAACTAACCTAAGGACAGCACACAACACCCAGCCATCACGAGGCAGAGAAAATCCCTGACCCCGTCGGGAATCGAACCCGGGAACCTGGGCGTGGGAAGCGAGAACGCTATCGCACGACCACGAGATGCGGGCTACTTAAAACACATATTTATTTTACAGAACTGAATAAAACTAGGTTTGTCCTCTAATGAGATCATAAAGACGTCTCAATATGCTTGGCATTAAAAAGAACAGTAGTTTTCGTTATGGGCGTACCTAAATATCCGTAATATGGCCTGCGTACAAGGCTATTAGAGATGATTATCCTTCTCTTTCTTTTTCATGATATTTATTTAGCATTTAACATTTGCACAAAACGACATCACGTAACAGTACATAAGGCAAGACACACATTTTACTAATAATAATATACTCTACAATACATTCATATTTCAGTCTTTAGTATGGAAATCGATAAGGAATTGTCCACTAAGTTATGTCTTAGAAGTTTCTTATGCAGAATTCACATTACTTTTTCTTTGCGTAAGGTTTTACATCAAAATATTGTCATACGTTTTACATATTAGAATCTTGAGAAAATTCACCTAGGTAATTCTGTATTTGGGATGACAAGCTACTTTCTCGTGTTCATCTCATAAGTATGCCAGATACTGTCAGTTTTCCCCTAATTTGAGTTCAAAGTTTTTCTGAATCGTGTGCACCATTATCCACGATGTTGTCTGTCTCTGTGGTGGAATGATTTTCAGTAGGGTATCTTGGCGTTAGGAACCTATATATTGCGAATGTCTGTTATATTAATCTGTCGAATCATGTACCTTGCTGTGTCCCATATCGTGACAAACTCTGTGTGCTCAAAACGATGTTTGACTGAATGTAAATATATAAAACAGCAACCAGTCACTTTCTTGAATAGTTGTTTATTATTACATGAAACGGTTTTCAAACCTTTTCAAGTTAATCTTCAGATGGTTTGCTGGATATCACATCGCTATTCCAAGCTTAATGCTGGGTGCTGGCTCTATGACGAGAAGATGGAGCACGCTTTAATGTATCGCCATGATTATCGTTTATCTGTCGAGATGCATGCAAAATCTAGTTTTATACTTACTGCGACAGTATGGGCATCTTTTTTCTGTTAGTGTCAATCTGTCTGATTCCATTTTGATGGCCAGT
This sequence comes from Schistocerca piceifrons, assembly GCF_021461385.2. Taxonomy (NCBI): domain Eukaryota; kingdom Metazoa; phylum Arthropoda; class Insecta; order Orthoptera; family Acrididae; genus Schistocerca; species Schistocerca piceifrons. The sequence goes on from NC_060139.1 coordinate 892,858,929, forward strand.
TGGCACATCACTTCACACACTATTACACAATCTGTATTCATTTTCACTGTGACAGCGAACTTTGCCAACATCCAGCATGTGCTATACAACTGTTGTTTGTAACTAAGATCTTGAAAAAAACATATGGTATAGGCCTACTTTACTCAGATATGTAATTTGTTCTTGTTTACATGTATTTAAGTCGATACAAGTATGAAGTTGGTCCATATCGTCCAGTTTATCACTTTGTACCGAGTCTGTCTGGCGCCTTGTGGTATTCTTTTCATCACTAAATTTTTCCGCACTATATTTCGATTGGACTCCAGTAATCGCATTTCTCATTTATTAGGAACTGGTTTTACTTTGAGAGCTACGGCCATTTTACGAACTTTTCCTTCTTTTAGGACTCTGTTGGCTTGTAACTTTTATTGAGAAAATAAGTTCGGAGGAATTTTAATGAGTGTGGAGTACTGGCAATAATAACCAGCGCTAGCTCTGATGTCACAAGGTATTTGAGAAACAGTACAGCAGTTGGCGAATGTGGTCTCTTTTCTGTTACACGCTTATTTCTGTTGACGAGTAGTGTCACATATTTTTCGCGTAAGTTCGTTAACCCAGTTCACCATCATTTGAGCTGACGATGCAGGTCTGCAGAGACACCTTAAAAACTTCACTCCTCCATGTATACCAATATAGCACTTCCCGTACAGCCCTCTCTACTTTCTGAGAACCAGGTGGACGTGAGATAAGTATCACGCTTTTCCGAGCATTTATGTGTTTTTTGGCTGGACTTTTTCTATCGTAGATAAATTTGTACCTGCCTGCATTTTTACTACCGCTCATGTGTTATGTAGTGTCGTGCGCGAGTTCAAAACCTCCATTCTTTGTGTGTTAATTGTCATTATGACATGAAACACTTGGTGTTGATCTTCGGCTGTAAATCAGTTCCACTGTGTACTCCGCTTATTACTTGCAATTGGAAACCCAATATTTTTGTGGTTAACAAGTGCACCTTCAGCATTAAATTAGGATTATGTAACGTGAAATATGGTATAAATAACCACAAGTATGAAGCATTAACTCAAATTAATTATTTATTCTAATAGCCCTTTCACAGAGCACGTTAAATCAATATTTCCACTCTTTCTGCATACATTATTCCCCCTCTTCGCACACATTCATTTCGTATTTTCTGATCTCTGCTTTCGGAGCTGTACTGTGTAATGAGGCTATATTCAATTTCTTTCTTGTTCGACCGTGAAGACCACTTTCTGAATTATATTCCTAGAGAAATTCCTGTGACGTGCGTCCATTACATTTACGTTTGCTTCCTTGAGGTCATTAGTGCGTACGTAAAGCATGCCTGTTTTTGCGGATTATGTGTCTTATGTTCTCTACGTGTTCATAGATTTCTTGGTTAAGTCGTTGCCTATTACGTTATGGCTCTGTTGTCACTGGGCCAAGTATACCTCCGATCAGCCTGCTATCCTTTTTCATAATTTTTCGTTTACGACACGCATCCGCACTAGTATTAGTGTTTTCGGCTTATTGCCGTGTCTTAGGTCTCCCTACTGTATTACTTTGTTTAATTTTGGTGTCCCACGATAAAGTCTTCTTCTTGTGTATGTTTATGGTGTTTTGGAATGAAATGTTCGCAATATTTGCTCTTATCTCTAGGCTGTCCTTATCATTGGTTTATATGCTTGGCCCCTCAGATAATTTTTTCAGTGGGTCGACGTTCTTCACTTTGTTTTCATTTATGAGTAATTTCTGTAGACACAAATCTGTCTTTCAGAAAGAAATTCGATAACCAGTTTTTTCTGTCACACAATTTGATTTTCTGTCTGGGTTCTGACGTTTTCTGCCGCGTCTGTTATCAATGCAGTGTCATCTGTGAAGGCAGTGCCATCTCTGGTTACCAGTCCATTTAGATCTTTTTGATGTTCCAATTCAATGCCTTTCGTGTCGGATTTTCTCCACTCTGTAATCACCTTACCCAGCGTGCGGTTGAAAAGTAAAGATGATAGTCCATCCCCTGCCTGATATCTGTTTTTGTCTCAAAGTTTTCGGAGAATCATTCACAAACCGTGATCTTAGATGAAGTATTTGTTAATGTGTCTTGGATAATGTTTATAGTTTTTGGTTCTAAAGCGAATTCGTTCATAATACTGGAGAAGGATTTCCTGTCAATGGAATAAATCGGTTTCTTGTCTCATTTGTAGAGTAATTTTTAGATTTCAAATCTTGAAGTTTTCTGAACACTGCCTTAATTCCATCCTCACCGGCTGCCTTATTGTTTTACAGTGAGCACATAGTTCCTCTAACTCTTTGTAAATGTGGGGCTGTCGAGTCGTCGTTTTGATTACTGTTTCCTCTAAGGAAATCTTTTGATTCAGGTTCATGACTGTTGTGTAAATCTTGACAAAACTGTGTCACTATGTCATAGTTTTCCAGTTTAGGGCGAGCTGTCTGGTTTGTTTTTGCGCTTACGAGTCATAAAATTCGTAGTAGTTCTCATATTATGGTTTTAAAAATATTCATTGAGAGCCCATTGCTCATTGTTAATGTATGACATTCTGTCTCTTTTCATACAATGGAAAGTCAAGGACGAAACAAAAACACTATAATGGAAGGAATAGATTACTACTCTCCACAAAGAAGAGACGCTGAATCGCAGACAGACTCAATGAAAAGACTGCTATATATTGAAGTTTCTGGCCAAAAGGCCTTCTTCCTAAGTAGAAAACACCCACACATTCCCACAAACACAACTCACATACACATGACCTCTGTCTCTGGCCGCTGAGTTTGATTGCGGACTGCAGTCTAAAGATTCAACATACATCAACGTTTTCGTTGTGCCGGTCTGTGATTCAAAAGGAGATTGTTTCTGTTTTCCTGACTTTTATTTGCATTCCACCTTTCTCATGCCTTCTGTCTTTCTTGTACAGCTTAATCACATTAATTATTTCACCATATCTGTTCTTTATTTTCTTTTTCTTTTCCTGTTTTTAGTGGGTGGTGCCGTTGTAATTGCTGCTTAGATGATTCGAGTTTTAAGATCGTTCCACGTCTTGATGTTCTTCTTTTAATCCTCCCAACTCCAGCTTGTCAGTGTCTTATTTCGTTATTGTGGACTGTCTCATAAGTCTTCTATGTAATTCAGTCTTAATCTTAAATCCAGCTGCCGAGGTGTAGTGGTCTGATTCCATATTTGCAGATTTTATGATCTAACATTTTGTTTTGATGACTTTCTGCTTGTTGCCATGTGGTCTTGCTGCTTTTCTCCGCATGTTGGGGTCTTTGACACCCAAGTCGTTAGCTTCTTCAGTTTTCTATCAAAGGATATCAGTTTCAGAACCATGCAGTAATTAGTGTGGTATCATGTATCGATACAATCACATGGGCTTCGAAGGTGAACTCGTTTATCCAAATCATTTGTAACTTATTTAATCCATATAGTGGTGGTCTTGTTTTTAGTGTAATCCCAGAATCTCTTGCTCGATCTTTTGCTGCCCGTTCTTATATATATGTCGCACATACTCCAGTGACCTTTTCCTCATGTCGTCTAACGCCTCACAGATCTGTGTGTACAGCTCCTTTCCATCAGAATGTCGCCATCACTTTTGAGACTTAATATGTTTCTTGATACTTACGTCTACTTATTTCTCATACCCTGTGTTCCAATTTTTATTTGTATAATGCACACTGCGGGAAGAAATGCAATCGCTCAACGAGAAGGTCATTTTATTGCCAAGCGCTGTAACAGGTAGCTCATAGTTGTAGGAGCATGCCACACTTTTGTCACTGTAAAAGGTGTCCAAAAAATCACACCAGTATTCTGGTGGCGTGTATACCAGCATGCAAACGTTCAGAATACTGCTGAATGGCATCCTGAGATAGATCGTTCCAAGCATTCTCCAACTTTTGTTGCACTTCGGTAATGAATTTTTAGACAACATAGTTGTCATAATCGCATTATTTATTTTGCCGCCAACCGCTTTCAACCCACGATGGGGTCATCTTCAGGGCAATTTACACCATTTGGTTGCTCGCTGGAGTCGTCACTACTAGTTACAAACCGTAACTACTAGTTACCAACCGTGCACAGGCAGGGTGACGACGCCAGCGAGCAGCCAAATGGTGTAAATTGCCCTGAAGATGACCCCATCGCGGGTTGAAACCGGTTGGCGGCAAAATAAATAATGCGATTATGACTGTCATTTTGAATAATGGATTACTTCGGTAATTGTTCTTGTAGGCACTGGCGAACGAGTAAGTACCTGCTTCATCATGTCTCATGCGTCGCAGCAATCATATGCACACATGCATCGTCCTGCTGAAAAAGGGCGTCACTTTCCTTTCGAGGAAATTGCAGTAGAGCTGAAATAACAACTTGTGCACTGTAGCGGCCATTGGTTACTATACCCTGCAGAAACACCAAATGCAACCGCGAGCTATTAACTAATGACCCTCCAAACCATGAACTCTGAGCGGAAACTTTGTGTGCGCTCCAGAACAGGCTGCTCTCCAGGTCTACGTCGTACATGCCTACGTCCATCATGCGTTTACAGACATAAGCTATTGTCATATCTGTACACAAGACAGACCACGCCTACAGACATAACTTTTCCTCATATCTGTACATAACAGAACACCTCGCGTACGGACATAACCTTTCCCTTATCTGTACACAACAGAACACCTCGTGTATGGACATAACCTTTCCCTTATCTGTACACAACAGAACACCTCGCGTACGGACATAACCTTTCCCTTATCTGTACACAACAGAACACCTCGTGTACGGACATAACCTTTCCCTTATCTGTACACAACAGAACACCTCGCGTACGGACATAACCTTTCTCTTATCTGTACCCAACAGAACACCTCGTGTACGGACATAACCTTTCCTTTATCTGTACACAACAGAACACCTCGCGTACGGACATAACCTTTCCCTTATCTGTACACAACAGAACACCTCGTGTACGGACATAACCTTTCCCTTATCTGTACACAACAGAACACCTCGCGTACGGACATAACCTTTCCCTTATCTGTACACAACAGAACACCTCGTGTACGGACATAACCTTTCCCTTATCTGTACACAACAGAACAGCTCGCGTACGGACATAACCTTTCCCTTATCTGTACACAACAGAACACCTCGTGTACTGACATAACCTTTCCCTTATCTGTACACAACAGAACACCTCGCGTACGGACATAACCTTTCCCTTATCTGTACACAACAGAACACCTCGTGTACGGACATAACCTTTCCCTTATCTGTACACAACAGAACACCTCGCGTACGGACATAACCTTTCCCTTATCTGTACACAACAGAACACCTCGTGTACGGACATAACCTTTCCCTTATCTGTACACAACAGAACACCTCGCGTACAGACGTAATCCTTTCTCATACCTGCACACAACAGAGCGCCATTCCACGCACCAGTAGGCTCACACCAGAGTAGCAGTGATTGGCAGAATCTTGGTGTCAGTGACAGCATCGCCAGAGACACAAGTGATTGTAGACCTCCGACGAAGAGACGGTTCTCAATAGCCGTTTGTGACTCAGGAAGTGCACATTCGAAAGTATTTCTCTCGCTGCTCGCACAATGCGTCGATTCTGACGTGTGGGTGTACTACGCGGACATGTAGAACCTGGTCTATGGATGTGAGACTATTCTACAGAGTGCTGTTAAAAGCAGAGACACATCACCGTTACATTGTGCTCAACATGTGCACAGTTATTCAATTCGTCCGTCCAGCATTCCGTTGGTACACGATGCGACCCAGTTCAAATGGTTGAAATAATTCAACAAAAGCACACACTGGCGGGAGGCGTGGTTGTACCCTATAATGAACGCTGCACACATTACTTAAAACTTTCAGCCTAATATGCCGTCGTCGGTGTGTAAATCTATCTCCAAACATTTCCTCTCCGACTGCAGGAGACATCTTCAGAGGTAAAGTGGTGAACTGCAACCAGAACTCGAGGGACCGTCGAGTACATGGGCAGTGTAGAGGGCACCACAGTCCATCACGTGACATCGACTACTATCTCTGGCAGTGCCAACATTCTAGACTGAAAGTAAGCGATCGTCACACTTACGTTGCAATGTCGACATTCAAATTTTATCTAATTTAACACCTTCTTCTTTTCCGTTAAAATTGTTACAGTGTTTATACATTGAGGCGCAAAATAAACTCGTATAGGAATGCGTAGTCAAATTCAGACATTTGTAGACACGCAGAATACCACGCTGCGGTTGGGAACGTCTATGTAAGACAATAACTGCCTGGCGCAGTTGTTAGCACGGTTACTGCTGCTACAATGACAGATTCTCAAGATTTAAGTGAGTTTAAACGTGGTGTTATAGTCGGCACACGAGCGATGGGACACAGCATCTCCGAGGTAGCAATGTGGTGGTGATTTTCCCTCAACACCATTTCACGAGTGTACCGTGAATATCAGAAATCCGGTAAACCATCAAATCTCCGACATCGATGCGACCGCAAAACAATGCTGCAAGAACGGAACCAACGGCGACTGATGTGAATCGTTCAACGTGAGAGAAGTGCAACCCCTCCACAAATCGCTGCAGATTTCAATGCTGGGCCATCAACAAGCGTTAGCGTGTGAACCATCCGACGAAATATCATCGATATGAGCTTTCGGAGCCGAAGGCCCACTCGTGTACCCTTGATGACTGCGCGGCACAGAGCTTTATGCCTCATATGGGTTCGTCAGCACAGATATTTGCCTGTTGTTGACTGAAAACATGTTGCCTGGTCGGACGAGTCTCGATTCAAATTTTATTGAGCGGATGGACGTGTACGAATATGGAGACGGTCTTGTGATTACATTGACCCTACATGTCAGCAGGGGACGGTTCAAGCTGGTGGGGGCTCTGTAATAGTGTAAGGCGCATGCAGCTGGAGCGATATGGGATCCTGTTACATCTAGATACGACTCTGACGGGTGACACGTACGTAAGCATGGTGTCTGATCACCTGCATCCATTCATGTCCATTGTGCATTCCGACGGACTTGGGCAATTCCAGCCGGACAATGCGACACACCACACGTCCATAATTGCTACAGAATGGCTGCAAGAACATTCTTGTGAGTTTAAACACCTCCACTGGCCGCAAAACTCCCCCGCCATTAACATTTTTGAACATATATAAGATGCCTTGCAACGTGCTGTTCAGAAGGGGTCTCAACCACTCGTACTCTTATGGATTTATGGAGAGCCCTGCAGGTTTAATGGTGTCAATTCCCTCCAGTATTACTTCAGACATTAGTTGAGTCCATGCACTTCTGGATGCCCGCAGGGTCTCTACACGATATCAGGCAGGTGTATCCGTTTCTTTGGGTCTTCAGTGCAAATCTCAATAACCTCTTTATACATACGGACATGGTAATGCGATATTTTCGATGTAACACTGGTCTCGGTGAATTTTAGTACCAAGAGGGGGATCATGAAATAAAATTCACAGAATACATCGAAAACGTCGTATTGCCATACCCGTATAAATAGAACGCTATTGACATTTTTAAACAACGTAATAATTTTAACAGAAAAGAGGAGGGTATTAAATTTAGTAAAAATTGATTGTCAGTATTGCAGCGTAACAATGACGATCGATTACTTTCAGTCGATAATGTTGGTACTACCAGAAATAATTTCGTAGCCAAAATCACGTGATGAACTGTGGTGCTCTCTATACTGACCATATATTCAGCGCTCTCTCGAGTTCAGATTGCAGTTCGACAATTCACCTCTGAATATGTCTCCTATATTCGAAGAGAAAACATTGGGAAAAAGTCTTAAACATTGAACACGGCCTATTTTCCCGGGAGTTGTAAGTGATGTCAATACCAGCCGCGAAACCTTACAAAGTATGTTGCAGATACTGTTCACCTCTATACTCATCAGAATTCCTGCCTGCAAAGTCTAAACAGAGAGAGCACAGACAGAGAACCAAAGTTCCATATGATCGCTAATGATCGTAACAAATGAAACACTAACACTGTAGCCGCACAGTACGCACATAGCTATTACACTATGGTGCCACTAAACACGGTCATCGAGGGTGTTTCATTTTCTTTCGCGCAGTGTACTTAACATTTTCAAATATTTCATATAATTTCTCAAAATCATTATATTATTTTGGACACATCATTCTGGATACATACAACTGTAATCAGATTCTAGTTTGATTGTCATTACTTTGATCGGAATAACATTATCCTACCACTATCGAACTCGAACTAATTTCAGCAGCACCTGAATCGAAAAAAGACGCTCATTTACCCTCTGCCGTTCGTATATAAACAGGGGGCGTGCGGAGAGAGGTGCCATGGGTTGACTGAACGGTTAAGTGCAATAGGAACAGAAATTTGTCCTACCAACGGAAACAAATATTACAAAACTGTAGGAGGATAGCGATTATCGTAGATTACTACTAACAAATGGTGTTTAAGAAAAGTGTGTAGAAATTTTTCTTGATTATGAGACATGATATAGTGAAGCCATGATATAGTGAAGCAATTAAGAAAACGCCAAACAATTGTATATACTGCTATTTCAGAAAAGACAGGCATAAGAAGAACAATCTACAGAACCCCTAGATCGATCCAGAGTTTCGTCCTGTGATCGTGGAAGGAGGTAGGGGGACGGGAGATTTAGGAACTCACCAGCATTTTTTCTCTTCCTCCTCCCTTTCTTTCTCTTCCCTCCTCTCAGCTCTCTCACATCCCCATCATCTCTGTCTGTCCTCCTTCCCGCCTCCCTTTCCAGACATAACTTACATTTCCACCCACATTTAACGTGACACAGGTGTCTCAGGATTTTAATAATAATAGGAACACGCAAGAATTTGTTTACATGCCTGGTTACTACAGTGCGTATGATTTTGGAGGTGGGGTGGAGGAAGGCGAACGTAGCTGTTTGACTTGTGATATTCACTTCTCCTTTAGACTGCGTATCTCGTCCTAATGACGGTAGCGCAGACACAGTATTGCTATTGTACAGCGTTCTGAATTGGAAATAAATGTTGTCATTTCACGTTGTACCTAACTTTGGAATGGAAAGAATAATTGCCACCTACAGTTCCCTTAAGCCGTAATCACGATGTCACTGATGTTAACTGTTGAAAAATATGTTGGTCATATCTTCACGCGTGGAACGATTGATTAATAGAGCAGTATAATCACTAACGGCTACTATGTTGATTTCAAGCCGTATTCACAAAAGAAATTGGTGGACCCGTAGCATTTATTTGTTTTCATTCCGGCAGTTGAATAAATTTCTATTTTCGTGTATCAGCTGGAGCAAGTTATGTATAGAGGCTTCTGTTTAGGTTTGCATGCAGAAGCACGCTTACTTTAAAACGGATGTGACTTCCGGCGGCTTTCCGTATAAGATGCCTCATACACTTTCATTGATTCGTGACGGCTTGCGTTAGAGGCTGTGGCAGATGCCGCCTCTTCGGTATGCATAGGTCGCAGAGCCCTCCATAATTTTCTGGGTTAGCTGGAAACCGTATCCTATCCCTTGTAACTTTTGGGAACACTGAAATTTCCGGCGGCTCATGTTGTTGCTGCGCTCTCATAGCACATGTTATCAAGAAATGTGAACGGTACTTTTCACGCTAATCTCGCTATAACTATCACTTATACTGTTCAAGTGGCGTTTCTCGATGCCAGCTACGGTCTTAAAACTGCAACTAAAATACTTAACTTTACTTCAGTTCCTAATACTGTAACCGTTCATCCCCTTCTTGACGGATAATTCTATTTTCCTAGCAGCAGCGAAATTATGGACAAAATTTCCTTCCCTCGCTCCATGCACAACTCTCCGATAGCTCTGGAGAAAGAGTAACAAAATCTTTGCCCATTGCTGAATGTCTATATGCCAAGACTCGATAACTGTTAGAACCCTGTCGTCTCCTTAATCTGTGGTCTAGAAATGGAGGAAATGAGTGAAGACATTCTTGAAGAGCACTGTATTTAGAACGAACCAGGACCGTCAGCGAACGTATTAAAACGGTCTTGATTGTGAGACTAGTGACGTTTTTGTCCGCTACTGTAGCTGCGGCGTCAGCTTGGCTGAACGTCAATCGGGTTCGATTCCGGACGTGTCGGGGATTTTTCTCCTTTCAGGGACTACGTATTGCGTTGTCTTCGTCATCACCGCCGACACCTTTACACACACACACACACACACACACACAGAGAGAGAGAGAGAGAGAGAGAGAGAGAGAGAGAGAGAGAGATTTAATAAACGAACTGGCTGTATGGTGCGTAGCAGCGTATTTCGGTGTTGTTTAAGCTAATGGTTCAAATGGCTCTGAGCGCTATGGGACTTAACATCTGAGATCATCAGTCCCCTAGAACTTAGAACTACTTAAACCTAACTAACCTAAGGACATCACACATATCCATGGCCGAGGCAGGATTCGAACCTGCGACCGTAGCGGTCGCGCGGTTCCAGACTGAAGCGCCTAGAACCGCTCGGCCACACCGGCCGGCCCTAATGTACAATGGAACTAGAAATGAATGGAACTCGTGCTTAGCAGTAAATTGTTTGACAACGAGTGAGCATTTAAATATGGTTTGCATCTGTGGATACAATCCTGGAACACTGCAACCCTGTCTCCATTACCAATATATATATGTTGCCAGAACTGACACGACATATATTGCTAGCGTAAAACTCTTACGCATGACAGTTACGTGATTATAGGTGAGAAGACAACTTGGACAGCGTGACGATGGAATGCTCGTTGATAAAAGGCTCGAAATAACAACTAAGGTATTTGCATAAACTTTAGAAACATGCTGAGGGTAGTGTGGTGTCACCGTCCTCACCAAAATGTGTGCCTCCCGATCTGTACCGTTTGGCTGTAGTTACTACAGTTAGTTGCACTGATAACACTTTGTATTGTAATACCGACGTTGTGGATGCCTCTTGCTTCTCAGGATTTTTCCTTCTAACGGGATTTTATGAAGCTCCTACGTCGAATTATTCAGTTTTTCTTCTCTGTATCGTGTTAATCAACGCCCTCATTTTTTAAATCTGTTTTAGTATTTATTGATTATATTTCCTTTCACTACCGATAATTTTTGTGACTCTTCTCCAGATCCATATTTCTGTTGCCTCTAAGTGTTCCTTGTATCGCCAGAGTTCACTCTTCGCAACCGTAGTTTGAAGGGCTCAAAATAAATGTCTTGATGAATTTATTTCTCGTTTCCACATTAAGGTGGCTGTGAATAAATTACGCTTACTTCTGAAATTTATTAGTCATAGTAATTCTTCTTTTATTATCCAATAGACTTCTATTGTCAACTGCTATTGTACTTCCCAAGTAGCAAATTTCATGTATTATCATCAGTGTTTTATTTTCTATCCTAATTTTTGTCCTTACTTGTATGTTCGATGCACCTGTCCCTATTATCTGGCCTTGATGGTCTTTATTTTCAGTTTGTGGTTTCCCAAGCAATCAGACGAAATTTGTATGTTACAACTCATGTTTTTTTTTCAAAATCCGTTAAAACTGTATTCCGACATTGGCCTCTCAATGTATGTATATTCTTTATTTTAGTTTCCTGTTAAAGATATCAGCTTATTCCCAAGAATCAGCATCTTTCACTCAGTTAATACCAGGCAGAAATCCAATCGGCATTTCCATCGCACTTCCGTGGCTCTTGTGCAGAAAGGTATGCAGTATACTGCTGCATCCATTTTCAAAAAGCTACCACAAGGATTCAAAAATCTTAGCAGTAAGCCGTGTGCTTTCAAATTGAAACTGAAGAGATTCCTCATGCGTCATTCCTTCTATTCCGTCCAGGAATTCTTTGAAAAATTAAGCAGTTTCCTTTGTTATATTGCCGATTGCGTTATGACTTGTCTTTTTATGGTTTCATATACATTTTATTTTATCTCTTATTACTTTTATGTTGTAATTTTATGTACTGAAACATTCCATGACCTTGGAGATTTGCTCCTGAATTTGATCCTACGGAACTAGACGTGTAAACTACAATAACAAAAATTCAACTCAGAGGCAGTCCCTTTTATCTTTTTTGTGCCATTTTTCATTGTTCGCACTTCACTTTCTATAAATAAATGTGGAAAGAGAGGACAATTTCGTCGGACACATTTTCCTATCCGGGAATTTCTCTTAACGCCATTGATTTTTATTTCGGTACTCTGGTTTCTATATAGACTAGAAATCACTTTTCTACATCTTCAGTATATTCAGTTATCCAAACAGTATCGTCCAGTTCACTCTAGATCAAAGAATGCTGTATACGTTTTCCTGTTAACTTCTTCCTAAGATTAGTTGCATGGTCTTTCCTTAGCAATGTTGAGAAGAATTTTTGTGGTATGACTTTGTAAGTCCAAGGTATTATAAGTTGAACAACCCAATGGGATTTCCTTTCTTAGGCGGTAAATGTTTTGATTTTTATTAATTCCGTTGATACTGTTCCATATTTATAGCAGACACAATGTGACACAATAATTTAAATTGCTAAGATACTGCAGTGATCAAAGTTTCAATCATGTATTCAATCTCATAGTATAGGCGTAATGTTGCGCTGCAGTGTATGTAGAAATATTTCTATAAAATTAAAGTCTACATGGCTGTAAAGGCTATTCCAGTCCTTTGGAATTAAAATTATACTGACGGTTTAGAATTCTATAATGTGTATTTTGACTTCCGGAACCAATATTCGGAAATGAGTTGTTCAGCCGGTATGAGGTCTTGAAGAAGCAATGTACAGGGTGACCATTATCTAATTACATAGAAAAACGTAAATTAGTTTCAAACTACGGCCTACACACACTTTAGTCAACATGTAAACGTCACTACAGATATTCGGATTTAGGTTATGACATGTTCGATATGCTTGCCATCATTGGTGATGATATGGCGCAGACGTATAGCGAAATTCTGCATGACCCGCTGAAGTGTCGGAACGTCGATGCTGTCGATGACCTGACTATTTTCATCTCAGCAATGGTCTTTGGGTTATTGCTGTACACCTTGTCTTTAATATTCCCCGCAAAAAGGAGTCGCATGCGTTCAGATCGGGAGCACATGACGGCGAATAGAGATCGAAGACAATGCTAGTGTCCTCTGAATACCCCAGAGCCAGAATACGGTCCTCAGAGCGCTTTTCCAGGACATCGGACACTCTCCTGCTTCGATGGCGTCGAGCTCCGTCTTGCACGAACTACATCTTGTCGAAATCAGGGTCACTTTGGATAATGGGATGAAATCATGTTCCAAAACCTTCAGGTACTGTTCGGTAGCCAACGTGCCATGAACGAATATCGCATCAATTATTCCATGACTGGACATTACACCTCTAGATCGCGAAATGCTGATTCTCATTCCTCCTGATGCACTGATTTCGTTTGTTGACGAACCCATTCAGATGAAACTGGGCTTCGTTGCTAAACCAAACCATACTGCGCATACTAATTGCCATCACGCCCTTCCGCCAACCGGGCAGTTTGAACGTTCTAACGCAAACCGTTCAGAAGTTATGACGATTTTATTTCGTCTATTTCATTAATTCTCACCCTGGGCGTGTGGTACTTGGTCGTATGTGCAGTAGACAGAGTTGTCTTCCTAATCGTCTTAGATAGTGCTCCTTTCCAAAACCATACAAAGTCATCTGTTGCGCTTCCCACTTGCAGTTTTATCACTGTTTAGAGTTCATGACTTGTTGTCAAAGATTGAATATTACTTGTGACGTGAATGGTACACTGTTTTGAATAGCTCTTGAGGAGAGAAATAGATTAACAATTTAAAAATGTAGGTTCCTGATTAAAACAGAAATGGGGGCACCTTATATGCTGTTTCGTATGCCGATCCTAAATGGAACATAGTAAAGGACGCTTAACTACAAGCTCTCATCAATTTGGATGACAATAGGAGTTCAATAGTAATTATAGAAGAGAAGTGATCCTAGTATGGGCATCCATGTAACAACAACAGTTCGTGTGGCAGTAGATGAGTAAATAAGCATCACGAAATAACAATCGATAACGTGCATTAGTTATTTTGTAATTGGCTATACTATTTTCTAATAGCTACCTTGTATCTAATTACATGATGCTAAAAATAGAAATAACATATTCTCACGCTTTCGTATATTAACGTTATCAGCCCCAGGAAATTCTATAATGGGAATGAGATTCGTTAAGAAGAGTAAACATTTCAGCTTTAGGAACCAAACCAACGTCAACAACAACAAGAACTTATGTATCCTACCGACGTCAAAAACAGAATATTATGAAGTAGACAGAAAATATTAGGAAACTGAATGGGTAATGCAGTTTGTAAAGGATGAGGGAAATCTATGACTGAGAGCGATTAAGACGCTAATGAAGAGAGAGCGGGAGAGGAAGCAGACTAGCAGGAAAATTTAGGCATGTGAATAGGAATGAGATACGTAGTAGAAAGACTGCTTGAGGTTTGGAACACATTTCAGTTACCAATAGTAAATGTACTGTTCATAATTAAAGAGAGAAGTAGATCTACTTGAAGAAGACCAGGAGGTAATGGAACATGCTATGTAGTTGACGCATGGTGAGACTGTGACTCCAAAATCGGATACATGATTGAAATGCGTACTCAAGAGCAGCTATAGACTCACATCACAGTTTAGTGCAGATGACGAGTATGCTAGATGGGAGGACGAATTAATATGGCTAAAATACAAAGAGGTGACTTAGTCATGGCGTACCTCGCAATATCATGTGGGATCTGCTTTCGCCTAGCATAGTGCAGCGACTCGACGTGTTATGGACTAAAAAGTCGTTGCAAATCCCCTGCAGATATAATGACGCAAGCTGCCTACACAGCCAATCGCAATTCCGTATATGCTGCCGATGCAGGATTTTTGCATGAACTGACTTCTCGATTACGACCCATAAGTATTCGTTAGGATAGGTGTCGGGCGACCCTGATGGCCCAGTCATTCGCTCGAATTTCCCAGAATCTTCTTCAAATCAATCACAAACAGATGTGGTTCAGTGACATAACGCATTGTTATGCACTACATGAAGTCCATGAGTGGCTGCAAATGGTCTTCAAATAGCCGATCATAACCATTTCTTGTGAATTATCGCTTCAGATGAACCAGAGGACACAATATATTCCATGTAAACACAGCCCGCGTCATTTGGAGCCACCGCGCTCTTGTACAGTCCCTTGATGACAACTCGGGTCGATGACTTCGTGGGGTCTGTGCCCCACTCGTATCCAAACATCAGCTCTTATCAACAGAAATCGGGACTCATGTGACCAGGTCACGATTTTCCAGTCGTCAAGGGTCCAAACAATATGGTCACGGCCGGCCGGAGTGGCCGAGCGGTTAAAGGCGCTGCAGTCTGGAACCGCACGACCACTACGGTCGCAGGTTCGAATCCTGCCTCGGGCGTGGATGTGTGTGATGTCCTTAGGTTAGTTAGGTTTAAGTAGTTCTAAGTTCTAGGGGACTTATGACCACAGCAGTTGAGTCCCATAGTGCTCAGAGCCATTTGAATATGGTGACGAGTCCATGAGAGGCGCTGCAGGCGCCAAAACGTTGAATATAAGCATGTAAACGTTCGTGGATTGTGTTGTACTGATGCCGGATGTCAGCTTGCTGGATGGAGTTCGATGCTTGTTGCAGTTGGTCTGTCAATAAAGGGTCGATTAATGCTGGTTGTGGATGACGCTGGAGAATGTCGCCCGATGATGACCCATACATGCTCGGTTGGAGAGAGTTCTGGAGATCTAGCAGGCCAAAGCAACAGGCCAAAACACTGTAGAGCATGTTGGGCTACAAGAGCGCCAAGTGGGCGAGCGCTGTCCTATTGGAAAAGAGCCCCTGGAATGCTGATCACGAAAAGGATCGAATCACCAGACTGACGAACAAATTTGCAGTTAGGCTGTGTGGTATATCCACGGGAATGCTCCTGCTGTCATACGGAGTAGCACTCAAGATCATAACTCCAGTGCAGTTCCAGTGTGTCTAGGACGCAAACAGGTTGATTGCAGGTCCTCAACTGGCCTCCTTCTAACCAAGACATAGTCATCAGTGGCATCGAGGCAGAACCAGGTTTCATAAAAATATTGCCCTGCCCTTCATTGAGCTCTCGCTTGACACAAATGGTTTCGGGACAGTGGATTGCTTGCTACAGGGTGTATGGCTCGGATCTGTCCTCGATGTAACTATTTTGTAACAGTTCGTGATGCCACTGTGATATCACCTGCTGCTCATACTGCTTACCAAATCCAGTACGATGCACCAGAGCTATATGCTGAACACGATCGTCTTCCCTCAAGGTAGCGCCACATGGCGGTACGGAGCCTGGTCTCCTTGCGACCGTACATACTCGCGACCACAGCTACCAGTAACCAATGGATACATTCCTGCCATATTTTCCCATAATATATAGAAGGAACGTCCAGCTTCTCCTAGCCTTGTTACACGACAACGTTCAAACCCAGTAGTGCTGATACTTGCGTCTTTGTAACTTTAAAGTCATTCTAGACGGGTATCAACTCATCACGTCATATCTCAAAGGTAACTAACGATCACGAATGTCCAAGCATGCATTTGAAGGAAACCTGATTTGCATTCTCTTACTGGAGCTACTAGCACCACTCTTACGCAACTGCCTTGAAATTTGAATGGATAACATGAGCTGTTGCCTACCAACTTTCGGTTATTTAGCACAAGTCGCTCTTGTCGGTGCCATTTTTTCTTGTAATATGTAGAAGGAACGTCCTACTTTTCCTAGCCCTATTACAAGACATCGTTCAAACACAGTGGCTTGTTTTCCACATCCCACTAGGTGAATACCGGGCTGGTCCTCACGTCCCGCCTCAGTTACCCGGCTCGCAGACGTCTGACCACATTCGCACTATTCCATGGATTACACAGTTGGGGTACGCCAACTCCGCCCGGGGGGAGGGGGTGTACGGGGTGGCGGCAGGAAGGGCATCCGGCCACCCCTTTAAATTAACCTTGCCAAATTCGTTTAGCCATGCCGATCCGGCGTCATTGCGGGAAAAAGGCACAAGCAAAAGAAAGAAAGTTCAAAGCCAGTGGCTTGACATTTATACACATACTCAGGAACATCCCTTATAACAGTCCAGCAGTAATCTGCTAAAATAGTAGTGCTCCACTTTCAGGCATGCCTCTTCGGAAATGTGGCCATTTGGAGACTACAGACGATCCATTGTCAGAGCAACAATTTGAGTGAACTATGGTACCCTTGTTATCAATAAAAGCAGAAAGGGTGCAAAACAGTCCTGCGAAATTTATAAAATAATTGAGGGGCGTTGCAACCAAATGATTAATCAAGTTACTGTGTAGAATTTGTGAAACCGGTGAAAATCCATCGAACTTTCTGAAGGAAACATTTACTCAATCCGGAATATATCAAGAATTTAAAAGGCGGGAACTATTGCATTATTACCTTGCATCTTATGAATTCTAGTTGTTGATCGAGTAACATACAGAAAATGAAAACTATAACTGACAATATTTGGATAGCGATGAGATTAGCCTAAGGGAAGCTACCAGAGGCAGAAGGCTGCTATTCTCATTTTGTGCTGACTGGATGCAAGTAACAGCACAAGTGGAAACATTTTCATAGCTGTGGAACTACAAAAAGCTTTAATAATAATATCACTTGAATGAAAATACTTTGTAAGTCTACTTTGTACCAGAACTACGCAAAGCACAAAAGAAAATATATAAATTAACTGGTCACAAATCTATATAAAGAATTAGAAATGTTAAATGTCCATAGTACAGTATAGACAGTTACATATTTTTTCAGAGAGAAATTCAGAAGATTACCGTTTTCGCTTGGCTTGACATTTATACACATACTGAGGAACATCCCTTATAACAGTCCAGCAGTAGTCTGCTAAAATAGTAGGGCTCCACTTTCCGGCATACCTCTTCGCAAATGTGACCATATCTTGATGAAATCGTTCCCCATGTTCATTATTTACTGCACCACAATCTCATAGTCAAGATGACTAAGTAAGAAATACATTTTCAATGACATGTTGCAACCAAGTTTCTTATAAGATAAAAACATGTTATCTACAATCTCCTTGTAATTTATTGCTCGTTTGTTCCCTAAGAACTTTAAACAGACTGTCTTAAAAGATTCCCATCCGTGCTTCTCATCGCCTTGTATGTTCTCATAAAAAGTGTTGTCTCCAGAAAGCTCTCGAATCTGTGGGCCTACAACGATGTCCTCCTTCTCTTTGGCATCACTTAAGTAAGGGAATTTTCGCCTTAAGTACTTAACCACGTCACCATCTTTCTTCATTCCCTTAACAAAGGCTTTCATGAAACCCAATTTGATGTGCAAGGGCGGCAGTAGAATCTTTCTAGTGTCTACTAGAGGTTCACTCTTAATGTACTTTATACCTGGCTGTAGAGATTTATTGGTGGGCCATTCATGTTTACTGTAATGAGATTCAGGAGTTCGACTACAACATTCATAGAGAAAGAAGAAATATTTAGCATATCCTAACTGCATACCTAATAGCAGTGCAACCCTTTTCTAGTCACCAAAAATCTGCCACTGAGAGTCACTACACTTTATGGCTTCTAGTAAAATTTTTATGTTTCCGTATGACTCTTTCATACTCACACTATGCCCAACTGGAATAGAAGGAAGCTCATTACCAATACATAAAAGCACTTCTTTTAAGCTCAACTTTGACGGATCAAAAAATAATCTCCAGTCACCAGGGGTGTAATTAATTCTGAGAGCCTTCATTAGACCATTTATGTTTACACATACCACAAGACTATCTTGCATGTTAAAAAAGGAGTGAATTGTTGCTTTCTTCTGCGGCAGAATGAAACATTTACATCGATTTCCAGAAAACTGCGCTGCTGCAAACTTGATGCTTAAGTCTCAACCTTAGCTTTAGAGAGCTCCAAATCTGTAATGAGATCACATAACTCATTTTGAGACAATTTTAGTGGATCATCAGTTAATGATACATTTGGAAGGAACTCTGTATCTTGTGATGAACATAGTTCAGGACATTCAGAATACCCATCAGAAGTAATCTCGTACTCTGTCGGTGGTTCAGGTTTTGGCAATCTTTCTGCATGTAGAGCTGGACGTATGGCAGATCGAATGTTAGGATGGATCACTGTCTGCTTCCTCTTCTTAGATATTCTCTTCTTGACAGGAGGAACCATACAAAAGTA